>NC_087488.1:4485000-4812500 GCF_036417665.1 Passer domesticus | reverse complement strand
CTGGCAGCATAAAAAACAAATTTTACTAAGTTAGGAAAAAAATAAAAAAAAAAAAAAGAAAAAATCATCAGTAAGGGAAGGAAAAAAGATACAAATAATAAATAATTCAATATTCCTGAGGAAAGCTCTTGCAGAAAAGGCCTGACTGATTCAAACATCAGACGTGAGGCTGACAAGAGATATATCGATTTAGACAATTCTATCATTATTATTCCAGCCTGAGTCCTTCAGAAAAGCTGTTCTTTTTGCCCCTGTTTTTATTGCTGTAACTGCCAACCTTTCCTCTTCTACCTTCCTCTCTTTGAACTTGGATTCATTATGGCTTTATTCTCAGTCTAGCTATAAAACAGTAAGTAGAAATCCAGTTTCATCTATTTGAAATCTAAGTTCAGTTAAAGATACAATGGTGGAAAATATTTGCTTTATGTACATGTGACTTCAATGCTTCTTTAAAATAGGTCAAGTGCTTCTTGAAGTTTCTAATTATAAGAACAGGCCTTCAAATTCAGGATTAAATACATGCAAGATGACAGCACTGTTTAGCTCCAATTTAACTTTGCTGAGTTCAGACTATTGCCAAACTTACCAGTGACTGCCCCTAAGTTGATATGTGAAATTAAACTACTATTTATACACAAACTGATGTCTTAGTTTGTTTTCTCTACCTAAAAAGTGCTGCACCACCGTAGTTGTTCTCAAAAAAAAAACCCCAACCCAACAACGAAAACCCAACCCAAAATCCTTGTAGGTCAATGGAAATGAGTAAAATGAAGCTGTGTAATTACTGGAAGAAAGCATTCCTCCATTAGGCATCTGCAAGCAGAACTATTTCTTCGCTCTTCGATGTGTTAATTACAACTGGATAGGATATGCCACAGAAAATTAACAGTCTTGCAAAGGCATCAGAGGTAAACACACAAAACAGGAGCTGCTTAAGGGTCAGGAGAGCAAGTCAATTTTGAAGAAAGATAAAAGAACTGTCATGTATATGATTGCTTATGAAAGAGAAGAGGGCAATCCTGCCTTGTTATCATCAGTTAATTAGGCACTACAGTCAGGCGTGCATACGCTGCAACATTTGCCATGGTAATCAAATGTATTATTCAAATGTGAAACAAAACAAAAGCAACGGCAACTCTGACAGGGGAAAATGCAATCTGCCCACACAAAGGTGCTGAATTAACTTTATCTGTTAAAAGGAAGCTCAGGAAGATGTTAAATCAACTTTCTCAAACCGCACTGCCTTGAAATGCAGACTACAATTCTGCTTCTAAAGAAAATACTCTTTTCCAAATTTGATTCACATGTGAGGTGATGACCTTTGCAAGCAAAGACAAGGGTAATGAAAAGCAATTGATAGTGCAGTAGGATTCTGTTATGTCTTTAATATAAATATGACACTGAGACTAACAAATGCACTCTTGACAAAGCATGCAATCTCCTGAGTAAAAAAAAGAAAAAAGAAAGCAATATACCACATTTTCCCTGTCCTGAGACATAACTGCAAGGAAAAATAAAACTAATAACTGCTCTGCAAATGATGTGATGACACCATGTGATAACTACCCTGTCTCACTAAGGCTCCTACCATGTTACTGTACAACCAGTCTTTTCTCAGTTTGTACAAAATGGATGCTTTTTGGTGTTATTTTTATTTGACTGGAGAGAAGACATCCAATACTAAGTTTGGTACCAGAATTAGGATCTTTGCCAGGGAATGACAACAAGCTAATGGCTTCTCATGTCTTAATATTAAACTTTTAGACAACATAATTTTCAGATCATGTTTTCCTTTACATGAGATTGGCAAGCAAAATCCCACTGGACTTTTTCCACCTTAAGCAAGCTGTGTGTCCCTAAAGAGGTGACTGGATAAAAGGTAAGCTCCCTGCTAGGACTGTGGAAAGGGAGAGCAGGGCACAGCTCCTCAGGAAAACCTGGGGGAGCTGGGAGAGAGATTCCATGAGCTGATTAGCTCCATGTCTCCAGGAGGGTGGTGAAGGACCTGGAGAAGAGCAGATCTGTCAGAAGCACCTGCCATGCCTGCTCCCTGAGCAGGAGCCCCTGAGCCAGCATCTCATCAACGCCAGGAGCCCCTGATGCAGGGAATAATGTGCTCTGACTCCATGATTCAATAAAGCATTAGTTCAGCCTTTTTAAGCTATACTACATTACTAATACTATACTAAAGAAAAACCTGTGACTGTCTGAGACAGCCAGAACACAGCTTTGAGTGATTGGCTAATCACTCAGAACAACTTTCACCGGTGTCCAATTAACAAATCACTTCAGGTAAACAATTTCCATAACACATTCCACATGTGCAGAACAATAGAAGCAATGAATAGAGATAAGAATTGTTTTCTCTTCTTCTCTGAAGTTCTCACTGTCTTGCCCAGGAAAAATCCTGGGAGAGAGAATTATGTCTCTCTCTGTTCAGAGAATGTGAATTCCACACCATCCCATGCTGCTTTCTCGAGGCTCCCAGTTCCTGGGAAGGATGTCATGAGGGAACCTCTGAAATGGTGATAAACTCACAGTGCTTTATCACCCCCTGCCTCCATCCTTTGCTGAAGCAAGGAAACAAACCCTCAGGGCAGGGGCTCCTCGAACCAGCACCAAGACTCTGATGTGGCAGAGCAGAACAGCCCATGTTCTTGAGCACTCCCTGTACTCCAGACCTACTTCTGCAAGACTAGGAAATAACTTATACTTTTCCACACCCATTCTGTAGTTCTTCAAACATTTTCCAATTTCATGTTCTTGCATAACAACTATGGCCTCCTTCTATTCTGCCACAAAAAACACTGACAATACAATAAAGAAAAATATCTTTGCTGAGTGGGCAGGTACTGACCAACTTCGATGATTAAATTATTCTACAAATACCAGTGAAAAGAAGTAATAAAAATACAAAATTTTGTAGCAGAGTATTATCTATTATGCTATTATTTTGAAGACAGCTGCCATCAAAAGATCTATATCCCCAGTAAAAATCAATGCAAATGGAATTTATCTAACAAATCTGTATTGTTTTTTCGTATGTCTCTCCTTTCCAATCCCTCCTTTTCCTGCACAATATTCTCAGTCTTTGACCATCTCAATCAAATACTAGAGAAGAAAATAACACAATACAGAAGTCACTCTTCTGATCAAATTAGGCTAACACGATCAATATGAAACCTTAGTGCATCTGCAATCTCAGAGTCTTCAGTGTCCAGGCTTTCAGTAATCTGTGAGAAAGAAGTAATATCTGTTTCCTTGACACGGACGTTTTCTTTTAGTCAGTCTGTCACTTCCCATTTCAGTTAACAAAATGTTGGATGCAGCTCATCATTGGACAAATATTACAGTCCTACAGAGTACAAAATGGGAGGAATTGTTTCAGGCTGAAAATTTAATACAAAAACAGATCTGCAAGGAATTCCACAAACTTTAGAAGACAGAGATAGATAAATGTGAAAACATAACACTACATATACACCTTATTTTTCCACAAACCATTCAGAAATGTTTAAAGTTTATTTTGGAAGAAAAAATAAAAAGGGATAATAATAAAACCCATGTAAAATAGGGAAACAAAAAAGCAGCACCTTGAGAAAAAAGAAAAAAAACCAGCACCAATACAACTTTCTGGCCTTGCAAATAGGCCTTGTTTTACCTTCTAATCAATGCAAATATTTACTGTGATCAGAGAGAGATGACCTGGCTACTAAATCAGTTCAGCATTCATCTTGCTAATACAAACAGGTATGTTTTCCTAACCTAGAGATGCAAGTGTCTCGTCAATGAAAAAAAACATCTGGATTGATGAGAGGCATGGAGACCTCGAAAGAAAATAGCAATCTGCAAAATAACTCCATTTATTCCTCTTTACATTTTACTGCATTTCCAACTGTCAGATTTATGTAGCTGGAATCTGAAGTGAGAACGAAGCAAATAATGTCCATCCAAGA
This sequence comes from Passer domesticus, assembly GCF_036417665.1. NCBI lineage: Eukaryota > Metazoa > Chordata > Aves > Passeriformes > Passeridae > Passer > Passer domesticus. The sequence goes on along the minus strand of NC_087488.1, from coordinate 4,808,544 downwards.
TTCACACTTGACTGTGTGTTACCCACTTTAAAACTGCACTGCCAACTGTTCCAAGACTTCCTGAAACCCCCAAGCCCTTTACCAAGGATGAACAGCACCACTTATCCCATGAAAGGTCATATAAATATTTGCTATGTGAAGAGAAAAACAGATACATATGGAAAATCAGGAGCATTCCTGCCACTCAAAAGTTGTTGAAACATGTGAAATTAAGACAAATAAAATGTCCTTTCTTACTTCTACATAGAAAGGAAAATTAAAAAAGAAAGAAAACCAAAACAAGCTTTCACTTTTCACCCCATAAGGCACCCACACCCATTACATCACATAATAACATTATTCTGACTTTGCTTTGTATCCACACAAACTTATTCGGATTTCTGCTTCAGTGTGAAACTCCTTACACTACAGATAAAGGAGCAGAGAAATTTTAAGAGCAGTACACAAAAATATTTCTGTCTTAATTAACTCTCATCTTAGAGAGCTCTCAATTTAAAAAACCCTTTAGTTGCAATGGAACTCACTTTGTAAGTGTTCCACACAACAGAAGATGTGTCTTAAGTAGCAGAAAGTTATTGATAGCATATGCAAACATCTACCAATGGAGCTGGGCTTCCATATCTGCATAATTCACAAATGTTAATTAAAACTCTGCAGAAGATCTTCAGTATAATGGCTGAATTTTTAGATTACATGACACTTGAAAAGTTCAAATAGCGCACATCTTACTGATGCACAACATAAAAACTGATTTTCAAGAATAAGGGTCAACATGGCACCACAGCATTATTACAAGGAACTCAATTTACTGTTTCAGCCTCTTCATTTTAAGATATTGCAGTTTTATCAATTTTTTTCCACACTTTAATTTGTTTGATTATTAGGCAAATACCATATCAAAGCAGTGAGACTAAAGAGAAATTTCACGCTCTTGAACTTCAGTAAGAAATGCCCACCAGCAAGAAAGTGAATACAATGCAATCTTGAATTGCCAAGGCTCATCTCAGCCCCAAAGAGAGCAGGTAGGTGGTGCTTAGAAAAATACAGTTGTCTGGAAAGACTAAGTGCATTATGAGAAGCTTTTCTTTCACAGGACTATTATTTCCTGATTATAATAGTGTCACCTGATATTTTTTCTACATCAGCAGGAAATAACAACACTTTGGGATTTTAAAAATCTCTTTGAATGTGTAAAATAATTTAAACATACAGTGTTGTGCATTATCTTTCAATGGGATTGTGCTCCGAGTGGGTATGGATATGATTAGAGCATTAGCTTTTCCTCTTTTGCATTTAGAACATTTTTCCTCTGCTCGTGTTGATAGTGGGGGAAAAAAGTCTCCTCAATCCACTAAAATAAATACTTCTGTTATATTCTATTGCTTCAACAATGAATAAAGCAACCATGCAGGTTTATAATATCAATTCACAGGGTTCTTTCTGCTTCAGTGAACTGTTTCTGAAAGGTTCAGAACAAAGCTACAGGCAGATCGGACAAAGCTGCTGTAACAGGATTTACATTATACTCAAACTGATAAGACCACATCAGAGAACTGCTCAATCTCCAGTACCTTTGCTCAGAGTGGCACGAGGGCTGTAAGGATTTTGGCTCTCAGCACCTGATCACAGCATCTGTATTGCACCTACCAGCTTAAACACCGATCCAATCTCACCTCCGTAGGATAATTTAAATTTCCTCTTGTTCCTTTGCACTCCCTTTGTCAAGTGCATTGGGATGGGGATAAAATGGGATCCCAGGAAAGCTACAGCAATATTGAGTTATCTGCTGTACTCATATGGTTATGAAAGGGAGCAAATTGCCTACATACTAACATCTACTGAGATCTAAAGTAATTAAAATATTCTATATTCAAATCATTAGTTGACACTTCTGGGTGGAAGGAGGGAGATTGCATCCCAAGGGAAAGCAAACGTAATGCTCAATAAATAATGAAATAAATACCTCCAGGTGAAGTCACTGCCCTGGATTTCTTACAAGCAACGAGTTTCTTTGTGCAGTCTTCGCTACAGTCACATTTTTGAACATGTTTCTGCTTCAAGTAACTGCAACATTTCAGGTTTTTCCTTCCTTCTCCCTTAACCACCTTTATCTTTGCAGCTCACACTGATTATGCCATACTATCCCAATGAATCCTGGTTTCCTCCTTGCTACTGAACACTCAATAAACATTCAAACAGAACACATTTGCGCACAACAATGAAATGAAGCTTTAATTAAAGCACAAAAGAAAACATCACGGCATTTATAGAAGGTAAAGCTGCCATTCTAGAGATTCCCAATTACCTGCTAGAGGTGATTCCTTCAAAGTTCCTGCCTCAGTACAGTCCCTAACACAGATTATTTTGCATCACCATCACGAGCAGTCGCTGGTTACACCTTTTCTGGCAACCAGTACTGTCCACGACCCAGCCTTTTTCACTTAAACCATAGCAATAGTCAAGCAACAGTTCAGAAACAAGACCAGCAATTAAAATGCACATTGCTTTTTATGCCATGAGCACAATGGCTGGACTCACCAGGGAGGCAGGATGGAAACTGCTCCGCGCCAAGGCTCGGGCTCGGCTCCTGCTGCCACCGAGCGCTGTGTGCCTGAGCATTCTGCACTGCACTCCTGTGACCAGCCACAAGTTTGGGGCTCTTATTGCCTCAAGCAAACCTTGGCTTTTGGAAGCACATTTTCTTCCCAGAATGAGACAAACCCTGAAACAGAACTGATTTGTGATCTGCAAAACTCCTGACTCAGCAAGACAAAAAGCAAACAAAGGGAAGAAATCTCTTTACCAAAAGTGGTAGGAATAGAGTGTCTATAGGAACTTTGCTCATTGGAATGAAAAAATCCCAAACCCACCAAATACACAAAATTTAGTAATTTGAACATCTCACTAAAAGGACACCCCATCACCCAGAATTAAAACAGCAACATAGTGGAATATTTACAGTAGTCTGTAATGAATGGTTAAACCAGCCTAACATTCACCTACAGCCTGTGAGAGAATACCTTCCTTTCATAAGAAAAAACGGATTTTAAGAATGTGGTTCCCACATAAACAATACAACTCTGTACCAAATTGTTTAATTCCTGATATTTAGTTAGAATAAGGAATGCTCTTAAATCTGTAGGGAAGGTGCTCCTGAGTCAGAAAAAGCTTTTAATGCTGTGTTCATGAAAACGTACACACTTGTTCTGAGCAACTTCCACTTCAGCTGTAAACTTTGCCTTGGCTGTATGTTCTTTGGCAACACCTGGTGGAGTTTGGATAAAACTACAATAATATTGTAAAAGAAGTTACGACAACTCTTGGATTTTTTGTTTAAATGCCTCTGAAGAAGTTAAACTGCTCACAAAATGCAAACTTCAAACTAAGAGGAAACAGTTTCTTGGGTTTCACAAAACATCAGAGGATATTTTTTTTTATAGCAATTCCATATTACAATAATTACAATATCTAGCTTTGATCTGAAGATTAGTAGCCAGCTTGTTTTGCACTATTATAAGATAAAAAGAAAAACAAATAAAATTTAAAAATGCCTTCTACTTAATTTAACCCAGAGAAAATAAAAGCTTTAATGTTTACAATAAGTTAATGTCACTCCCAGCAACGAATCAAGGAAACTGTCATCTCTACACCAAAAATATAATGAAATAATGAACACGGTTTAAAAAGACATTTTAAGAGAAAGTGTCTGACACCATTTTGTACTTTCTCTGCCAATGCCTGGGAAAAGTTTGCCCATGTAGTCATTAACAGACAGAAGTCATTCCAACTGAGCAGAGAACAAGTATCTGCTTGTGGCACAGACCTCCTGAAATTATAATCCATCAAAAACCATTCACATGGTGGGGAGGAGGCTCCTCCTCCAAGTGATAGTGATCGTGCAAGGGAGTATTCAGCATAACATGACACGGGGCTGTCAAATTAGTCTCGTTAGAAATACTGTAATTAACAGAAGGGAGCCCAATGAACTTATCACAGGCAGCCACTTGTATTCAAATCATGCTGAAGATTTCTGAGGCCCAGAAGCATATTTCTTATTTTCCTTTATCTTTGTTCCCCTATCAAAGCACTAAAACCCAGCAGCATTTTACCCCATGAACAACATTTAAAGAGAATTTGTGATTTATTTTCTCTTTATACAGCCTAGTAATAAATTAATGAATAATCTACTGACGCAGGTGAAATTATCTGTTATGGAAGAGTTTCAGCTTATTAAAACCTAGGTTAAAATTAAACATGATGCTAAGAAATAATTATACTGATGGCCAACACTTTTTGGTACCAATCTCTTCTATTGAAAACAATTTTAGTCTTATGTTTGGAAATGCACTATCTCCTTTGCAAATTGGCTGTGAGATATCAAACATTTTTGTCAAGCAATGTTCAGAAATAGAGCGTGGGATTACTCTACAGATGTGAAATACTTCACAGATCACTGCCCAACCTTCCAGCCTGTCCCTGATACATTCATTTTACAAACAGATACAATGCTGCAGGTTGAAAGCTAAACCAAGATGAGGTGCATGTCAATATGTTACTAAAATATCACCATGACAAAGGGTTTAGATGTAAAGCATTTAAGCATAGAAGTAACACTATCCATTTTAAAAATTAGGATCTAAACCTCAAATTAGGACCTAAATTTTACACAACAAGCCTGTTTTCAATTTCTCCAAGCCTTTCACCTGAGCACTGCAAAGCACTTGGAAGTAATTAAGGACTTGAATTTCCAAGAGGTCTGGAGAAGAGTATAGGGATCACTTAACCTACCACTGAAATGCAGCCACCTTTTAGGTGAAGCACAGATGCACCAGGACATCCTACATATGCTTTTGAAAGAAAAGGAAGGGAAAATCCTGTATCATGTTAAAAAAAAAAAAATCTAAATTACACCTTTAGTGTCGAGTTGTGATGCTTCATAACCAAAAGCAGATGTGATTTCAGCATGCTGTGGTTACTAAGAATGTGAAGGAAAACATCCTGCATGTTTTCTATTCTGTTGGGAAATTTGCAAAGCTGTCTTTAGCAATAGATGCCTTAATGACTCAAGACAAGAGCAGACTGATTTCAGCTTTGTGTCTCATAGTGCAGACTCACAGCGTGTGCTGAAGGTAGAGCCCAATCTTCATAACTGCCCATTTCCACATTTCTGATCATAGAAAGATACCTCTAATTCTGCAGCTCAGACTTGTGCATATCTAAGGGAAATATATTTTTCAATTAATAGACTTGGGCCTTTTTTTGTTGTTGTTTTCACTTCAACTAATTTAAGGGGCATTAAAAACAAACAAACAACAAGATTGTTGCAATTTAGATCATGCATATCTTTCATTTACTTTAGAGCTGCTGCCAGAAAAAGGGAGCAAGGTAGTAGACAAAAGGTCCAGCAACTGAAGTACAAGATTCAATTCCTTTAAATGCATTTAAAGGCTCTAAAAGCCATGTTATAGTATCTTCCCCAAACCATTCAGTTTCTGCTAGATTTAGCACTTTTGTCCCTTTGTATTCGCTGACTTCACATAGCTTCTCCCAGGCTGGCAGGCCAACATATTAGAAATAAAATGCAATTCTGGTATCTGACACTTCAATTTAGCTTCTTCAGTAGCAAAGATCATCAACTGCACTGCTTTCTCCCATGACAGAAGATCACCTAAATATCACTTAACTGATGTGAGCTCTGTTGGTAATGCATACACTGTCTCCCCACTACATTACCACCATGCTGCCTAGAACAAAAATCAATTTTTAATTGACTGGATTATTTGAGGAATGTGGCCCATCCACTGTGCACTGCTGATAGATTCTCCTGGTTTTCCTGTCAGCAAAGACTGTAAAATTTGAAGCAACTTCAATACAGTAATTCAGGGATTTATCCAGAAGCCATATGAACAGAACAACATCAGTGTTTTTCAGTACTACCCCTCCATTATTCTCTCTCCTGGCTAGCCAAGTGAGGACTCTAAAGCACAGTACACATGAAAAAATAAACCACTGACACAGGAAAAACGATGAGTGTTTCATTGCAATGAAAATCATGTAAAGAATCCAAATGAATAAAGAACACAGAGGACTAGAGAGGACTTTAAAAAATCCTTGCAGGGAATGGAAAGTCAGCTAATGGGTTACACTTCAGAGTATCAAACCTGCAGGATCCAGGACCAATCTGCAATTCCTGGGCCCAGCAGCAGCCAAAGTAGAATTTCTCAGCTAAGCACCACTCCTGCTTTCTTCAGTAACCACTGCTGCCCTGAGATACACACCCAGGCAGTTAAGGCAAAGGGTTGACATGAAAAAGTAACAGTACACAGAAGAAAACATGGGGGTCAGGGGGTATAAAACACTCAACACCTCACCAGTAAATATTGCAGTAAGCAATTTCACAAAGCACAGCATAAACTGTTCACTGACTGGTGTAGAGACCGTGAAAGGCTCTGCCACTTCCTCAAGTTTTCTGACATGTGTATAATTTTCCTAAATTTTATCTCTCCTTCTCTTGCTGCTGAAACAAAAGACAACTGCACTGATGTCCAGAACAGAAAACTCTAGTCTTGTGCCACAACCCTTTCCAGCACAGTCAAGTGTCAAACCTCTGCACTGCACTCACTCTGGTTTTAATTGATTCTGAACAATGTCAAAAACCAGCACAGCAACAGAAATTTTAGATTAAAGGCACTGCTATGTGGCCAGGATAGATCTATATATGAGATATCTTTGGCTTCTTATGTTTCTGATTCTAGTTTCACAAACATCCAAAATACACTTTTTTTTTTTTCTTTAACCACATGCATTAGAGCTGGACTAAGGGGTTGGATTACCTGCACTACAAATTAGCCACAGTGTCCTAGGCAATAAACACACGGATCTGAGGGCTTTGTGCTGGCTATAACAAAGCTGAGAGAAGACAGAAATCCCTGGTCTTGCATAGAGTCAGAGTGACTCAGTAAGGGAAGGCTGGATTCGGGTTAGACCTGTCAGTACAAAGTGAGCCTGGTGCAGTTCCTCTCAGATCACACCTTGTACCCTCTTAGCCTGACATTTCCGATGCACTGAGAAAACTTTTCTCCTCCACTTAAACAACAACAACAAACTTTAGTATTTTTTCAGAGCTCTATCCACTTTCAAGCCTCTCCATGAGTTCCTAAAGTAGACAAGAACAAAGAAATATTTCAACTTTTTGTTTTGGTTTGGTGGGGTGTTTCGTTTGTTTGGTTTTCCCCTATTGTTGGGGTTATGTGTTTAATTTTTTTTTTCTCCTGGTATTCATGGCAGTAACATCTCCAAAACTTAACTAGATGTTAGATAAAAACAAGCCACTTGTAAATACACAAATTATTCCAGGTCTCTGAATATTCCAGTAATTGTCCATCATTACTGAAAATAAGTGTGTATTTAAAACTAAATTTATGCTTTGAAACAAGATGAAAGCATTATTAAAATTACTTTAGAATACCAATTAAAAATTAGAGTAGACCTTTCCACCTTATCTTTTAGAATCAGGATGATGGTTTTTGTCTAGGTTGATCTTTTTGTTAATATAAAATAACAAAACGCAACCATAACTGATATCCTCCATATCCAAATTACTTAAAGTACTTCAAATAATTAGCTCGTGGCTGGTCTCTGCACAAGAGCTCTATGAAATCATCTCCCCAACAGCCCTTTTCCATACTGGTACAGAACTCTGAAAAGCAGCTGCTTAGGAAAAATGGGTTACAACCTACAAAAATATCAACCTGTTCAAATAATGCAAATGACTGGCTGTGATCCCTATGGATTATTCGAGGTGCTCTCCCATTAACACCTGGGATGCTTACCACAGCTCAGCTGGGATGAATTCACAGGGGGTGTTCTGATCCGTAGCACCCCAAAGCCAACCCATGCATTTTAGATCAAATTCCAGTTCTCATCCATCCGCTGATCATGGTAGCTGAAAATCAGGGGGTCTTTAGTTTATGGATAACTATGAGAGAGTACCCTGGGGATGAGTCCATAATGTAAAATATTCCAGTCTCTAATAAAGCCAGCAATAACCTGCTACACTTCCACAGAACATTCTCTCTATTAATCCTATTTTACAAGTAAAGGCAAAAAGTACAGGGTGAAATTAACATTTGCAAAGATTACTTAAACGGCTGCTGACTGATTGGTTGTTCTGAGGGATGCATCATCATCTAAAATAAAGCCAGTGTGTGTGAAACCTGGCATTCATCTCTTGAGACGTCTAAGAAAATAGATTTCCCCAAAGAGAAAGAAAGCAGAGTAAAAATTTTACTAGAAGCAAGAAGTCCTGATATTTTGCGTTTACCTTTGGACCTTCTCATGTTCCCATTCACCTTCAGCAAGTGTACAAGAGTTCTGCCTGGGCAGCATTTCCAGGTTAGGAAGCAGCCCTTCAGGAAGGGAAGCACTCCAGGCAGGCTGGGCTGGATTTGAGGCAGTACCTGGGGTAAAACAGGAGCCTAAAGGCTCCTGCTGCTCCCAGTGACTGCTGCAACTGGGACTGAACAAGGGACAGGCCAGCACACAGGAGAGTCATGCTCTTCAAATGGAAACTCTTCAGATTATATCTGGATTTTAAAATCAAGTTTATCTCCTTTTACAGTTGGTGGGTGCGTATAAAGCACTTGCATTAAATATGAATAGTCTTTATAACTAACAATATAAGACAGTAAATTAAAGAATTACTGAATCCTCTCTCATCAAACCTTAACACTTTGTCAGATCAGCTCAATTACCCCAAATGAGGAAACAAAAACTTCACTAATTTCAGTCTTGGCCAATAAAAAAGCTGACTATTATTGTACTTATCCCCTCAAAATCATGCAGATTATTCTGGTGGGCTGACATATCTGTTTCACAAAGAAGGAAAACTGATTCTGAGGATTTGTCCATCACTGGACAATGACCCAGTGACAGCCATATTGAAACAACACTGTCTTTATACAACAGACAATATGAATAATACATATATATATTATTATATAATATGTAGATATATAAATATAATGTATATTTCTATAGTACAATAAGCCAACTAGCAGAATTCAGAATTTTGTATTTTATCTGTATAGGATTTCCTGTCTACAGAAAGCCATTAAAAAATAACCCTTGCTTTGATCAACTGTCTTCTGATTTTTACTCAGTTCTTCCTAAAGCATATTTTCTTGACTCCTTTGTAGGAAACAGGATGGACTGCAAAGCTTTCCTCAGTGGTTCTAAATCCTCCATGTTGCACTGAAAAAATTCTGAAGACGTTTATGTCAGCTATCAACAGAATCTTCCATGCAATTTTGCATCCACACGTCTTTGTTCTTTGTGTTATGTATGAAACTTCTATTTTACAGTTTTCTAAAATGCTGCTTCAAACAAGTAATGATGGAAAACAGTATCTGCCTCTGGCTACTTGCAGGCTTTTTAGCTCACGAACAGAGATTCCTTCGACCTATTTTACTTCTATCCTATTTAACTATTTCTGGTAGTAAGTTTATGTCCACCCTTGGTTTACAGAGCTCTAATTCCTTCCTAACATTCCAAATATGTTTCTTGAGCTGCAGTCCCTATCATCAAGAGCTCCTCTCCTCCCATCATCCTAATGCTTCATGCCATAAACCTTATGAATTTAATTTAGGTACATATAGTGGTAAAAATATTTTGTATAACTCCAATATTTCTGCTTCTCCATTTCAAACATTCATTTAATAATCCAAGTCTATTAATCTGATGAATGCTAAGTACAGGACAATGTGCAGATACCTAATTTTACCCAGAGGGAAACAAAACAATTTCCAAAAAGCCATCACTTACTACAGCTCTCTGTTGATATTTCAGGAATCTATTTGTCCCTTGGATATATTCAGAAAGCATTGTACAAGCCTACAAATGCATCTTTTTAATAACAGTACCACATAATTCTTCACTGCTACACAGAGATGAAAAAGTGCAAATGTTTTATCTATCCCCAAAACAAAGGTAATAAGCCTTTGTCTTTGCTTTTTTGCAGTGCTTTAAGCATTTACCTTAATGAGCTTTGTTTCTCTGTACCTCTGGAGAATAGTATTCTGCCCAACAAAACAATTTATTGCCCAGAATGTTACTACTGCTGATAAAATCTTAGCTCCTCCAATACTTCTGCCTTGACAGCTAATACCCTAATGTTTCATTTACAGCTGAACAAAGCAGCTTATCTCTGCTAAAAGGGGAATTAGTTAGTAGTAAGAAATAATTTCAATCATCTGTTCTGCTTCCCAAGTAAAGTGATGACTTGGGCATTCTTGCTTCTATCTGATGACAGGTGTGTTGCAGTTCTTGGAATACAGAACAGGTCTGTCACATAAGCTTTGTAATTCCTACAATGCAGCTACAAGGATTAGGGAAGAGTCAGGTCTTGGCTGTCAAAAAAATCTGCAATCAGCAGAGTGTGGCAGTCAGCACTTGTACTTTACAGTTAGGGCACGGACTCCAGGGACAAAATCAGTTCTGATCAATAAACAGCTTCATTTTCTATCTGCAGCTCTACAGAATATTCCAACAAGTTCATGTACATGTGAAATTCCCTATTAATAACCAAACAGGTTTTGTTGACAAATCAGCCTTTACGGCCTGTGTTTTGCAAAAATGCCTTTGATTATCACCTTACTGTGTAACCACCTAATTATTTCTATCCCCAGGAATGAAAATCTCCAAGGATTCTATCTACATATCACAGACAGCAAATCAGTTGTGGGATTCCTCTCTAGAGCAGCTGATATATACTTGGGAGTCTCCATGGCAAAGGACAAGGACTGATCTTTCCTTGATGTCTGAATGACCTTCCTTTCCCAACAGCAGTTTTTCATGTTGGTAGATAATAAGGTCACCTGAATACTTCAGGGAAAGCAGCATAACATTTGCCCATGCTGTATTTTCTCTGTACTAATATTTTCTGTGAGTAATCATTTAGTTTGCACTGAATTTAAAAGCATTACAGAAGTGATTACAACTGTAGTGCCATTCTTGAGTTTCCCAATATTTGGTTCTTCAATTAGACAACACAATTAAAGAGAGCATAAGAATTTATAGCTAATAGTTTTAAAATTCAGTATCAGTTTTATCAGGAAAAAATATGGATGGCAGAAGGCACTGGAAAAAAAAAGTTGTAGTTGGAGACGAAAGGGCATTTCATAAAAATATCAACGTATTATTTTCTCATGCAACAGTGTTAAATTAAGTTGGTAAAAGAAAGAGGCACTGTCATGCTGCAAGCTGCTATGTGATCCTTCACTCAGAATGGTTGTCCTAGTGGAGTTCTAGTGGATTTAAATTAATTGCACCTTCTTTTCTGAGATTCTTTGTAATCCTATCTCCCATTCTGACTTCTGAATCACAACTACATGTTATAAATCCCTTTAAAAAATAATTTATAATACATATGGCAGTTCCACTAGCAGTATAAAGGTGTTCAACATCTGTCATGTATGCTATTCAATTATTTCTGCACCAGGCATTTCACTGACCACTCAGTGTGTTCTTAACCAGCTCTCCAGAGATGCCAGGACAACCCAGCATTATTTTTATTCAAGTGGTAATCCAGGCACCTGATCAAACTTTATATGGCTAAAAGGTCATTCTGCTCCTCTGCTATGAGAGGTTACTTCATTCTGCTTTAATATCTCATGTTGTTTTAAAAAACCTGAATGGCCTGAGCAACCCTCTCTATCCAGGGATGGATTTCTCAAAAAAGAAAAAAGGAGAAAAGTGGTATCACAGAGGATAATGTAATATGCTTATTTATTCAAAAAGCCATTTACTAAAATCTGAATTTGTACTTTAACTGAGCTTAACAATGAAAATCTTAAATGCTCACTTGGCTGCTGCACAACATGGCAAATTCTGCATGACTGCCCAAGGGAAAGTTGATTAATCAAAAGGTTGGGATCAGAAATGAACGATCATTTCACACATATTTATGCAGAAACCCAATAGTACTCAATGAAATGCTGCTGAAATCTAGAAATGTGAATTATTCAAAATATCACCAGACTATAACCGTCCTGAGCTGCAAAAAGAGCAGCCAGGCACAATGGTTCAAAAGGTGACACTGTAAGGACGTGGCTGGCAGAGTATTTCCTCCAGAAACAATCAGCTGGAGGAAGGCAGTAAGTGAGCAAAATAGTCAAGATTATTTCTTGTCCATTGTGCTGTATTCTATCAGCATGTAACATTCAGCTAGGATAACCACAGACCAAACCGCTTGCTACTAATTCTATTTTTTTGTTGTTTTTTTAAATCTTTCCTTACTACTCATCTTTTCATCCTTTTTTAATTAAGTAACTAAAGTGGTTGAAATGAACTGATATCACAGAATCATCCAAACACCAGCATGTTTTATTTGAAAAGGCCAGAAAGAGAGCAAAAATTAATTCTTGCATATTCTCCTACCTGTATTTCAACCTTTTTTTTTGTATGCCTACATAAATATTGATACGTGCACACTGCAAATGGCTTCTAAAATAACCATTATCCAGATATAATAAGGAAAACATGGATAGAATTTTTATGCTTATATCAATCATCAAGGTGCACACTGGCACTGCACTAAGTCACTTGGGTGAAAGTTTAAAATGCTTATTTAGCTGATTGCTTAACACAAATAAATGTTCAAAAAGGCAAGGCAATGATTATTTAAGAGTGCCATGAAAGGTTTCAATCTGATGAAATAGGAGGAATAAAAGTACTGCTACCTAACCTAGAAAGGACAATTTTCTTTTTGTTTTACTGACAACCCTCAATAAAAATATAAAGAGAATATGTAAGAAAGAATAAGTAAATGCATCTGGAACAGCAGCAGTTATAGACAGCTATATGTAAAATGAAATTGAGAGAGGATCTGGCATGAAAGAGAAACTTCAGGCACTCTCAATATCAAACTCATAAGTTTATAAATACATATTTACACAATGCAAAGTCCCAGAGTTGTTACTCACTAGAAACTTTCCAGTGAAGGAATATTAGCAGATGTGGTGCCACAGAACCTTGAAGATGGAGCAGAGTGAAGCTGGATCTTCTCCTGATTGATTTCCCATGGCAGTAATGACAATGCCTACATGCACAGAGCCCTAAGAGAGCCATTGGGCCTAAAGATGATTAATTTTTAGTGCAGGTACTGCGCTACTGTTAATCTTTGCAAAGTATTATTTATTATTAAAGGGTAAATACACAGCTGTACAAGATTTAATTCCACTGAAAAAAGCAGCATTGAGGTTTCCCTTCACTGAGATTTTACCTCTGAAATTAAATTTTGCACCAAATATGAGTTCTTGAAAAGCAAATTACGTGTTAGACTTTATAAGTGAAAAATGTAATTAAGGAGTTGGTACTGAAAGCACCAGAACTGTCTTGAGCCACAGTGCAGTTACTACTTCAGACATTTACTATAATTGGAAAACATAATTTTTTTCCTTCTCTGCACTTACTATTAATAACTTTAAAAAGATACAAATCTGACAACATGCACAGAAAGATGTGGAAACTACCTATTTGCTACACACTAAGTTCAATTGTCCATAAATGTTTAACAAAATGGAAAAAAGGCAAGCACATGGGCTGCGTGCACTGAGGTCACTTCTGTTATTTTTTTCCACCTCATCATACATTGTATGAGCTGCATTTCCAATAAACCTTCCCCTGAAAATCAGGTAACTTCAAGCAGTATGCACTTTATCTTTAATAGTATACAAACTATAATTTTTTTTCTGACATAAATTCACACAGAACCTCAGAAAACACAAGGTTTAGGAAAAGCAGCACTATCACCAAATATAGTAAGTAGCATGTGAATTACTGAATGTTGCTGAAAAAACACAGATTTCTTATTTTTCATGGACAAATTTAGCTGGTTAATCCTATCAACCGCAGGGATTTTGGCAGTTGAGAATGCCAGAGCATCTGTGACTTTGACTTTTCTTGGAAAGAAAGCAGAGCTGGAAGATAACTCCTGAGTCAGGGAGTTGAGTCACCTGCTAGGAAGCCACATGATGCAATTTTTCTTAAGGGTAGAAATTCCTTCTCAAAATTTGATAAGTGTTTGACCTCCTCTGGCCCATGCTCAAACTGGAATCCTGTTTCAGGAACTCCCTGATGATGTGCCTATTTAAAGGTTCTTTTACATGTCTCTGTGAATTATTATGGCCAGCATGTACCTCTTCAGCTAAAAAGGCCATCCACATCCTGTCCTCTACTCCCAAGCAGCCACAGATAAGAACAAGACCCACTTCTCAGCATTTCCTTGGCTTCACCAACCATGCTCAGCTCTTTTCCAACATGATCAGCTCTCTGTTTTTCCCCCTTCCAGCCTCTCCCTGCACCTACTCCACTTTGTGTCCATCTGTCATCACCCAGCTGCACCATCTGGTTCACAGGAGGCACCACATAGACCTGCAAGTCTTGGATATCCCATTAATTCTGTGCTTGAGTTTGGGATAGAGAACCCATAACATTAGGCTTGCTGCCTTGGAGCTATTACAGTATTTAATAATACCTTGCACACAAAGGAACGTGGGGTGTTCAGCACAAAGTCCCCAGATCAATAACCTAGATTGGAAATTAGGCTCTATGACCCATTCAGACAAAACCAGCAGCTCTTAAATGTCCAAATTTGTTACAGAGAAGATTTTTTCAGTAATATCAATAATATTTGGTTTTAATATTTTAAGTATTACAATTTAGGAATTATGCTAGCAACAAGAAATTACACAAAAAATGTCTGTCATTGTACTATCAGGGTCTGTGATTACACTGCTGAAATAGTTGGAGAATATTCTTTTAAGCTTTTGTTCATACCCATATGTTATGTCTGGATAGCTATTTGCTCACTTGGGCTAGTTTTCTTTCTAAATACCTCTCTATTGTCATGGCCAGCTGTAATTAAAAACAAATTAATTTTTAATGAATACACTGGTGTTTTGTTAGTTTGGGTTTGCTTTGTTTTGTTTTTGCCATTTTACAACAGACTAGAATGCATGTTGGAATAAAGGTATCTTTGTTAGGTGGCCACTTTGGGATGAAACTGTCAGAACATATGGGAGGACAGGAGAAGAACACGACAAAGAGAAAGCATTTTGTTGGATTAATCAATGAGGAAGACTTCCTAATATTGTACTCTCACCCCAACACAACCAGCCACTCATCCCAGTTCTAGAAAGTAATGGAGAGAGAGCTTAGTATAATGTAGGACTCTTTTCTCACTATGGACTATGTAATGCCTGGTCCCCCTGGCTGAACACTACAGGATATGGAGATGTCTCTGAGCGTGAGCTCATCAAATATGTGAAACTGCTGCTGTGAGTGCATGGGGTTATACTGTCCTCATCTTCTTTGCCTAGCAAAAGTTAGAAGTGGTAGATTTAGCACTTGAGGTCAGGTCCTCAAGGGGAATAACTTCAACTGAGCTGTAAGCACAAAAGTGAAAGATCTGCTCTATGGACTGTGTAAAATGTTGTCCCTTGTCAAAATATTATGCTACTACAGCTGAAGACCAAGCTGACATGGAGTTTGTGGGCTAACAACTCTTTTAAAAAAATTCAGAGTGATTATTATCACCTCAACAATTTTACATTTTTGGCATCTCCATAAAATACTGACATTACCTGCACATATTTTGACCAGTGATATATTTATTATAAATTTATAATTAAACATAGCTTATATATGAGCAACATGATCCAGAAATATATCTCATTTACCAGTATGAAACAATAAACTTTCAAACACATTTAGCTCACTGCATTATTCAGGAAGGATATGTATGAGTCTGTTTAACTGATGTTCCTTACATGCCCATTAATGTAAATACTGCAAACATTCAAGCTAATGTAAAATGAAAAGTAATTTTAAAATAATACATGCCTGAAAGAAACAAAAAAAGTAAAATTTGCCTTTTATTTCAAAATAACTTAGTTATAAGAATGATTTATAGGTTGACACAATAATTAACACCAACAGAAATAGTCTCACTGAGCAAGCTTAGTGTAAAGCCTATAAAATACATGTGTATTTTACATTATATATACACATACACAGTTATTTTCAAATACATATGTATTTTATAGACTTCAAAAATTATACACATAAGTTCTGTACAAATAGACATAAATATATATATATATATATATATCTATGTACAAGGTACTTCAAGAAATTTTAACACTGCAATTTGAAATCTAAAAGATTACCGGATAAATTTGTCCTCTAAGTTTACTACATGATCTTATAGATGACTTATGAAGTACATAAAACTATGAAAAATATCAGCAATTACAGACATCTGTCAAGTGAAACACTACCCTGATGTCAAGCTAGGCAAGCTGCATACACAGCTCATATTTTACTCAGTCACAGCACACTTTAAAGAGTATAACCAATTTTATCAGGTATTATCATATCTAACAACTGAAATTTTATTTTACTGATACTGATAACTAATGCTAAGCAACGTGGTTCCATAATGCAAGATGTACTGAGAAAAACATATAAACAGTGAATAAAGATACTGGGAAGACAGATACCAAATATTCCACAAGAAAAAGTCCCTTTCTCTCTGCCTGCCTCTAGTGTTGATGAGGCAGAATGCCTTCCCCACCAGCCCCTCTTACTTGCCAGTCACTTCAGCTGAGCAAAGAACTCTCAGATCCACCCTAACAGAGACTCCTGACCTTCAGGAAAAACTTCATTTCTCACTCATCTTCTGAGCATTTACCAAGTCTACTTAGGCATTTTTCACCTCCACCTTTTTAGCCAGTTCTGTGCACCTTCCATTTTGGCCTGATTTCAGCAGAAGGAGCTTTGATTCTGCTCCTGGCAGTTTGTCTCAGCAGTTTGCATAAGCAAGACAGAGCCACAGTAACATTCAGAACACCTGATAAACTCTGAAAGCCAGGTGAGAATGGCACAGGCATTTTTAAAACATGTACAGCTTCAGAGAATCACCTGAGATAGGTCTGGGGAGGAGGGAACCTTAAAGCTGATCCATTCCAAGCCCTGCCATGGGCAGGGACACCTTCCACTATCCCTGGTTGTTCCAAGCCCTGTCCAACCTGACCTTGGACACTTCCAGGGATCCAGGGGCAGCCCCAGGCAGCCCCTGCAACACTTCCTCCTAAAATCCAGCCTGGCCCTGCCCTGTGAGAGTTTGAAGTCATTCCCCTGTCCCGTCACCTGTGCCCTTGCCAAGGCTCAGCAGTATCCCAGTTTTTCATACACATCAGTCAACTCCTGAGTCTGCCCAGACCAGAACGCCACACAGAAGAGCCCCTGGTTTGGTTTCCAGACCCATTCAAGCTCTGCAGTGTCCTGCATGCTCTGACAGCTCCTTGGGACCATTCCCCTCCCTAGTGAAGAGCAGGGCTGCTGCTCAGGGCGCAGTGCGCATCAGCACTGCCAGCATTCCATCACTACTGATGGAGCTCAAACCAGAGGCCTCTGGAAGGTGAAAAGCCCTGTAACCTAAAACTTTTCCCTTGCTGAACAGCTTCATCACCATTATTACTCTAAGAAAATAAAATGGCACAAATAGTACTTATAATCTTCTATTAACTATTAGAATCTAGATATTCTTCAAGAGAGTAGTCTCTTATCCTAGTTTCTGAGAATGAATGGTTCATACAGCACTTGGAATCAATTTCAGAACTGTTATTTGAAAAAGCTATCTTTCTTCAAAATTTTACTTGATATTCTCCAAAGTAAGGAGAAAGATGTATCAGAGAAGGATAAAATAGATTATACCATGGGCTTAATTTCTCTTTTTCTTTCTAATAGTTTTTTTCATTCAAAAATCTGTTTGCAGTGTACTTAACATTTCACATATAAATATGACCAGATTATATCATTATGCTAATCTCTATAAACCACATCTAAAGCTTGTTTGTAGGTAACATCTTTGCAGATTAGGTGAATAAACAGAAACTCAAATTTAAAGATCCACACACCAATTTACTTTTCTTGTCAGAAAAGGAACAGAATAGGTGATGGAAATAAAACTGTCTTCTGTAATGAATTAGGGGCAAACACTTGAAAAGTGACCAAAACAACAGTCTGTATATATAAACTCAGTCAATGAATGAAAGGTTTTGATTATTGATGAGCAAAATATGAAAGCAGTTCACACTGCTGCGTTCAAGAAGCAGCTAAGGTGCAGAGCAGGGTGAATGTTATGGAAAGCTGTATTGCTGCTGGCTTGGTACCTGGTAGATCAATTCCAGTTCTGCTAATTCCAGCTGGCAGACTGGACTTGGAAGCACAAGAGCAGGAGCTCTTGTGACTGTAACCAACAGCACTTGGGATAAAACAATTTGCAAATTGTCTGTCAGGTGTCTGCCTCTCATTCTTGCAGAAGTCATGCAGAATCTCCAGTTAGAACTACCCAAAATTACTTCCCTTTCTGCACAAATTTCCTAAAATCCTCATGATTCACCTCATGTCAGCATATGAGAAGGCAGTAACAGTGACAGAAAACAGTATAAAAACTGGCATTAAGATTGGAACACCACTACCTCTTGTGGTTATTGACAGTCTGGTCAGAGAGAAAGTCAGATAAACTTTCCCAATCATTACTCCAGGAAGTTTTGAGAAAACAGAGAGAAATAATTCAAATAATCTTTAACCTTTACAGATAGTGTTTTAAAGTTGTTGTTTACTTGTGAGATGTTTACAAGAAAAGTGTTGTTCTTAATTTACCAATTATGTGAGAGGTGTTAACTGAGGACCAATCAGGTCCAACTTTCCCAGAACAGTCTATAAAAAGAATGTGATGTATAATAAACTTCACATTTACCTTCTGAGACAAGTCTGTGTCACCTCATTCAACCGTCCCTAATATGAGAGTGACAAATTCTAAGTGCTTTATCAAAAACTCATTGAAATTATGCATCTTCTATACAGCTCACAGAAGTTACATACTGTAAACTCATTCTGATCCATGACTTATCTGCATTTTCTTTAGCATTTTGGAAAGCTCTGCAACAGGTACATTAAGTGCAAGACCTAAATGAAAGAGATTTGGGAGGGCTACAGGTTCTTGTTTTAATTACATTACATGTCTTTAAGTAGAAAGCAATTTAGTCTGAAGTGGTACTTATGCACCCTTCCTTTACAGCGTCCCAGCAACACTGCAGGTTAAATTCTTAGCGTTCATCATATCCTGGTTTCAGAGTTTAAGTAGAAAAAAATGAAGTAGACATTTTTATTTTCATTATATAGCTTAAGATACGTCCAGTAAGCACATGATCTTTTTATTTAGTACAATCAAAACCACTAACAATCAAAAACCAACTTTTTTTTTTAATCTTCTGATGGGTTCATTGAAAGGAACACCCACAACATTATGAAATTACAGGATTTGAACTGCAGGAAACATCACAATTTTCTCACATCATATTGTCTATATGCAGGAGAACTGTCACTGTTTTATCTGAGTTAACAAGAATGCCAAGCACTTACATTTAATTAAAGTTATACATCATTTTAGATAATTAGAAATAATTATGAAGAATTACCATTGTAAATAAGGCAAATAATATTATTTTAACTGAAATGTGAAGTCTGAATTCAAAAACCCAAAATAAACTCCCGGGAATGCAAATACACCATTATGCAAACTGTTTTCTTTAAGTATGATATAATTTATGTAATGAAATAAATCTATGCTGTTAAAATATTTAGCAGAACTGAGAATAATGAGTAGAGATAGGATTAGTTTAATTAGTTTACTGAAATGGAGTTCTTATAGTGGCTAAGTGTGATATATTAGCTTTTGTCACTTGGAATAAAAAAAGAGTCAATTAGTTCTCATTCAAATATATTGTTTTCTTTGAAGAAGAAATTGTAATATTTTAGCCTGCATAGTAGAAAATAATACATGGACCATAAAACTTATCATCTTCATCCAAGAGTACATCTATGATAAATCAGAAGAAAACAGGAAAAACTTCAGCATTCAAGAAAGGAATCTTGAATAGATTTCACTTACACTGGTGCAACTCCACAGATTTAAATGAAATGACAACTCTCAAAATACACAAGTCCCATCTTCATGTATCTCTGCCTAATTTAAGGGTTTGTGACAAATTTTGTGTCTCTACTCAGCAACCACTACTTTATTACCCAGAAAATCCTGTACTTGTCCTAAATCAAGGTTTTTATCAAACTGACTCAAAATGACCAGGAGGAATGCCTTCCTCAGTAATATTTACTGTTGAGTCATAAACATGTCTATCGAAAGGTCAGAAGCAAATTTTATTTCTGTAAAAATAGGAAAAAGAAACAACACCAGGTATCCTTTTATAGACTAAGCACCATTTCACAACCAGAAAATTGCTTAATGGCAAATGTACATTTCTGAAGACAACTGTATGGAACCTGTTTAACAAGGAATACAAACAAAATTATGTATCCCTCTTTTCCAAGAAAAATCTGAATGTTCTTCTCTGAGAATGGGGCTTTACTGCAATCAGGCAACATAAATGTATTTAAACTACAATCTAAAGGCCTAAGTCTAACAAATCAACACAAATAAACCTGAACCAAAATAAAAAGCCCATCCAAAGAAACCCCCTGTGGTAAAACACAGACGGGAGCATGAGGAATACAGAGAAATGAAAGTCTTGCAAAGCAATTGATATGTTTTTCAGCTAATAAAATAAAGAAATTAAGAATGGACCAAATTAATTTTATTTTAAATAAACACTCAGGAAAGGGAAACCCTCTGCTGCAGCACACTGAAAAGCCTCAGGCATTGGTATAATAACAGGCCATGTATCATTTAATCTTTGATTTTTTTGGAACAGAATTGTTGCATATGCAGGAGCTATTTAGAATCCTGGATTAGAGAATTTGAATCATTCCACACACAAGTTTAAAAGAGCTCCAAAATTGGAACACAGCAAGTCAACCACAAAAAGAGATTTGCTCCCCCTTTTTTTACAGCTCCCAGCCATAGAGCCTTAGACACAGCACTTCAGCCAGAAGTTCATAATAATTATGAGAAGATAAGAAATGCACCTTGTCCTCGGGTTCAGCTGCAGTTTTTAGGCTGATTGTCTGGACTGAACAATAACATGAACAACTGAGCTCTGCAGGGCACAGGGAACATCAAAGCCACACAAAGCCTTCACTCTCCATGTATTTGTCGATATTTCCTACTTGTATCTCACCACCCTCAGACACCATCTCCCAGGTGATTTTGAAAATAAACCCTGTACTTCAGAACTGCCCAACTTGAGTTTTTTTTAAAAGATCCTGATATTCTAACTTGAGGCAAGTTGTCCTATAGCTGTTAAGAAAGGGTGATTTATGCATCTGATAAAACCATCACTCTGTTACTAATTGGCAAGTTGAAATATAGAGAAGTCCATCATGCACTGCTGCTGCTCATGTTCCTCAGTCTGGAAATATGCTTCTTCTGAACAGATCCTGCAGGGTCCAGAAACTGATAATCCATGTATTACATTGATCTTCTATCCTTAGATTATAAAAAAGCTGCAGTAAAACAGTATTTGGCATTCTAAAACTCACTGATATCATAACTAAGGCTGAAGAAGAACTGTACAATTTGATTCACATCTTTTAATTGTAAAGTCTGAACGATAAATTCCAAAGAAATTAACTTGCTGCATGATCTAATGAAGAAAATCAAATCAGAACTGATTTAATAAAACCAAAGCACACAGTTTGGTACCCAAGAGACTGATACATAATTCATAAAGTTGCCACATTTGGTCATTAGGTCAAATTTATTAACTAAGTAGTAAGCTATTCTGAGAACTGGCTATGAAACCAGGAGATCTTAAACATGAGCAGGAAGTAGAGAAAAAAACCTTTTTTGCCTGTTTTCTAAGTTATTATAATTGACTTTTTACAATATGGTTTGTATGAAACTACAGGCCAGACTGAAGACTAAAGAGGTGTATCTAGTTTTCTAGACTGTTCCTATATTCACCTCATCTCAGTGCCCCCACCTCCCCAGGAAAAATGCAGTGGGCTTTGGACATGGGCAGTAAAAACGCTGAAATCTCTAAAAAGTACACAGGAGGATGGAATTCCCCTGCCAGGCAGCTGCTGGAGAGGCTGTGACACAATACTGGCCCACACACAACAATTGCAGAGATAACCCTGCTCCCTGGTGCTGCTCCCCAGGAGCACTGACCCAGCAAAGCTTTACATGCTTTGGGACAGAGCAAAAAAGGGAAGGGAAAAAGCTGCCTGCTCTTCCTCATGGAGCTGCACAGGGATAAGGATGGGGTTTCAGAGTGACCAGTGCTCTGAAAATAAAAACAGAGAGGTGGCCAGGACAAGTGAGCTGTTGAGAGGCTCCTTTTCTGTCTGCTAAAGGGGACAAGAACCAGCTTGGCCAGGAGTCACTGCAAGCACAGCACCAGAGGTGCTGCTCCACTCCCTGCTCCCAGCACTGACCGGCACCTAGGGGCAGAATTCACCATTCCTCTGAGGCTCTGAGAGCCAGGAGACATCCTCACAGCTCTCTCCTGTCACTGGGTTTGCACACCTCATGGTGCCAGAGGCAGCTGAACTTCTGCGTTGTGCCAGAAGGGAAGGCTAAAATTCTTCCCGTGGCAAGAGTTATGAAAGGAAAAAAAGTGAGAAAGACACAAAGAAATGAATCTTAGCAAAAAATAAATGCTCAACTGTTTAAAACATTCAGCTGACAGTTACTAAATCCCTTTCAACACTTTCTTTTAAGGCAAAGAATTAAATTTTGGGGGGAAGTATTCTTACCAGGTTAACAGCTCTACCTGCACCCACGTGTTGGAGAACAAGTGGGATTCTTTCTCCCAGGAATAATACATCCTGTTTCTTAAAACAGATCACCTACACAGTCTATATTAGGAAGCTTGTCAACACAAACACTTTCTGTGCTAAAAAGAACAACTTTTAACCCTCAGGAAACCCACCCAAAGTTTGGGACTCAGGCACAAGGAGAACTGGATCACCTTGCGGGGAAGTGGTTGAGTGTGTCAGTGAGTTATGGCTACCCAAAAGGTTTCTGCACTACCAACACCCTTTTGACTCATTAAAAAAATCCAGCATCATCCCATGTAATACAATTTTGGAGCAAGAAGCTACACAATGATGGCAAAACTCCACTGGGGCAGTCTGCTCATGCCATCAAAGACCAGTTCTCAACTGTACCTAAATAAATTACATTTTGTTTCAGCTTTTCTTTTGTTTTTCTCTCTGGCGGAAGAAGAAAGGATGTGTCTCCAGACACATGCTGACAGTAAATCACAGGCAAAGCACCACCTAGGTTGACATAAGCATCTGATGTTCCTGCACAGGCTCTATTCAGTGCAGTGTGATGGTAATTCCAGTGTTACACACGGTTATGGCACCTCCCTCAGCGACAATAATGGACTTTATGGCTTGAAAAAACCAAATTGATACACACCACCACAAGATGTCTGATTATATGAACATATATCAAAGTAGATGCTGACACAACCCTAACAAAACAGTAATTTCTTCAATTTAGCCAAGCTCTAACAGAAATCCCATACAGTGAAAGTACATTCTTGTGGGGATTTTTCCAGTTACGTTTATTTATATCTATTTCCTTGTAAAAAATATAATAATATGATCACACCAAGCTTTATCCAAGTGTGCATTTTTTGTCCATAAATCTGCACACAATGCAGACACCAAGAAACAACTACTAAGCATATGTTTATTACATTATTCCCAGCATTCTGATAAAAAAGAAAAGCTTGATATATAATCCAGTGTGGCTGTTGGAACAAAACATGTGGACTCTGTAGAGGTATTAGAGGTTTAAGGTCAGACAAAGATTACAGGAGCCCTTTCTAGTCTGTGTGTTTTATGGGAAAAACCAGTTGAGCTACACTAAAATCACATCTCTTATCTGGAGTTTATTCTGTATTCATACCCTTTCTTTTAAGATTTTGAAAGGAACTGATTCAGCACTTTTAATAACTGCTAGAGCAGAATCGCTCAAAGAATCCAATTTTCTGTGAACGAATTGTACAATGAAATTCAGTGTAATGTAAGATGTGCCACAGTATTTCCAAACCTCTTAAATAAATAACCAGAATACTAAAATACCATTTTCCTTTTTCTTCCCAAATTTTACTGTGTGAAGATACACTAAAGCTGAGAAGAGACGCCAAGTGACAGAGGGATGGGCTGAAGAAAACAAACCACTCTCTTGCTAATGCAACTTGCATGTAAAAGGGGAAATAACACAATTACTGTAAAAGCTTTTCTTCAGGCACAGTCCATGCTCTCCACTGAACAGCCATCAGTCACACAGCCCCACTCTCTTGTTTGCCCACAGTTTTCAAGTCAAGTGTCCAAGGATGGAGCAGACTCCCATACAGGAAAAGGAGATCAAGGGGCAATAAAAAGCAACTTATTTCTATGTGCCTCTTCATAAAGAAAACTGACAGCTCATGCAGTAAAATTTTAAGCAGATTTTTGCTGTTTTAAGTTTTTTGGGGTTTTTTTGGCTAAGATTTCTAGTCAGCACACAGACACCTCAAAGCCCTATCAGCCCCTGCTGGGGTAATTGCACAATTTTGGCCATGGGAAATGAAGCCCTACCTTCACCTATGATTTCAAACTCCTTTTATTTAGAAAAGTAACATGGTACAAGTTATTCATTTTCACTTGAAGCAATAATCCTCAGAATGATCAAATTCTTAAAGAAGTTGTTACTAAACTTTTACAGACTGTAAGGACTGGTGACATATTTAAACTGCAACCATGCCTGGCTGCTCTATCAAATTCAGCATACCAGTAATTTGTTTAAACCACAAATACACACCTCTTACACACTATTAAATTATTCCAGTTTACGCAGGCTGAAAATGTTTTCCTTAAAGAAACTTGCTCCAGCAATTAAACAAGAGTAAGGAAAATAAACTTTAACTAAGACTCGGTTAAGAAATATCAATGCCCATTTGGTAAAGAAATCAGTGGCCAATATACTGAATTTCAGTCCCCTAAGAAATAAAAAAATAACATTATTATAATTACCTCATTAAAAAAAAAGGCAAAGAAAACAGGTTCAAGTGCTATATTTAGTTTTTAATAAACCTTGAGAAAAACTTGGTTTTTTAAGGGAATTGCATTTATCCCGATTAAAAAAACTTCCTTGTGTAAATTGACTGAACTCAGATGGGGCAAATAAAAAAGAGAACTACCCAGCTATTTTGCTGAGCTGTGAAGGCTTGCTCAGAGCTGCCAGCAACCGAGGAGAAAATCTGAGGGCCATTCTAGACCCTTCTAAAGCAGAACTTTGCCTTTATCACCGTGCAGGTGAGGGGAGAAGGGTGAGGTGCACATGGGCCAGGGCTCCTCTCCTGCCCTGGAAATGCCTGCCTGGCTCCCTGCCCCTGCCATCTGCCCAGGGTGGCACAGAGCCAGGCTCAAATTGCTGTGACCTCACCCAGTAACATGATGCTGAGGTTAGATGAAAAGTCCACTGACAGCTACAAAGATAACAATACACCCAAAATCACCCTTTGGATAATAAACTTACCACGCTTTTCTCACAGCAAGCAAAAGTTTCAAGTTCGAAGAAAAAAAAAAACAACAACAACAACAAAAAAAACCCAAAAAACCCCCACAAAAACCCCAAAAAAACCTACACAAAAACAACAAAAAATCAGCTACGTGGATGTAGCAAATATACAAAAAAAACGCCAAAAAAACCCCCCAAAAAACAAAAACAAAACAAAAAAACCACCAATGTGCATAGTTATCTGGAAGTTTCGTTAAAAAAAAAAAAAAATCAACTTGCTTGGAAAGTTTTTGGGTTTTTTTTTTTTTAGTATAGTTTTCTTCAGTTCCTGTACCTATTAATAATTTGTGATTTCAGCCTAGAAGTAAAAATGAAGCTAAAGATGATTCAGAAGGGATGATGATGTATGTTCCTCCTCTTCCTCACTAGGCAGTATTTCCCAGGAAACCACAACTCAGGATCAACGCTATTTTTGAGTCAGTGGTGGATTTTTGCCTAGGAGACAGAAATATCCCTTCCTAACACTACCTATTATTTACTTTTCAGTAGAATTATAGCAAAGTTTGTTGCATTTCATGGAGCTTTGCAGCAGAACAAGGAGGACTGTGAATTCCAACCCACCAGGTCCTGTACTGTGTCATTTTCATCAGCAGAGCCAGAGCACAGATGCACAGGCTCTGGATCCCTGGCACTTGTGAGATGCTGTCCTTTTCTGGATGGGTTTTCCTGGAAAGTTGTGTAGGCTGACAATCTTCAAGTCTGAGCATGAAGACAAAGACTAGAAACCAGCAAACAGATTCCTGCTAGAAACTGCTTTAAAAAACCCTACACATTCTGGGGGACTGCTTTAGAAGAAATGTTCTCAAGTTTGCAGTTTTGGACAAGGTTTATTTTGGGCAGTACTTTGCTCAGCATACTTATGACTATGCATATTGTAACTCTATAAAGAGAATCTAAAGAAAAGAAAAACCTGAAAAAATGCATTTTTGACTAAAAAAAAAATCAGCATAATAATGATCAGCCTACACAAAGGTGGTTATTTTCCCTTAGTTCACAATGAGCAAACCTCAGATTTTATCAGGTCTTTTTAGAGGTATGAAAGTGCTGTTCAAACCTCAAATTAAAGGTCAGATCACATAAACGCCACCAATCACCACTACTGGCAGCTATATTTTATCAAAATTATATTTTTAAGAGAGACAAAATGAAAACATTTCAATCAACACTATTTTAGAGGTAAAGAACTGAGTACTCCCACCCAATTATCTTGCACACAGACCTAAGAACTCAAAGCAAATGAAAAAAGGAGGAAATGTCTTTGTTGTGTAAAATTTTAGAAGTCTAAAATTTTAATTTAGCAGTATATTATGTCTAGCATACCATTGCATGACATTCTATACTCCAAAAACATGTATTTTCATTTCTCTAAAGCCCTATTTTATTTAAACTTACTAATATACAAATCCATGACGAACTTTGTAAACTCAAAACTTCTGAGCCCACAAACAAAAAAGTCTAAGAGATCCTAATTTCATTACTCGAAAAGCCAACCTAAATCTTTCCAAAAAATACACGTCTCATTAAGTATCTGATATTCCTCAATTCAAATGCCACATATTTGTACACATATTTGTGTATAAGCATATTGATGACTGCATTTTAAGACTCCTACATATTGTAATATTCCTTAATATTCCTATATATTCCTACTATTTCCTAATTACAAACAGCACTCATTTAGCATCAGGTATGGCTTGATTTCCAGCTGCTGGAATAAGAGGTTTCAATGTGAGTTCAGCATAAAAAAAAAACATTTAAAATTTTGTTTTCCCATTAATAACTGAACTTCCTTTTGCCCCAACAACTCACAAATGTCAAATAACTAAATAACACAGCCACAATAATAGCCCCAAACCCAATAAAGAATAAAGTAGCCTTTCTTGCCTGTCAGAGGACCCCATTTTCTATTCTGAGCAGGCAAGCTGGAAGCACTGCTCTTCTGTCATTCCCTGACAGTTATAGACTAGCTCTGCACCTTATTAAAGATTAAGGTTTGCCCAGGCATTCTCTTTTGGCCATCTCCTGTCTGCAGCCCAGCATTTATTGCAGGGCAGCTGGAGAGCAGCACCACACATCCTGCCTGGAGAGAACAACCCTGCCTGAGATGAGGCTGCATAACCAAATGTCACCAAGCCGTGCAAAAAGAACTCCATGGAAAAACACAATATTTCACTCTATTTAGTTGTTCTAGATAACCATGTCCTCTGGGTTACATATGCAAGTGATTTCTCTCATTTAAGTTATTTTTATTTTTTTGTAGATTCTAAAAAAATCAACTCAAACTACTAACAGGGTGCTTTTTTGTGTTGAAAAGGAGATCTTTTTTCTTTGTTAAAAAATTATGAACACAATTATGCAAGAGTTATGTAAGGCTCCATCGCGTGCAAACATTTGCTACCTGGTTTTGGTCTGATGCAAACATGTTACAGTGAAAATTCAGCAGGCTGAGCTACTGCAAAAAATATCCCCCTTCAGGGGATTTCCATGGAGCACCGTGTCCCTGGCTATTTAGCAAAGACAATTATGAACCATCCACATTTCTTGGGACCCACCAGGAACAATCACCACACAATTTTTACCCAACAGAGTCACAAAGCTTACATGATCCCATGGAACATCTAACACTGTTGTCAGGATCTCACTTTGAAACACATGTTTTTTTAAGATCAGCATTTTTAGGAGCACTTCTAGTTATTTCTCAACTGACATTTCAAATTATTCATTGAATAGCATCATACATTTTCCAGGCTACCACTTTACTTTCACTTTGCTTCCTCTAACTTTTGAAGACATGCTGAAAAGCAGTTGCAAATGGCCAGCTAGCACAAACTGTAAATAAACAAAAAATTGTTCCATTGCAAAGAATTAAAAAGAGAGAAATCAATAGTTTTAACAGGTTATGCTGGTTTCATGTAAAGAAAATTTTGTTTGAGGACAGATAGAAAATGTAATTTCCTTGCACTTCAAATGGGAATTATTACGTTGCAGAATATTTCATATATTTCAGTAAAGTTTTACGTAAACAAGTAAAAACTTACAAAGGATACTGGAAAGGTTTAGGCTATCTTCACTGGATGCTGCATCAAAAAATGCTGGACTGTCAGAAACTTATTAAAATGCTGAAAATGAAGGCAGAGATTTCTGTTTGCTTAAGAGAGTAGTTTCAATATTGGTAATATTTTGGAAAGTTTTATCTATTCAGCCCTTTATATGAAGAGCTCCATTCACTCAGGATCTAAACCAGCAGAATTTCACTGGGCTAATGAGTCCATCAATAGCTTATAAAGAATTAGACAGATTAATGTCAATTTTAACAAAGGAAACTTATCAGTCAAGTGCCAACCCCAGGAGAGCTGGGGAGCCTCCCTGAGCTGCAGGTACAGACATTTATTGACTGCTCTCCACGTGGCCATGGCCAGCCTGAGGTGGATGTGATGCCACAGCCAGGGCACCCAGCTTTTCAAAGAGCAGCATCCCTCAGGGAATCCTGATTTTTAACAAGCTCCAGGGCTCAGGACACTGCAGCCCCCAGCTGCATGCCCTGGGAGCTGTGCAGGGGACTGGGCTGAGTGCCATGCCATGCTTTTTGTGGTGGCAGAGGACTCAGACAGTTATGGGTCACCCTCCTAAAGTGGTGATGACACTGTGAACATGGTATGTTTGCTGTTTGGGCAGAGATTAAACCACTGACATCCTGCCTGCTGAATTATTCCCTACTCAGTCATGATAAACACGCTGAAATGGTGCTCGTGTCCTCTGAGCACAGGAAGCACTTTTGGTGGGCTCCATATCCAACAGGGATTCAAGAGATTTCCTTCACAAGGCCTGCATGATTCTCACCAGAATATTACTGCAGTACACCTTTCCTTGAAGCAGGAAATCCATAGGGAATTCCCAGCTGGCAGGGTGGTGTGGGCTTCCTGTAAGGCAGCTCCCAACACAATTAAAAGCCGCACTGTAAAAATAACCAGTGGCTGTGGCACCCTGGGGTGGGATGGAACGAAGTTAAACAGAGGAAGAAAAGCAAAGGAAAGGAGAAGAATATTCCACAGTTTTAAAACAATTATTTGCTATTGATGCAGAAATATCATTATTCTCAGTATGAGTCAAAATACATTAGCATTCCATCTGCCAATGCTGCAGCAACCATTTTTCTCCATTTCTGTTTGACCTCAAGCCTTTTATGCATAAATGTCAGGGCTCTTTACAATTAATCATGTCTACCACAGACTAATTGTGGACAACAGTAGTGCAATTAACACAAATTTGCTTCAAATATTCATGAACATTCAAAAAGCATTCATTGACACAAGTGTTAGTTACCTAACCACAAAAACTGACAATTCTTTTCTCTTTTCAAGCAGCCTCTGCACTAGGAAGCTGAGCACACCACCAAGGGTGAGAGAAAGATTGGAAAATATTTCACCAATTCTTAAAATACAATTGCTTCAGTGTGACTTACTATAAATATGTATTGGGAGAAAATAAGCAAAATAACAAATATGAAAACTATTCCTCTTTTAATTTTTAGAGTAGGGTAAACCAGTGAATATAAGACACAAAAAACATATTTTGTCTAATAAAAAAAAAAAATTCTACTTCAATTTAATTTTTAAAATTATTTTAAGCTGGTTTAAATAAAAGAAAAAATATATCTTTACAAATAAGAAACAATTAGACCTGTATTGTTTGTCTTGATTCATTCTCAGGACTACGCCTGGTATTGTGTTAGTATCTCAGCAAGGAACTAATGGCAGAAGTCTCTGTAAGCATAGAAAGCTATTTGTAAAGCCTGACCTAAACACAAAAGATGTAGATGACATTTTCCTCTTTTATTTTTATTTTTTAATACATACTTTACATTAAAGAATTTCTTGGACAGTTGTGCTATTTCTAATCAGGCCCCATGGCAAATATTCACCAACCCTCATAGGAATAAACTATTCTCACTTCAAACAATTGTTACAGTTTGAATCCAATTGACTCTAGACAAAAGTACTGAGATAATCAGCATATTAAAGCCAACACTATAACCATATGTTAATTATGTAAATGATTCATTTTAATCAGCTAGAACCATGTAAAGAGTTACAAGGAATGCAAATGTAGGGAGTTATTAAAAATCTCATTATTATTCATCTTGGTTCCATGCGTGAATGTATCCATCCAAACAGATGAATTAATAGTTAGATGAAAGATGAAAGAGCTAGAGGGGAAGTCTGTGGGAAACCATCTGTCTTGCTTTGTATCCCTCCCAGGCTTCAACCAGCCTGCAAGAGCTACATGGAGAACAACCCCAGAGCACAGACAGGGACTGTCTACACAGCACCTCAACCAGGAGGCAATGCTGCCACTAAAATAAAGAAAAAAATGAAAAAAAGAAGAAAAAAAAAATTATAACTCCTCTCAATGCTTCCCAAACTGGGCCAGCAGGTACAACGGGATACCAGAATAAGTTCAGATGAAGTTACAGGAATGGAGTTCAGTGCTGACCCAAAATAGATGGCAAGTGTTGATTTACACAAATTGGTACACATTTGGAAGACTTACCTAAAGAAGGGCCTCTTACTATTGTCAATCAGATGTGAAAAGACAGGACCTACTGTGACTGGAACCTGAATTAGTAACTGCACTGGTTCTCTTAACTTCAGCAGAAATCCTGAAACTCTGAAAGATTTTTTTAAAAACAAAGCCTTTTAGCAACACTATGGGAGCCCATACTTTGTCTCTTTCTTCCAGAGAACATGGGGGAATTGCAATGAATTAAGTCTTATTCCTGCAAGGGCTATTTTTCATTTATCCATTCTCTAAGTTCCCTGAGCAAAGAAAATGAATTCTACCCAATAGTGATTTGTAAGAGAAAAAGTAAGGGCCACATGCCTTGGTCGTTCCTGACTGTGTCACCATTTTTCAGCCCTCTCAAGACAGTGCAACACCACCTGTACCGTGTAAGAAAATAAGGATTAGCTGGAAAGGTGGTGTTTAAAGCTACAGAAGGAATAAACTTGCAGGGTAGATTCACCTGGCAATTCCTCTCAAATCTTCCACAGCATATTATTTAAATTTAAAAACACAACTTACTGTTAATATCCTTGGTTAAATCCAGCTACTACTACTCTGCAGGTGAAACTCAAACTCCATAAACGAACCTCATAAAGAACATAATTACAACACAAAAAAATATGTCCTTTCCCAAGAAATAATTTTCCTTCTAATATAAAGAGTTAACAGAAGTAATTTTAAAAATGTTTGCCAGTTTTCAGAAGCTTTATAAAGCTTTGTTCTTCATACTCTAATTCTTTCATGTTTTCCTGCCTGATGTCTCCTAATGCAGTTTCACTGGAATCATTCTATTTTTGATCTTTAATCCTTTTATATGTTTTTTTCTTTGCTTACTCTTGCATGCCTTTGTAGTTTATGTAATTGGGTCTTTGCACCATTTTAGCAGGGTTTAGCACTGCACAGCTTGTCAAATTTAAGTAGAAGTGAGAATAATCTATCACTGCTATAATAAATAAGTGAGTAAATTCACATATCACCGACCTAAAGTGAATGTTTGCCACAAAAAATTGTAAACTGCAATTCCCCTCATTCTGCCAAGGCTGGCAAAGCTTTTATACATTCTGTAATCCAGAAACAAATGCAACTGCACAGAAAGTACTTCAAATCCCCCAAAGTTCATTAAAAATGGCTACACATGTGCAGTGAAACAAGATTTCATTAATTTCTTCTTGAGGTGCCTGTGTAAATTCAACTTAGGGAAAACTGTTTGACAGCTTTGTAACTATTGACTGACATTCTTCAGCAAAGCTTCAGTGAGCACAGAACGTGATTTAAGCACATCCCAGTGATGATAAACATGGCAAATAAAAAGAGCATTCCTACACCATCTGAAATAAAGAGCATTTTGGTAATTATTAAGCACCTAGCAAATCTTTGCAAATCTTTAAAATCATTGTAAATTCTACCTTAATATATACTAAATACAATAGATTTTACTATAATAGTCAATCAACAAGTATTCCATTTTCTTTACAAGCAGATTTTGTATTTTACAAAATAGTTTATAATCCTGATAGAAAGTTTAAAAAACCACTCCTGCTTTCCCACTGTCCACAGAATTTAAAACTACACACAAGCCTTTATCACAAGTCTCCCACAAAATATCAGTATAGAATTTTAATTCTATGCTATATGCAAACAGATCAAAATCTGTTCCTGAAAGGATGAAATTGGCTGTGAAAACTTTCCTGAAATGAAAATACACAATCCACATTAGGTTCTAAGAGAAACAGGACTCTTACTTTTTTGCTCTAGACAGAAATGTCTCTCATATAATTAAATGCATCCTTCCATACATGCATGAGACAAAATATAATATATATGAAGCAAACTGAAAGGAGTTTCCAGCCTTCCACTCATGATCTTGTCCACATTACAAGGATCACTTCTTATTTATGCAGGCATTGGTGCATAAACCACAGCATAGGTGAGCACAGTAAATCACAGGGGAAAAAGGAACTGCAGAAAGATTGTAGAGATAGAATCCCACATTGGGTTGGGAGGAACCATAAAGCCCATCTCATTCCACCCCCTGCCATGGGCAGGGACACCTTCCATGGTCCCAGGTTGCTCCAAGCCCCATCCAATCTGGTCTTGGGCACTTCCAGGACTGGGGCAGCCACAGATTATCTGGGAATCTCTTCCAGGGCCTCACCCCTCACAGGGAAGATTTCCTTCCTAATATCTAATGTAAACCTACTCTTCTTCAGTTTAAGGCCATTAGCACGATAACATGACAGTTTTAATCTACTAAAATCTTGTTATTATTATCAACCTGTTGTCATCATATTGCAAAAGTTCCATACTGCTGTCTCCTTATCACAAAAGTTTCATACCTTCTTGGTCTTTTCTCATAGGCAGCTCCTCAGAGCACTGATTCTTTCTCCCTCTCAAATCAGCCAACTGACCCCAGTTCCTTCTCAACCAGCCAACCCACTCTTTCACAGCTCTCTTCTTCTCCCTGGTCACAGCTGTGGCCTGTTCAAGTCAGGCCTGTGCCTAATCTTTGGTAATTGGCCCAGCTGCAACTCCTTAGGGGTGAGATTATTTTCTGCACTATCTTATCTTATATTCTATCCCCCCACATCAACCCAAAGCAGAAGAAATCCCAGCCTTAATGTGATA
The DNA here is from genome assembly GCF_036417665.1 of Passer domesticus. Taxonomy (NCBI): domain Eukaryota; kingdom Metazoa; phylum Chordata; class Aves; order Passeriformes; family Passeridae; genus Passer; species Passer domesticus. The sequence continues at coordinate 4,774,757 of NC_087488.1, read as the reverse complement.
GTCACCTGTGTTCTGTCATGATATAAATGGGGAATTACAAAGTAACTTTATACAAATATTTCCTTAAAAGATGCTCCAGTATCTGTACCTTGTGTCTGGGAGGGAGTCAAAAGACACTCTCATCTTTATACATTTCTCACCACATTGGACCCTTTCCGAGCTCTCCCCAGTGGTGGTCAAGAGAGGAGAAAGCTCTCATTCTTCTCTGAAATTACACAGTGAATTCCACAAGAACAAGACTTGGCAATGGTCACCTGCAGGCCCTCAAGAATTCCTGTCAAGTTCCAATTTGCCTTCACTCACTAACCCTGATTTCCTCACAGGGTTATTTCTGCTGCACACACCTCAACACATTAGCACTCCTGTGAATAAATAGGGAAAAAAGGCAAGGTTCTTTTTCAGGGTAAGAAGGTTTCTCAAAGCCAAAATGTCACAGATATGGGGGTTTTTGAGTCACTTTACACAAAGCAATACAAAAAAACCCCAGCAAATAAATCCCACTTTGCTAAGGCTCATTTATTTCACTTTACTTTTTATTTCTTCATCTTTCTTTTCCATGACCTCTTATCTGTCTTTTCCTGATCACAGACTATTTTTGATCCATGCTTCAGCAATTCATATCCTATCATCAATATTAACACTAGAGGAAAACTTGAGAAAATGTAATTGTATCTAAGTGCTAGGATCCTAATTCAGGGAAGCACTTCAGCATGTGCTTTACTGTAATTTCAGTACCTCCTTGAAAGGGAATATTGCCAAACACATGTCAAAATGCTTCTTTACTGGAGGCTGTCAAATGAAATATGGATTAATTACAATTTGTAGCATGAAACTTTACAGCACCGTGGCTTCAAAAGAACTGAAGAACTAGTGTATTTATAGTTTATGTTTTGTCACCTATGTTAACAAATTAAAAAGAAAAAAGGAGAAATTGTATATTTAAGACAATAATTCAGTAAAGATTAAGGTCAGGTAACCCAAAGGTTGCCCATGTCCATTTTGTTTGCTGTTCTGCCTTTAGTATAATCAGTTATCCCTACCAGTAACACACCATGACCCTTCCCCTCAGTGCTGAGGTTAGACAGGAGACCACGTTGGTCTCGTACTCAAATCTGTGCCTTTCTGCTGTGACTTCAGTATCAGTGTCCCCTCAGCCATGGCCGCACACCCCAGCTGTGACCTCAAGGCTGGAACCCTGCCCTACTGGACAGGCCATGCAGCACAGTGAGGTGTGTTCCTGCATCCCTGCAGCCCCGGGGACGTGGGCATTGTGAGCCTGATGGAAACAAACCCAGATGGAAGCACAGGATGCTCCTGTGGCTGGGACATGCAGAGGCACAGGATGCTTTGCCAAAGCCATGCACACAAACAGATGCTGTCACACATCCAGCAGCACCTCTAAATTAAGCCTCAGCTGAGCTGCTGAAGAAGGGATATGCAAAAATCACTAAAGAGCTAGCCTGTGCTTTAAGCGTTTTTCCTCCTACTTGACAAAATTTGACAGCCAAAAACGGCAGACAAGGCTTCAGAGTGCTGATTATTTAAATAGATTACTTTACAAATGTCACTCTTTGCAAACACATAGGCAACATGATTGCTGTTTCTTTCAGCACTGTATTAGAAACAGACTCAATAAATGGGATGTTTAAAAAAAAATCCAAACATTTATGAATCGTTTGAACCTACTGTACTGTGTCTTGTTTACTGCTGCTCTAGGAAGCTTTTCTTAAAATAACGTGTTAAGTCTCAGAGGGATTATCCTGAAATGAAATTTTTAATAACAGCAAAATAAACTCATCCTTCACAGTGCTCTGTGTCTCATGACTTACTGTTAACTCTCACCTCTCCTCCCATCATACATCTGTATGTACTAGCAAAATTTTATTACCTTCTACTCCAATTTCAGGTATCTGAAGCAGAGTTATGCTTCATACATGATCTTGAGAAAATAAATTAGATGCCTAAATAATTCTGCAGACCTAAAAATCTTACCCACAACTGTAGGAGGCCAAGACAAACTCTACAAGGTGAAGGAATGAGGATTGCCCTACTACAGGGAGAGAAGGCTGAGGTTGGCATTGCTATCTCTAGGTAGATAATGGCCCACTAGTCAAAGGGTGGAAATAATGCATTTTGTATGCCCACTCTCCATAAATCAGTGGGAAGTTGAATTGCACGAGAAAAGATGTGCAGCTCAGGCATGGGGGAAAAGGAAATCCCCCAGTGCAAGTGTAAAATGCCTGCAGAGGTTAGAGAGTGCCTGCCTTTCCAGGAGGGGCTCAGCAAATGTCTCAGGAGCCATGCAGGCAAAGCTGATCTTGCTTTCAGGCAGAAAAGCAGATGATGTGATTCCACTAGCTTTCTTCCTCCCCTATTTCCTCTATGTCTCTGATATATATCTCTTCTAGGAGGTAGCACACTTCTAGAGCTTCCTCATTTGTTTGAGGATATTTTACATTTTTAATCTCGCAGAGAGAAATCACAGCAGGAAACAGTGGCTGGGAGCAAAAACAAAGAGAAATCGAGCCCTGTAATGTCCAAACTGCAAGGGTAATTAAACATGCAAACAGTTCAGTAGGGCAGCAGTGAAACTGAGGGAACCAAAATTACTTGGGTGTTTAAAATATGATTAAATATCTTCCAAAAGGTCTGCTTTAAGCCAGCCTCCAAGTTCTGTAGCATGTACATTCAGGAGGACAGGCTGAATTTGCATAATGATCCTTTCTGGCTTGAACATCTTTCAATCCATGAACTGGAAACCCCTCTTCACAGCAAGAAAATTTTCTTGTATAAATGTATACATTCATTTCCTAATTCTGAACGTGAAAAAATAATAATAACAATAAAAGATAACAAAAAACCCTCAGGTTTTGTTACATTAGAGAAATGGCTTTCACCAAAGACTGTGGAATCCATTTTTAACAAAGTGTTCTGCCCTAAGACAGAGAGAGAAAAAGAACCATACCACATTCAATTTGATTTTTCTATTTCTGCAGTGGGTAACATATAATCAAAGTCTTCTGTCCTGTTAGAGTACAAACGCTAACTATTAAACAAAGCCACAAAGTGTGTACACAAGTTTTTTCCCAAAAGGGTCTGAAGGGTAATTAACTACTCCATCATATTCTTGAAACACAACTGTTATTTAGCAAATAAAAACAAAACAAACAAAATTTTTCTTAATTTAAAACTTGTATCCTCCCCTCCAAGGAAACACGGTGCTGAAGCAGAATTCTTTAAGCACACAAAAGAACAAAGATGTAACCCTAACAAATACTGACAATGCAAGAGTATCAGTATATTCACAGCCAAATTAATTCTTTAGCTGCAATCATTAGGTCAGGGAGTAAAATAGACACCACTTAGGCAGTACATTTGAGACCCACCTCAGCAGCTAACACTCATCATTCTCAAGAAATAATTCCAGAAAGATTTGAAATGCTTGCTAGTACACAGTGTTCCTTAAAAATACATCTGGGATCTGTTTCTGAAGGTGTCTGGTTCCCGACTCACCATCTATTTTTGTGATGAGGATGCCAGATCATATTTTTTTGCAAAGGAATGGAAGAATGGTGACCAGAAGATAATTTTAATTAATAAGATTAGAAAAGGTTATGCAGTTTAGTAACAGAGAAGTGTTTAAATTACATTAAAAGAGATAACGTTTCTAAAATACATGAGAAAATAATAGAGGTACACAGAACACCAAAAGTGCCAAACATTGTGAAAAATATACATTACAAAAGTCTTCAGAATGTTTCAAGAAAATGAAGCACTAGACAGGTAATTTTGCTGTATCAGAAAAGAAGTGCTCAAAAAACAAATAAAGCTATGAAATATGGGCTTAAATAATTATGTAGTCTGGCTCTGACCCAGAATTAATTTTAAGTATTTCAGGTATCTGATCTTGACATCTAGAACTCAGGGGAGGAAAACCTCTACATAGCACAGAACTAGCAAATTGAAAATGTAAACCAGAAATCCTCATCCCTCCTATCCAGAAGCACAATGTTACACATTTACTAAAACTTTAAGATAATCTTTCCCATGCTAAATAAGACTTAAAGCATCACCTCTGCCCTCCTTGATCCCCCATTTCTTATTGGAAACCCAGAGAATAAAAATACCTTGCTCAGCATTTTGCTAATATTTGTCTAGATAAAGCACTTTATGTTAAAAAAAAAAAAAAAATTAGCTTGCTTCTGCAAGAACCAACCAATAATAATGCAAATGACAAATTTGCAGCCAGACACCTTAAGCCAGGATTATGCCGACCTCAAGATGACCGCAGAACAGCACATAAAAAGTACATTTCACAGCCACTTAAACAAGACAATGCTCCTCGAGAAGGAGCACCAGAGATAAACACATTGCCACCACAAGTTACCACGCACTGAATAATTTTTAGGCACGTATAAAGACCATATGCTGTGTCAAGCAAGGTTCCAGGCACCCCTCAGAACTCCATCAGTTCCAGTGGACTAACAAAGAGGTATTTAAGAAATATTCTCCCGCAGGAACAAATCACGTTTTCCAGAAAATGAGAGGACTCTCACTTTTTTTCCCTATGAAATGCAGGTAACTGTGTCTCATCACCTGCACGTGGGACTTAGGACAAGTGTTGCCCTATTGCTGCCCTGAGTAAAAATGATGTGAGATATTAAACCCAACTTATAGTCATCTAAAGAGGAAGTTAACAAAAAACCTTATATGGAGAACTAAGGACAGAGGGACAGGGAAAGACCCTTTGTAGACTTGTGTCTTATTACAGGACAATAAGAGCGGAACAACGAAGAGGTTTGGTTTAGAATTCTCCTGCATATTTCAGTGAAAAGACTTACTGGCTGCCCAGAACCTACAGACTCTGTTTACAGACCTGGCACAGAGCTTCTTACATTATTAAAAGCCAGGCATTACACAACAGAAAAGCAATGTCTGCCTTGCATTTTTGTGTCATCCCTCCCCACCCCAGAAAAGAAAAAGACTGATATAAAATGCCCACTGACATTTTTAGGTCAACACACGTTCACAACGTCTGTATAATATTCTGATACAACAAAAATAGTCAATCACTGCAATTTTCTGCCAGCAAAGCATGCTTTTCCACAATGGCCAACTCTAATGGGTTCAATTACAAAACAAATCAAAAAAATATAAGGGCCTTTGGTTCTCAGTGTCTTTTTCAACAGAAGATGCTATCACATCACTGGAAATGACAAATTCCAATCTCTGCATAAACATTTCATACATGAGTTCAAAAGTGTGCAGTCCCTTCCTCCCTCTACTACCACTATACCTCTGAAATCAAAAAGTAGCTCACATTTCAGACATAACATGCAAAAAATATATCCCTGCAGTCATCATGAAGATTTGCCATCATAAAGCTGATTACAGTGACAATTACACTGAATGTGGAACATTACAAGGCGTAATATCACAAGCTTTTAAAGTCAGTTGGCAACATTACACCAAATGCCTCTCAAAAACTAGATTTCAAGTGCTAGCATCCTTTAAATGCATAATAAATTTGCTCATGGATTGAAAGTACCTCCTAAATCTATAGTTGTATATAGTATTGCTGTATCTTAAGGACACGTGCAGTATGTGGGGGCACAGACTCTGAGCTGTCAGTCAGGTCTCCTTTGTTATTCACCCAGTGACACTGAAAAACCTGCCACAGATCAAAGTTCATATGAACTTCCTTCCTCCCAAACCCGTGCTCCCCTGTTGGGAAGATCCTCAGCAGCCTTGGCTTACAGTACAGGATGTCTATACTGGGCTTAATTGTGCCTAACAATCCTCTTGGCCAGTGCAAGGCATTTTCAGATGGGAAATGTGCACCAACATCTGTTACATTTCCCTGTGCCTGATTTCAACTGTTCCTTCACAGAGGAAGGCGTAAAAATAAAAACATTAATCTCTGGAGTAAAAAGCTCATGTAAAAAACTCACTCCAGTCGACTCAGCACAGTAAGTCAGCTAAAAATGGTGCTCAGAGAATCCTGCAATAGATGGATTTCATTTCCCGTAACAGCAGCATTCCAGAGGTTTGAGTGAGTTTCAACAACTTCTCTCTACAAAATAAGTCACCCAGGAGCCAGGGAGGACAGTCACTTTCCCAGACACACTGACCAGTGCTAGAATGAAACCCATCCATCTGTTTCTTTTCTTACAGAAGGATCAGTTTTGAGAAATTTCTTTGGGTATCAACAATTACAGGTAACCTTTAGAAGCATTCAGAAGTAAATCCAATACTTGCCTTCATTTTAATTAAGATTCTGAAGGGTTCAATTAATTTGAATCATTTCTGCACACACCTCTTTAAAATGAATGGGAAACACCAGAACTGAGTTGACAAGGGAACATCAAGGAGGAAGAGCAATTTGCCAATAAATGGCTGGTCTTTTAAGAAAGGGTCCTAACCCCAGCTGCTGTGTTTCAACTAGCCTCAAATCCTCTCGTGTTTGGATAGCAAAAGCGGGACAGATATTTAAGTTTTAAATGAAAAGAGATGACAAAGAGAAGATGGAAGACAGGATTTTTAAAGAGGTGGTCACAGACAGTTTAAGATAGTTTCAGGATTTCAAGTGTGTTTTTTTCCTGGTTTTAAACATAAGGCCAAAAAAACCAGATAAACACCTCCCTCCCCCTAAACAGCTCAGTGTCTAGATAGAAGATTTTTTAAAGAGCAATAATCAAAATAGTAATTTATTCTTGTGTTCCAGAAGGAGGGGTTGCCCCAATTCCATTTCATTTCCCTCAGAGAGAGGAAAGCTGGTGCTGTGTTTTCCATGTTCACCTCAGAGCAGACTCTTGCGTGACTTGTCACAACAGAACATGTTTGATTGCTCATTCTCCTGTTTCTGTCTCAGGACAAGGTAGGAAAGGGAGCCTTCCTTGGAATGACGATCAAACAGTGAACCCATGCTCTCTATAGCATGGACCTGACCAGACACTTTCCAGGTACCACAAACTTAAAAAAACACTCTGTAGTAATTAGTTGCTACAAGAATATAACAAAATATAAATTATTCAAGATCCTGAGGAGATCACACCTTTTCAAGTATGGCTCAGCCTCTATAGAATCAAATTTTGTTGGGAGTCTGTAAACAATCCTTATAACTTCCTTAAGAATTTGCCTTTTCTGGTTTTTGTATACAAACAGAATTCTCTTCCATCCTGGGGTTCATGATGGCTCTAAACAGTTTTCATGTTTTGGGGTGGGTTTTTTTTTTTGTTTTGCTCTTTTAGTAACTGAAAAAAAAAATTTCATTCTGAGTATTGAAATACAGTTGTAGAGGTTTACCATCTTTCTGTACCTCAACTGTCAGCAAGATGTAAATTAATTTTTAAAATGCACTCATATACCATTTTTCAGTACAATTCCAAGTCAAAGAGATAGAAAATTCAGCAAAAGTGATCTTATTTCCTTTTTAAAAGCTGTTCAGTATTTCTCAAAATATTAAAAATGTACTTCTAAAATCTTTTCACACAAAAATGGTGGTTAAGCACTGAGCCAAATCTCCCAAAAATAACATCAACACAAATCCTGTACACATAAAACACATATCCAACACTTAGGAGGTCCCATCATGCAGGCTCTGTTCAGCATCCAGCTGAGCTGAATCCCCTGAGCTGCCCTGACAGAGCAAAGTTATCTCCAGGGAGTAGCAAAGGACTTCTCAGGTTTGCTAGCTCACTTCAGTCAGCACCACACTGAGGCTAGCAGGGAAAGAAAGAATGATTCATTCTGTGTTATTATCTCCAGGATCATTCACAAATGCAGGGAGATGTGCTTTCCCTCACCTACAGTCACCTTTTATTTCTCAACTAAATGTCATCTCGCTTTTAACCAACTACAGGGCTATAGCTTTTAAAAAGCCTGACTGTTTTTTTCTAAACCTGTTCTTATTATTCTCTTTGGAGCACTCACCCATGTCTAGGTTCTGTTTTAACATAATTGTAAGGTTTTTCTCTAGAATGGAAGTAAAATGTTTGGAAATTCCCTTTTTCCTCTTTCTTGGTTTCAAGTGTCAATATGATTTGTTCTCAAAGTGTTTGAAACATGCTCATGTTCAGCACCACTGGCAGTGAAAATAAAGACAGCTGATATGTACCTGCACAGCTGCTGGTAATTTACAGAGAAACCCTTGGATCTGCATTTTGGCAGCACGCTTTTGACTGGGTTGGATGTTTTGAAGCTTACATGTCTGGAGATGCATTTTACGGAATTTGCTATACACTCAAATGGTACAGAGAAAGAAAAGTGTCACCGACATTTCTCATGATAAACCAATATATGGACAACCTGCCATTTGCTCCTCCATGACTTTTGAAGGCTACTAATTAGCAAACTGGAGGGCACTACATGCTTTGCAGTAATACGGCCAAGTGAGGACAGAGACATAACAAAAGCATACTTCCAGCTTTGTAAGATGAAAAAGCATTGGAATTATAAGCATTAAATAATAATTTTACTCCCTCAGAACTAAGAAAAAAAAAGACAAAAAAGCAGTAAAGTTCAGATCAGTTCACTGCTTTGAGTACTTTTAGCTTTATCTTAAGAAGTTGCTTTTAGAGAAGGATACCTATCAAACTCTAATTAGCTTTTCCTTGATGACTAACATTCCTTGAAATGCACCATGTTTTATTTAGTTCAAGGCCTCAAATAAAATGAAGAGCATGAACCATTCTGACTCCTGAATATACAGGTAAGACACTTTTATTTTTTTCTCAGCTTGGTCAGCAACAAAACAACATGCAGATTTAAAAAAATAAATTACATTCTTTACTGATTTATTAAACCCATCAGAATTGGAAGATGAAGTCATTCTACAAGCTCTCTAGCTCACGCAGCGAGAGAAAGAAAAGGAAACAGGATATCAGAATTTACACTAATCCACAATAACCTGAGTCTTGTGAAACATAGGGAGAAAGTCTGACACAGAACATTTACCTGGGTCAATTTTCAATTATATATTTACAGTGTTCATGACCTGTCACTCCACTAAAAAAGCCCCCAACATTTTTTGAAATTATCTGTGAAATCTAACCGTCAAATATTTGTCAGGTGTGGTTTCACCACTCTTAGGTAGCAATAGAGCAATGCAATTTCCAATTAGTTCAGGTGAAAGTACTTATACTTGAAATAACTACACCCTTACTGTATTTTTTGCACAACCTGATCTACTGAAATAGACATTTCGTGTTTTTACAACACCCTCTTTGAAAGCAGGTCTGAGGAAACAGTTACCTGCACACCTCAGTTAAAAAAAGCAAGTAAGCAGACAAGCCAAAAGATGTATTTGAACTGGGTTTCCAACATTAGCTCATGTAACGCAAGATAACTTACCAGAGGGTAAATAGGTGAAACATTCAAGCAAACTCCCTTAAAATGACTGTTCTATATTTAGATGTACAAGCATATTTTTATATCAGTTGTGAATCATTCTACTGAAAGCAAAAGAACTTCAAAGCTGTATCTCCTGTCATAATTTGGCCATCAGAAGTTTTATTACTGATGATTATGCATGAGTCAGAAAAGAGAAAAAAAATCAGCTGAAATTCCAGATCCTTGGAAACAGCAATATCAGCTTGCTGGCTTCTAGCTGGGGGAGCCAAGTCAAACAATAGGCTTTTTCAGAGAATCCAAATCTTAAAAGCTTTGTCTTACTTAGAGGATGAAAAACAAATAAAGAGAACTTATCCTAATTATAGCTATGTCATGTCTAGAAATAATTTTTTTTCTTACAAACTCAAATATTCTTGTATTTATTCCCTTTAAAAGCCCCTGCAGTCAGAAAGGCCCAGATTTACCCAGTTTTTGCCATAGTAAAACACTCCATTGCAGTGCATTATCCAACACACCAGCTAATGATCATAATTATAGATCATCATGTCTAAAACTCACTAATACTGATATCACATGCAAAAGTGGAAAAGGAAAAAAAAATCTGCCTGCTGAGTGTCAGATGAAATCTGGCAGGTGAAAAAAGCCCTGACTATAACAGAGCATCGACTGAGCTGACAGAATAACAGGTCAAAGAGGTAATGCAGCATTGCCTTAGCCATTGGAATTATGTCACCCATTGACTGCCAAAATAAAGGCCAGTGAGAAAAAATTATCTGCAGGTGGCAGGGCAGAATAACCACTTTTTTCTTAGTCGAAGTAAAAACTATTTAGATAAGCTATTTTTCTGGTTACAATTGTCTTTTTGGTCAATGGGGAAGACATTCCATGTCATTACCCTCCCTCTTGCCCCTGAGGGCTCACTCAGCAGGTATTTGATGATATCTGCACTTATTAGCAAGAATTAAAGGCAAGTTAAGAGAACAAACTCTTGCAATAGCAATAACCAAACACTTTCCAGCTGTCTGCAGCCTCTTGAGCAGCTGAAAGGTTTCACCAACAATGCTTACTGCCTAGATCCATGGATTTAAAAAAAAACATAATCCAAAATTGTATGGAGGAGATCACCTTGAGTGCCATCAAAAGGCACACACAGGACAATGAAGCCATCAGGCCTGGCCACCACGGGTTTAAAAAGGCAGGTCCTGCTTGACTGGCCCGATGGCCTCCTAAGGTGACCTGCTCCATGGATGAGGGCAAGGCTGTGGCTGTGGCTGCCCGACAGCATTTCCCACAGATCCGTCCTGGAAGCTGGCTGGCCGTGGCTTGGACGGGTGCAATGTTCTCTGGGGATGGCCAGGCCCAGAGGGTGAGCAGTGGAGCTGCCCCAGCTGGGGCAGGTCACCAGCCCGATTCCCCAGGGCTCAGCACCAGCACGAGCTCTGTTCAATATCTTCATCCACGCTCTGGAAAAGGGGAACATGCCTCAGGAAGGTTGGGGATGATACCAGGGACCTGTTGGAGGGCAGGAAGGCCCTGCAGAGGGCCCTGGCCTGGCTGGCTGGGCCCAGGGCAGCGGCCAGAGGAGTCCAAGTCCTCTTTGGCCAGCAAGGCCGGGTGCTGCCCTTCAGCCACCAGCAGCCCCTGCAGCAGGAAAGGCCCTGGGGATGCTGAACACACCCCAGAACGTGGCCAGGACACTTGGCTTGTATCAGCCACAGCGTGACCAGCAGCACCAGGGCACTGACTGACCCCCTGTGCTGTGGGGCCACTGTGCTGACCCCCACCTCAAATCTTGGGGTGACTTTTGGGCTCCTCAGGATAAGAAGGACACTGAGGGGCAGGAGTGTGTCCATGGCAAGGAACGAAGCTGGGGAATGGGCTGGAGCACCAGAAACAGCAAGGGCTCAGCCTGGAGAAAAGGAGGCTCAGGGGGAACCTTCTCATTCTCTACAAGTTCTTGGCAAGAGGTTGTAGCCAGGTGGGGGTCGGGCTCTACTCCCAGGCAACAGAACAAGAGGAAATGGCTTCAAGTTGTACCAGGGGAGATTTAAATTGGATGCTAGAAAGGGGCTGTCAAGCATTGGAACAGGCTGCCCAGGGAAATGGTTGAATCATCATCCCTAGAGGTATTTGAAAAGGGGAAATTAAAAATTAAGCATAGATGTGGCACTTAAGGACATGCATTAATGTTGAACTTGGCAGTGCTGGGTTAACAGTCAGACTTGATAATCCTAAAAAATCTTTTCCAAGAAACAATTCTATGATTCTATGATTTCCAGACTTTTAAACACTGTTTACAAAAATGTTCAGCTATCAAAATAATAAAGATCACATTCATCACTAACACCACCACCACTTCACATGTGCTAAAAGCACTTTTGATACAAAAGGGAGAAAAACTTTGCAACTCTCAGACTGAGAGAAGAAATGTTAAATATGGTCTCAAAAAGTGAGACAAGATGCACACTCAGATAGGATTGCAATAGTAAAACATTCATCCTCCACTCACAAAGCACTGGGAGCACAGTACTAGTAACAGGAGAGGCAGAACAACACAATCAAGCCAGAATAAATCTGCATCTAAGCTAAATCATCTCCTTACTGCATTTCAAAGAGGCAATTCAGCCAATGTAAACAGAAATTACTCTCTGATTTCCACTAGATCATAATCTAAAACCAACAACCAACCAACCACCACTGCAGGCAACACTGGAAGAACTCAAACCTCTCTTTACTGCTATTTCAAATGTATTATTCAAATTAAACCTACCAAATTACAAAAACCTTTTCATGTAAGGTGACACAACAAATCCATAGCATTCCCCAAGACTGAATTGCCAGAATCCAAGTGTGAATTTGCAGGTAGCCTAACACACTAACACCTACAAGTATTCAGAATGTACCCACTGCTAGCACTTCCCAAAAACAGCACTAAAACAAGGATTTTCCAGATGGGTAAAGTGATGGCACCGTGATGAAGTCTGCACCACTAGTTTTCACAGCATATTCTAGGCAATTCTCTCAGCCCTAAAATAAAATGGAACAGTCTCCATATTACCACTTTTTCAGTTGTCAGTCAAGCACACTGGTTAACCAGTTATGGAAAATCAGATACACAGGGAAAAAAAAAAAATCAAAGTATTTTCAGAATAATCCAAGCTTAAGAATGATGTACTTAAAAGTACAGTAATTCCCAATATATTGAAATAATTAATCACAAGCTGATTTTCTATTTTTCATCTCCAACTCTCCCCTTTATCACGACACAAATAAGTAAGAAAATAAAAGCAGCAAAAAAGGTTTTAGCTTAGCTTTTAACAATTATTTTTAACAATGAACACAAACTTAAATCCTCCGAACTCTTAGAAGTTTTCTGATCACTATGTCAAAATAAAAGCATATTTAAAAAAATATTGACCGTATTCATAAATAATCTCATCTTTAAAATCTCTTATATAAAAGTTCCACATTTTCCATTAAATAGAACTGTCTCTCTTTCTAGAGCCTTACAGTAGTTTCCTGAAAAGTCTAAACAATTTCAACTTTAATAACTTTTATAATAATATCTATGAACTCCTCTTTCTGTGCTAAATGGAAATGGAGTTACCTAACCCAGCCATGTAATAAATAATTTAGCAACCATTATGAAAATGTCATCTATTGCATGTGTGCTTCCAAAATATTTTATCATAAATCTGTCATTCCAAGTAACCAGAGCAACTGCAAACATTTTATATTTAGAGCCATGAAAGATGGATCTGATATGACCTCTCAGATATTATTTAACAAAATAACAGTATTCTCTGCATTGTGAACAGTGCAGCCTTAAAACAAACTTTGTAATTTTATGATGACTGGAGCTTGGCTTCACATTTATTCTAAGAACTGTAAGAGGGTACAGGAGCACACTCATCCACCCTGCACACCCTGGCCAGGGCAGAGGACCTTTGCCATCAGCACCCCCTGACTGCACTCATCCGGACATACGGGCTCCCCCTTGGGAATCAAATGACTAAACTGGGATGGGGACCAAGGGCAGGAGAAGAAACCTCTTTTACTGGATTGACACTTAATCCTACATGGCATTTCTTTCATTTCCCTTGCCAGGAGAAGCAGCAGGACAGTTTGGACACAACGTGGACCTTGCTGCCCTCAGCACACACAGTGGCTGCACTGCAGTCCCTGCCTGGGTCCTCGTGGCAGCAGAGCTGTGACAGCCCTGAAGCCACCAGTGGGCTTTTTGTGCCAAGGCAGAAAATATCTCCCCACCCACAGGAGGCATAAAGCTATTTATGCATTATTTGTACTTTCATGTGATCTTTTTTTCCTCAAATAGTTTTAACCAGGAGAAGGAAGGAAGGAAGAGGCAAAGACATTTTCTCACTTAAAAAGGCATTACTAAGTCATAGGCTATCATTCTAGTAAATTTAAGGTATATTTATTTACTGGAAAATAAGTTTGCATGTATATTTAATGCAGTTTGATACACATCAACATCTCTGTAACCCTGGACCTTGTGTCTCTCCAAGAAGAAAAACATTTCACTTTCCACCAGCTCACTCAAACACATCATCTCAGTAAAAGGAATACAAATCTCCTCAATAGAATCCATGCAATTAGGAAAATGCTCATGGCTGCTCATATAAGGCATGTCCAGAGATGCACCCACAGTATCCACCCCTTTTTTGGTATTCCCACATTCCACTGCTCCCTAACAAGAGGGTGTGGCAGAAGCAAGCAGGGGGATGCAGGGCAGGGTTTACTGATGAATTTAGGAGAGGCTGGAGCAGCTGCTCATCCACAGTATTAAGTAAAATCATAAACAGCACTTAAAGGTGCAGAAGTACTGTTTATGATTCTTGCTTCACAGAGATCTCTCTTGCTCAACTGTGCAACACAAAACACAAAAAAACCCTCCCAAAACAGCCCCCAAATCTCTAGGCAATGCCCTACACTGCTTTCATACACAACCTTGGAATAAACCCAGTTGGAAATCATGAGGAATCCCTGATCACAGGTACACCTACTTTCTATAGAAATCCATGCAAATAAATAAACTAGCATCTTATAAGCCTATAAAATGTTAAAACTGCCTCATATTCAAAAATAGTTCAGGGTTGTGGTTCTCAACCTGCAACCCAGGAAAAAAAAAAATAGCCAAACATTTACATAATCAGTTTATAAAGACATATTTCTGAAGAAAATTTCCATTAAAATTTAGAATGTTACGTAATTACTGCTTAGAAGAGGATGATATAAATATTCCTATCAAATGTCCTTTGCATTATTTATTTTAGATACTTAGATTTACTTTAAGAGAAAAACAATAAGCATTCTGGTGTCATAAGCTGACCAGAGATACTGTAAGTGCAGGTAAAATCTTGGGGGACAAATTGCTCAAACCATTTAATGCTGCAATTCACTCATTAGGACAATATCTCAGATCTGTGCTTGGTTTCCAAAATGCCATTTTCAGGTTTGGCATCAGGGAGAGAGAAGACAAGAGACTAGAGAAGTATTCATACAAAGAAAACTGTTCAACTGCATTGCTAATACCTATTTTTTATTTCAGAAGTTCTTGACTACTTCAGATCCATGATAAATAAGTAACATAGGCCTGGATATATCTTTCTAAGAAAAGAATGAAGAGGAAAAAGATTGAAATAAGGCATCCCAAATTTTCAAAGGGCCCTTTCTTCTAATCTAACTGCTTGGATAATGCGTCCAGAGTGGCATTTTGTAATGACAGCAACTTTCCAACAAATCAATAGTTATTTAATTCCCAACAAGCTCTCGAGTCCATTAAACCTGATTACATTCACCCATTTCAGTTGGGTGCAGTTATTTTTCCTACACCGGCACTTAATCTATAACAGGAACTTATGAGAACTTTCAAAAGCAATTTCAACATCAATCAGCATAGAGTGAAAGGCACGATTTGCTTGTAATTATTTATTGGACAGGATGGCAGAGGGTCTGACTGAGCTCCAGCGTCCGACCTTCACCCCCAAATTCTAATGGATATGAAGGCCTGCTGGATGTGTCTCACTGCATAAAAAGCAGCCTCAGCTCACACATCTCACAAGACACAGATTCCCAATACCTGATTAACGGCCACTGTGCAATGCTATATTTCTATTTTAGACATATGTGGCTGATGTTAAGCTTGAAGTGAAGAACACAACCCACAGTCTTCTATTACTGAAGGGACCTATATGGAAACCCACCCGTTTCATGATGTGATTGCTTCTATGCCAGAAAAGTGCTAGAGAAAAGGAGCACAATAAAGGTTTCCCTCTCCCTCACAGTTAATTTGACTTATCCCTAGCACAACACAGAAACGCCCTAACACACCTTTGTGTCTTGACCTTGTCAATGCACAATATCCAACAGCAGCCACTTAGATGGTACAATTCCACCAGAGTTTAGAAATGTTGACTTTTCCTAATGTCTTTTAATACTCTAAACAACAGGATACTTATTGCTTAATTAGCATTGACACGATCTATTCAGAATCCCAAGTCTAACAGAAGAAACTTCAGTAGCACCACTTTTTGATAAAAATAAAATAATGGCAAAAGCAAACACAACAACAACAATCTGGTAGCTGCCAACTGACTCCTAAATATACAGAACTCTTGCCCTGCAGCAAGATCTTACATTTGAGGGCTCAAAGGAATTAATAGGATGCGTATAAATATTCTTTGCAGGTGATATATTTCTATGCACACAAAACCACAACTCCTTTTTCATTCCGTGGGATGCGTAACATATGAATTAATGCATATTTAACACTATTCCTATTTGCTGTGCTAAAACACTTAACCTAAACACATCATGGTAAGTTACTTTGTCTTCTGACCTGCCGTGGGAATGCTGACTCCCTCAGAAACCTAGAATGGATAGCAAATCCTCTGCCCTGTGGTCAACCTCGTGAAGCAAAGGCATGAATGTTAAACAGCAGACAAATCAATACAAGCAAATATAGCTCCACTACACCATTTATTCAGCCATGAGAGATGTCAATACACAGATTAGGGTGATCCATCTTTTTGATTTCCTACTGTCTTCTCACTGACTACATGAGAGCTTTTGCCTGTATTAAAAGTGTTTGCTTTCTCAACCATAAAAATTCCAATTATTGCTCTAAGTGCACTAGAGTTAAGTTGCTTGTTGGAAGCGGCCTTGCATTACCTGAACAAGTCCAGCGAAGTATGGTGCTGCAGGCAGAATCATTGGCACTCCATAGGGATGTAGCAAAACTCCTTGAGACGACAACATGGTTTAAGTGATAGTATTACTCCCACTAAAGCTAAACACATCAATTGAAAGTTAGGGGAAAATCTATATACCAACTTCTTCCAAACTCAGAGCTAGAACCAAATAACTTCTGTCAGGGGCAAAGCCCACATCAGCTGTAAAAAAAAGAAAAAAATTGACGTCAGCAACACTTAATGTTAAAATTTTCTTCAGAGACAACAGATAGAGACAACAGCTGCAAACCTACCTCTACCCAAAAAGGAAGGTGCTATTTTGGGAGCAGCTTAAGTAACATGACTAGCCAACTACTCTTTATCAGTTCAGATTTTTAAGTACTAAACACATAGAGATTATGTACAGATCTACTGATTAGAAATAATTTTCCTATCAGTTCTGGCATACACATGACAACAGTTACTATCAGAAGCCATTTTCAAAATAATCAGGTTTATCATGATTGCATAATTAGACATTTCCCTGTATTTATAAGCTCTTAAACAATGTTCATGTGAGCATTTACACTTCAGTCTGTTATACTTGGTACATACTCTTTTTCAATTCATTATATTTTTCTTGTTTGTTTTGAATAAGTGAGCTAACGCAAGCTAATGACTTCTATTAGTGTAAATTATCTTTTAATGGCTTTTCTAACCTTTCACAACATCTATGTTGTTAAATTGATCATAACTATTTTAAAAGAACACATTTTCCCATTAGAGTATTTCAACTCTCTTCTCCAAATCAACTTACACTACTGGTGTAAGAGACAAAGGACTGAAATTTAGGCTGGTTTCCTCCCTAAATCAAAACAGATTTGACTTTAAATGCACTGCTTGCAAGACATTTTATTCTGCAGCTCCTTTTTACTTTAGACAAAACCAACTTAGTCATTAACACCTGTTTTATGTGCTATCTATCTTCTATTGCAGATGTAACTAATGACAAGAATTACAATTCAGCAAGACTTTTTTATTTCAATAAAGAATTAGTTAGGTACTTACAACTCCATGTTACAAGTGAAATAAAAAAAAAATCTCCTACAGTCTTCGAATTATCAGGGTGCTTCACACCACTAATTTCAGCTACTTGATTTTGTTGCATAATTACTTTTCCAGATAACTAATTGCAGACAAGATTTGATGTGATACTCAATTATTTAATGTCACATTTTGACCATCGTGGAAGGTTTTCAGTAATTGATTCTCGTGTATCACGGCGGCCGTGCTGCAGGATTTGGAAATGTCCCTGAGCAGCTGCCTGCTGGCCCTCCCCAGTGCCAGCCTTACCCCACTGCTAACTTTAGATGTGGAATTGTGACCCTCAGGGATGCTCCCTGCAGAAGCTGCCAATGAGGCCAGCAATCGTCACATGATGAAGTGATGTTTACCCCACTCCATCTCCTGTTTCAGAACTGCTTCACTTTGCTGTTGGGGATGACGCTGTTCTCACTGCTTATCTGACCACGCTTAGCTATAAATCCTATTTCTTGGTCTTATCTTACCAAGGAAGAGAAACTCTGCAGTTTAATTACTAAGCAAGCTGACACATCATAGATTTTCTTCCAAAAGATTGTCATTAATTCCAATACAAAACCAGTCACTAACTTTCATAGAGAAATACATTTACAAAAGGCATATATGAGAAAGCAAGTTGCAGTCACAACTCACTCAAAAATACTTAATTTCTTAAAAAAAAAGTTAATTTTAACTATTGCTTATTTGCTTCATCCAGCAGAGTGAGCTGCATTTGAAAAGAAAGCAGATTTCTTTCACCCAGGAATGGAGATTATAAAATGGATTCTGCAAGCTTTACTCAAATGACTCCAGTGGGACAACTGACATAAATACAGACTGTTAAATTGCTCTCTAAAGTATCTGGCAGGTTTTTTTGTTTCAGCATGTATATATTTGATAAGATGTTAGAAAACCTGAGGAGGAAGATTTGCACAGGAAAGCGCAGACTCAGGGGAAGCTTTTCTGTGATCTATTTTGGGACAGATTTTTTTGAACATTTTCTTTAATTATTTTGGCACAAGAAAACCTGCTGATGAAATTTCCTGATGACACAAAGTTGGAAGGTACTGTCAAAACTGGAAAGGATAAGGATATTACATAGAAAGAACTGCTAAATTTTATGGGCTGCATTAATCAAAATTCAGTAATACAAAATGCAAGATCATGCTCCTCCTAATGACAAACTTCAGAGCTAAACTCAGGAGGAAGAAAAGCAGGATCTCATTGTATCTGTTTAAAGAATTTGAGATGCAAATAGAAAACCAAAAATTATCAGTATTTCTTAATTATAATTCTTAATTATTTCTTGATTTCTTAGAGGTATTTCCAACAGAATATAGTTCTGTTAATCCACATTAAATAATTAAAAAAAAAAGTCAAATTCAAATACAACCCTACAACCCTTGTAGATAAATTCCTTTTTGTGTTCAGGGGAATGGAACAGCTATGTTGCAACAGAAACCTAAATTTGATTTGTTTATCTCAGCAAAGCAATCTGTGAATAGGGAAAAAAACAGTAGGAGGAAGAGCCTAAGCTAGGGACAATCCTGACACTCTAAAAATCAAGAAAAACCTAGTTATGAATAAATTTAGGCTGAACATATTTTTCCAAGTTCGGGGGTTTTTTTTCGAAGTATTTTGGTCTTGTCTAGTGAGGGTCTAGAACAGCCTTCCAAATCCACAGTAACAAAAAAGGATGGCTTATAACAGAATATGATGCAAATAGCAGTGGTAGTGTGAACTCAGCAGCTTCCAGGAGGACACTTCCAGCCCTTTGCAAGCAGTATAAACATTGCAGAATAATACAAACATCAAATGTCTAAGAAGCATTGCTATTTTCTACAGTGCAGATAGCAATACACAAAAACAAACGTTGAAAATAAACCGAAATTACCTGTTTTAATGCAAGGACGCTTTGCTTGCCTCACTATAACAACATGCTTCTAAATGTCTAGGTGTGGGGCACTCCAGATGCAAGCTCTGACTTGGTGGCTGGGCTCTGTGGTGATGTCCCATGTGTGCATCAGCTACCTAAGTTCTCACAAACCTCTGCGAATCAAAACCACAGAAGCACAACAGAGCTTTACTCACGTCTCCGCCCCGTGCCCAGCTCAGAACTTATGCCAATGCCTCTACATCAGCTCCACCACTTTAGTTCAACACGTTTCCTCTCCCTCCCAGCCACACAAAAAGGACATTTCACTTGGGTTTTACAGTTGGCCATTAGTATCAATGGTCACTCCTGTTCCGCTAGAATATGTTGAATAAATGAAATTTGACCACTAAGAGTGCTGAGGACTGAGAGAATGAGCCAGAAGGGTATTGGTAAAGCTGAGAGTTCTGCTTCACTTCAGCATGATTAAGGTCGAGCACAGACCTAAACACTTCTGGGAGGACAAAGCCAGGGTGGTCAGGACATGCACATCAAGCACCTCTCTGATGTCCCTGGTGGTGACAGCACCCACTTCCTCCCTGCTGCAAGATTCCTCCTCCCTGCAAAAAATTAACTCTGTGTGTGGGTGGAAAAGGGGAGAGCATCTATTTTAAACAACTATACAGCTTTCATTTCCACTGCATTCTAGAAAATTATAATGCTGCTAGGAAAAAAATAAAATGACATGTTAAGCCATTATCAGTGTGCTCATAGAGGGTACGTTACTTTTAGCTGTTCCCAAACCCTAGTTGGCTTTGGTTTCTTTCATTCAAAATTTTAATAGATTTTCTGAAACTAAAAGTTGATTTCAGCAATGGGAGAGGAAGAATGAACAAAAAAACCACATGAACACTAGCTTTAGATTAAAATGTATATACACAAATAAAATGCACAATATTATTTGTTTAAACTGTGCAGAATTTCTAAAAGGCAGGTTTTCTCAATGAGAAGATGCCTTTAAAGGTGAAGAGCATGGGTTAAGCAAGATAAGGTAGGAGTAGGTGGTCACAAAGTTCGTAAGTATTTCAGGCCCAGCAATCTAATACCAAAATCTCATGTTTTACCACAGAACTGAAGCCACTAACAGCGGTGCTCTAATAGCAGTTTCATTGAAGGCTTGCTAAGAAGTCATTTAAATAGGAAGGTAAGAGACTGCTGTACAGTACGGATGCACAGATACAGAAATAAAATTAGAAATATGCCTGAAAACTGGACTACACATTCAGGAAGAACAAGAAAAATGAAAATGGTGCAAGAAAGATCAGAGTTTGGATTCCACCTGCATATAAGATGTAAATGGCACATTAGACAATGATCAAAATACTTCCCCAGGCAAAAGCAGATGTCTAAGTTTTGCTATGGTACAAGGTGGGGAAAAAAAACCAAACAAAAATCCCCCAAAATAAACCCCCAAAAACAAAACAAAAGCAAAAAACCCCCCAAAAAAACAAACAAAAAAACCTCACCAACCCCTCTCCCCCCCAAAAAAAAACCCCAACAACAACAACAAAAAAAGAAAACAACAAAAGACTTTAGCAACTTCCCATGGGCCACAATGCCTGGAAAAGGCAGATCCCTGCAATGCAGTCATCAGCCAATCAATGATGTATGCTCTAATCAGATTCTGACAGAAGTAATCTATTTAGACCATCTTTCTGCCAAATAATTAATTCTTCTTAATGCCTGTATCTAATTCAAAATACCACAAACAATAGTTCTTCCAAATGCTGCACAACACCAATGAGCTTCAAATAATTTTTGCTTCCTTCCTACACTGGCCTAACTTTCCCGTCTCTCAGACCATAAATAATTCAGGTACCGCTTTGGCACCCTCTTCAGAGCTAATGCTATGTCATATTTGAATCTTTTAAGTTCAAGTCTCCCATTTCTGACCACCTTTCCCATTGTCCAAATGCTCTCCATTTTCTCTTTGAGGTTTGTCAGAGGTTTTCTGGTAGAGGAAACCCCAAAACTGAAAGGACAAATTGGTTTCTAAATCTCCTGATAATTTCCCTCATCCACAGGAACTTTAGATTGCTGTCTCTAAAAAAGGATTACCAGACATCGGCACCACAGATGCTTTAAAAGAGGTGAGCTGCTGTTGATTAGCATTGCCTGAGGTGATCTGGCATTAAAGGAAATATCGATAGACAGAAAAAGCTGTCCTGCACATCTTCCCCCACCCTCCCCAGTACAGCTGCTGGCACTAACTGTTGCACTTGTCTTTCAAAGACTGTTTCCACCTTTCTGCAAAAGCCATTTAGGGCCAAAGGCTCTTCAAGTGCAGCAGGAGCACCATTCAGGCTTACGCCATCCTCAGCTGCTCCCTGTTCCCCTCTCCTCTGCATGAAGAACGTGTAGGAGCTGCTCATGCCAGGTACCAATTCCCCAGCCAGCTCCTCTCACACAGGACAGCAGAGCCAAAACACAGCAAGGATATTTTACTGACTCCTAAAGCAGAAAATGCCACCTATACAGATCAAAAGTATCTGCTGGTCTCATACTGATAACCAGCACAGCAGATGTCACCAGAGTTGAATTTGTTTAGCATCTCAGTTCACACTAGAGAATAGGGCAAGGATACAGAAACTGCTTAAAATTGGGAGAAACCACCATTTTCAAGTGTGTGGGACACAGCATATTTAGAATTTTTCTTATAAACCTAAAGTTTCCATTTTAAAAATACATTAGGAGCACATTTAAAACTAGCAGCAGGTCAAGACAAACCCAGGTGATTCTTTGGTCAGAAAACAACAATGCTTCAGTTGCACTGAAGTTAAAATTTTAGCCTGTTTCTTCTAAATATACAATGATAGTAAGTCTGGAGATTTCAAAGATAAATAAATAATACCAGTCCTGCCAAACACAAGTGCTTCACACTGAGGCAAAAACTTGGGAAACAAGTTTGGGAAAATATTTATAGCACTAGACAAATTAAGGCTGTTGCCCTGTGGGTCAATTGGCCTTGCAACACTTGAAGAGCAATATTTCAGTAAATGTTGGTTTCTGAGTGCATAGCCAATCCTTCCTTTCCAGTTTCAACGTCCTTTCTTATTGTCAGTGCTGCGGTCTGAGCCATGGGCTGCTGCAGTATTTCACTGGCTAAAGAATGGCCTGTTTACTTTGCATTTCCTTTGGAGTGCTCCCATAAAGATCACTTCTTTCTCTACCTTCACTGCCCCAAAACCCATCCTTTTATTACCTTTATCCAGCACTTGTCATCCCCTTCAAAGGCTCACTTCAGCCTGTTCCTACCCAAGCCATTACTGTCAACAACTCAAAGATGAATATCCTTTGTCTTTCCTTGAATATTGTGCTCCTTCACCTCCTAACCAAACTCCAAATGACATTGATGCTTTCTCCTGAAATTGCCTGCTACCAGCCAAGACCTTCTAAACACCTATGAACATTCTCTTTCAGCCCATAAAACCCCCTCTTGCCAGAATGCCACACAAAAACATTGATACAAAAACAAACTGACTGTCCAGTGGCATGATGACCAATATCCCTCTTCCTCTGCAGGTCAACTCTAAGTTGTATCCATCTGTGATTGTAAATTCCTTTGAAGAGAATTTAATCAGGTCCACGGAGATCACCACAATGACAGCATTATAAAAGAACATATACACACGTTAAATATACACATCTACTTAGCTTCACTTTTCCCAGAACTCTTAAAGGCACAGCTTGCCCTCTTTTACATCTTGGAAACCCTCACTCCCTGCTTAGACTGGATTTCTAAAAGATAAGAACTTGTCCCCTGACAGCAGGGAGAGTGATTTACCCTTCAGTGAGTCGCAAGACACGTTCACTTACATAGGTGATAAATGTATGCTAGAGAGAAGCAGCAGGTTAAAACTGGAGTTAAAGGATCCCTCTGTGCCTGGACTTGCCTTGGGCTACCACGGAAACGTAAGGACCTGTCATCACCTCCACATATCAAGGCATAAAAGCTGAGAACAATTTGTGAACAGGTACTCTCTGAAAAAAAATATTAAATAGCTATATGTGTCTTTTAACGTAGCTGCACTGTCATACCAGTTCAAAAGATTCTGGATCACAACCACATTATTAGCCCAGCATTTGTGTCAAAATTAAAGCAGGATGGATCTGAAAACTTCAGTTATTCCATGTGCTGTGCTCTGCACTAGGACAAAGAATGATGCTGGACTGCAAGTTGCCACACAGAAAAGCTACAAAAGCTCCTAAAGCTACAGAAAGTGGTGGAACACACCTCCACAGGCCTGCACAACTCTGTTTGTGAAGGAAGCTTTTCTGTGTGCCTCTTGGATCACTCAGAAAAGTTAGCTGCAAAACTGTAGGAAAATACTGTTGCTTTAAGTACCAAGAGTTGATCTTGACACGCAGACATCAAAACTTATCCACAGCACTGAAGACACGTTACAAAGTTCTGCACTTTGTTTCTTCTGCCTTGGTGAGCACTGCATTGTTTTCCTTCTCTTACAGAGAGTTCCATTATGGCTTTTATTACATAACTCTTATCCGCTGGATAGCTGTCCCAAATCACTTCAATTTTCCCTGCTGGCCCTTTTGAGAACACCCTCTCTCCCATCTCTAGGCTACTTCAGATATCTTGCTCTGCTCTTGAGATTATCTGCATTTTCTAAACCAGCTGAAATTAGCCTCCAATCCATGAGAAGTTAAGCAGCTTAGAAAATTTTGTATGAAACACAGAACAATTTCAAGATCTCATGCTTGTTTGATATGATGCAGTTACACAGACTAACTACTGAAAATTATGTACATCTTCCACAAATGATAAGCAGTATCACATACATCTTTAATAAAGTCTCAGGTTGTATGTACACTTATTTCACAAAATATGTAGTACAGTCACACTTGCATATATCTTCCTTAGTCTCTTTCAGTTATTCTTCTCCTTTGTGTGCTGAACACAGGATGACCAAGAAATAGGTATTTTTGCATGTATTTTTGTCAGCAGATAAGAACAGGCTGTAATCTTCCCTTAGGGTATATTAATTTGCAAATATAGCCCAGCAGCAACAAAAATTTTTTCCTTTCAAATCAGGAAGAGACTGACTCTAACCAATACCCACTCTTAATAAATGCTAGTGATATACCCAAGCCATGCCATGAGAGCTCTTCATCCATTCCACACAGGATTTTGGGCAATATCTGAGCATTCAACCAGTCTCAGTACCTGTTCATGGCCACATTCTTATGGGCACCAACCAATACCTCAAAGAGGATCTCAGGAATACACCCGAGCTGTACAAGAGATAAACCACCTGCCTGTCACTGTCAATCCCAGGCTTTAGCTGTGTGCAGATGACAGAGATGACAGACAGACACATATTTTTATTGCCAAATCTGGTCAAACAGATTTTTCTTTATTGCTGTAGTCAGGCTACTCTAACTACTATATCACAGGAAGCTATGACTTCTTCTTGACCCCAATTAGAACATTCATTATTCATCAAAGTACAGTTTTCATTTGCTTCCCTTGGGAACAGCAGAGTATCACTGTGAGGATCTTTCAGTACAACTTCACCCCCTTAATACACTCAGGATTTGCTGACAAGTAACAGCTACTTATTCCCCCGAGTCAAGCTCATATTAATAGGACTGCACAGTGAATCATGAGATGGTATTAAACCCTGCCTCCTGCCTGTATAAATACATCATTCAAGCACCCTACCATGCCAAGTGCTATGGTTTGATTGCAGAAACCAGCAGAGGGTAGATATCCTAAGTGAGCAGGGTGCCTTGGAGAAACAACCAATTCAAACCCCAAAATAATAAAGACCCTATAGGTCTTTAAAGGGATCAGAGGGAATTTCTGTTCACTACTGACAAGTTTCATATTTTCAAGAGATAAAATACCAAGACTTGAAGGCATTAGATGTAATGTAAGCCATAACTCAGCTCTACTCAAGACACTGGCAATAGTTTAAGTACTAAAGTTTAGCCAAGAGCTACAAGCAAGGAGCATCTAAGGCAGACAGGATTTGGCTGAAGGCATTAGAAAGCTCAGCTGATAGGAAGTTGGCCTCCAAATCTGAATGGCAGAAAGTTTTCAGCTTCATTTCTTCTTAATGTCTGAAGTCAATTCAGTCTCATAAATATTTGCTAATGCGCATGTTTGGAGACACACCTAATTCCATGTTCAGCAACTCAGCACCACTCCTAAACTCAACGTGGGGTCTTACACTTGGCCTATCCAGGCCAAGCTAAAACCTGGCTTTCCCTGAGATGGGTCACATCTCATCTACCCCAGTCTGAGGGTCTGTGACTGAAGCCAGATCAATGTCAGTGGGATTGCTCTGGTGCTCTGCAGGCACCTCTCTGTAAAGAGCTGGTACACAGGAGAAGTAATTTGGGAGAGCAAAATTCCCTGGATTAAGCTTCAAGAAATCTTCCTGGTAACGCAGTAAATAGCTCTCATCTGAAAGAATCACATCATGTGTTTACTTTTCTCCCTTCCCCTAAGACCTATTAAAAATATTCTACTTATTCATTCCACATTCCAGTCCTATGCAATCTTCAGCAGTCTCGATGGGCACTGAATTCATGGGAATACTTGATTTCTAATGATGTCTCTCACAACTTTCTCAGGACAATGCAAAGCTAGGGGGATCATGTACTGCTCAGAATAACAGAAGAGGAGAGAAAGCACCTAAGACCAGAAAACCAGAACACTGCTGTATCACTGCCAGATAATAAAAGCCTTTCCTGCCATCCACATTTTTACTTTTTGTCAATTCCATTTCATATTAGGAGTGAACGCAGAAATAATCGCCTTTTTAATCTCACCTTCATTTAGGTTTTAATCAACCTGTGCCAGTGCCTTTGGAAGGGACTGGCAAAGGACTGGGATAAATTTGTGCAGGGAAGGACAACAGAAGTGGATTATTTATATTTTTTATTGAAATTTGTGCTTTAGCGAATACTCAAGTTATTAGGTAGACATTAGTAAAATTTTTACTGCTGCAAGAAATAAGACAAAGAATAAGTAGTCTCCTTCTAAGACCTCAGAAGTTGTCAATTCTCCTGTAGTGCAAGATCAGGGGATCAGACAGCAAAAATTGAACTCAAACTCTTGGACTGAGAGCATCTTACCTTCTCTTGAAAGTTTTTCAAGAGTGATTGTTCATAACCAAAAAAAAATGAAACATCTAATACCATCTAGTATACAGCAAAATCAACAAAATGCATGTGACTCAAGGAACAAATAAAAAGAAGAAATGTAGTATTCCTCTGCGAGTTTGAATTTGAGGTGCTCTACAAACATGAACAGTACAGGAGGTTCATAAGACAGACCTGACTTTTGCACCTCTGGATTATAAATGCTATTATTGGAACATCTCTCGCATTGCACTGACAGAAAAGCACTGAATAGCTGTTTCTACAGAACTGTCAGATTTCAGGAAAATTAATGAGGCAACTTGGAGTAATGAATTCTCACAGAAATTATTTTCAAAGGTTTTTATAATTACCTCTTTTTTTTTTTCTTATCGATAGGTCTCCTTCGCAGCCTCCCTTCTCAGATGCATGGGTGATCTGGTACTAGTGCCTAACAATATTTGTGTTTTTGTACTGATTTATTTGGCCATTTGTGGTCAAAGTCAAATTTCCTGATTTATCCTCAACCCTTCAGCCCTAATTAGCCCTTTAGGATCACATGAAGAAAACACTGAAATATTTTGTGCTCCACAGCCCTAAGTTCTTGTGAAGCTCTGAGAGTAACCAATGTCCATCACTCTCACAGATCAGATGCTGCCTGCTGTAACTCGGCTTCCTCAATCAAGCTGAAAATAGCTTTTCCTTTGAGTTTTTATAAAGCAGTGGCAAAGTTAATTTTCTTCTGGAAACGGGCACACATGACTCGTACAATTTTAATGTGAATAAACATTTAAAACTATTCTTGAGCGAAATATACAAGAATATGCTGACAGAAAATGCACATTCACTGTACGATGCATTAATTTCATAGCAAAGCCAAGGCTAACACTCTCAGCAGAAGTCAATAAACTGATCTACTCCAGCAGGAATTCTGATCCTGCTTTTCTCACCCAGGAAAATGTATGTCTGCACTGCATGCCAGAAAAAGAGCCCAGGAATGCTCCCACAGAAGCATTCCCACACAGGCTTCTGGAGACACCTGCCTGGGTTGTTTGGCTGCTCACAAACACAAATGTTTGTTTATAATGAGCAATTTGCAAGAGACACACCCTACCAAACTTAGCAATAAACAGAAAAGTAAAATAAACTCTCGCCCCTCCCCAGTTTCTGTTTCAAGGAATTTCTGGAAACACCTTGAAAACAAAGTTCTCTACAAAGAGCAGTATCCCACCATTTCTTCCCTTCTTACAAAACTGTAATTAGAAGTTCCTGTTTGAGTTTCCATTTGTCAAAACTGCAAGAGTAATTCACCACATCCATTGAAAAGCATCTACTGACACTTGAAAGGGCAGATCTGAAACCCCTGTTTAGATTCCAGGTAAGTGACAGGGAGATTACAAAGTATTTCTAGCAAGCCCTTGCATTAAAACAAACAAACCAGTGAAAAATCTACTTTCTATGCTAAAAATTATGGCCATTTTGCAAAATGACATTTCAACAAGCACATGAAACACCATTCCTACTTGTTGGGATGCACAATTTTCCAAATAACCATGTTTTTTATACATTTTTTTCCTTTGAATTAAATTCTTTATATACATAAAAGGCATAGTTTAGTTCATACAATTATAGAATTATTTGGCTTGGATGACACCTAAAAGATCATCCAGTTTCAATGATCCTGCCCTGGACAGGGACACTTTCCATTAAAGGACGTTTGCTAGAGATCCATCAGGCCTGACCTTGAAATCTTGCAGGGATGGGGCATCCACAGCATCTCTGGCCAGCCTATGCCAGCATCTCACAACCCTCACAGTATAAACTTTCTTCCTGTAAATCTGCTCTCAGTTTAAAATCATGCCCCTTGTCCTGTTACTCCACACTCTCACAAAAAAAAAAATCTGTCCATCTTTCCTGTAGGCTCCCTTCAGGCACTGGAAGGCCACTCCAAAGCCTTCTTTTCTCCTGGCTGAACAATGCCAGTCCTCTCAGCCCTTCCTCACAGGAGAGGTGCTGCAACCCTCTTATCATCTCAGTGCCACCCCTGGATTTGCTCCAACAGGTCACAGAACGGGTCAGGCTGGAATGAACCCCAGTGGGGCATCTGGTGCCACCTCCCTGTTCCAGCAGGGCCACCCCACAGCACAGGGCACAGGAGTGTGTCCCGATGGTTCTGGAATATCCCCATTGAGGAAGACTCCACACCTTCTCAAGCCAATCTGATCCAGAGCTGGATGCAGAACTCCAAGTGGAGTCCCACCAGAGCAGAGACCATGCACAAAGGATTTTGAACCACCTAATTCCAATGGAAACCTGCATTCCCAAGTCAGGCTCACTGCATTAACAACATTTCCAAAGCCTCAGAAATCCTCCTGTCAGAAGCAACCCCAGCAAGCTGCAGCTCTAGAACTGTGGGCAGTAGCAGCTCAGGAGCCGTGAAAATATTACAGACTCATGTTCTCAAACATTTTTAATAGGTGACTTTCTGCAATGATAAAAGCTACAGAAAGTCTAATTTTAGGATCTGTTCATCATTTGTGTCTGGAACATTTTCTTCTACATTTTATTTTGAGGCAAAAACAAATCACATGCTGGGTAGTTGCAATCTTTCAGTGATTTGCCTTAATGCATCCAGATACAGTATCGTGGATACCAGCATTACATAAAGAAACTTCAAACAGTTGACAGGTACATTAAACCAAAACAAAATCAAAAGCAGATTAGCACACAAGCACTTTCCATCAGGGAACCCATTTGTACAAAAGTCAAATTCTACAGAGACATCTCCCTGCCCATACAGTACAACTTGCCTTGCCCAGGGAGCACTGCCCTGAGTCAGATCTAAGAGAGGCAGAGATGCTTGAACCTTGCTTTCCCCATCTGATGCCTTGGTAACAGCATAAACCTTTACTCAAAAATAGTTCAAGATACCTAATGATGCCTCTGTAGTAATAGTTTGTCAGTAGCTGCTTCAGTAATAAATGAAAGTTAATGCACATTTCTAATTTCTGTATTAGCATTCACAACTCAGACATTATTTCAATATAAAACATATGGTGAAATCAAATTAGTAGTGAGAAAATCAACTCAAGCCATAGAGAAACTAGAAATTCACCATTAAATAAAAACTCTCTAGGATCATCCCTTTTTAAAATGGAACAGCATATATTCAACCAAAATAAAAGATTAGTGTGCAAATACTAGACGACTAATTACATAATGTACCTTTACAAAATTACATAATATGGGTGCAGCTTATTTCCCTGTTTGCTGTTTGAAAAATAGATTGTTTAATAACCCATCAAAGCTATCTGTAAACCACGGCAACAATAGAGCAGATGTTGACTGTTGTCTTGTGCCTCACAGACATAATTAAATACAATGAAACACTCACGCACCCAAATAATGGAGGACAAACAAATACAGCAATGCTGCTCTATAAACATAATAAACCTCATTTACTGGGCACCTGCCTTATATTAATCTGTGATATTTAAGCCAGGGAGGAAAACAGAGAAGGTGGTATTGATTTGCCTGCAGACCACAAAATCTACAAAGGATTCCTCGCAGTATAAAGGAGCTGTAACTTCTGCAATGCTGATCCCTACTCTGTTGACTTCCACAAACCTCAGAGGGAATCACCTTTTCTGCTGTGACCAAGCCAGGACAGCACAGCTGTGTTTTCTGTACAAAAAGGTACCTGAATTTATGACTCTGAACGATCCAAAAAGGCTAAACCACATTGTGCCTGCTGTGTAATAAGAG
This sequence comes from Passer domesticus, assembly GCF_036417665.1. NCBI lineage: Eukaryota > Metazoa > Chordata > Aves > Passeriformes > Passeridae > Passer > Passer domesticus. The sequence goes on along the minus strand of NC_087488.1, from coordinate 4,744,331 downwards.
TCCTAGGATGCCTGTGGAAAACCAGGTTCCCTTTGATTGCAAAGCACATTCCCCGCCATTATTTCCTATCCCCTTTCCCAGCCTGCTTTTAAAGAGGCAATGGAAAGCAAAGATTAGGTTCCATAACTATTCAGCCAAGTGGTTTTCTGCTAGGACAATGTCCAATGTCCCATAACATTATTCAGTACTCTAGTTCACATCAACATTTCAGAGATTTCTAAAAAACATCCTTCTTTATCTTCATTTCTCTAATCAAATGTAGATACATATTTTCTTTCATAATATCAATATTGTTCCACTATTTGAAAAGGATAATTATGTAAATAATTACAAAATTAAGTACCTAATCCTGCAGATGCTATTAAGAAACAAAGTATCCAGGCAAAAAAGCAACTTCAAAAATTATCACTCACATGTATTGTAGAGGAAACGGAAGCTTACTTATTTAATAAAAACAAAAATTATTTTAAAATTATAATATTAAATAAGTGTCATTTTTTAGTTTTGTTTTATGTAAAAAATATAAAACTGCTTTCCTTACTGCAAGTGTATTTTGCCTTTATATTTCATTTAGTTATTTCTAAGAAACAAGACAGAATATAATGTGATCTGCATCTCTTTATGGTAATAAAACCATGCTAGTCTCCTTCTATAGACAATACTATAAAGCATAAATCCAAATGGAAAACAAATGGAAGTATAATGCCACTGTGAAGCAAACCAATCAACCTTAAAACAGCTGAGATAGATCTCATCCAGTAGTTCATTCATTCTTTATAGAAAAGAAATGAAAATATTCCTAGGTGTATCAGATTAAAAAAAGAAAAAAAAAAAAGAAAAAAACAACAACCACCCTCAGCAGCTCTGAAAGGTTGTAAAGCACTAAATTCCTTTGATTTATGAGGCAGCGTCCACCGCACTGAGCAAAACAACTCAGCATGCCAGGACCCTTTTCCCTGAAATTCCTTTATTAACAGAGCCCGGCTCTGCGAGTGAACAAAAGCAGTGGTGCGGGGTGTATAAATCATTAATACTCTGCCGTGCAATGGCTGAATTTCCTGTGTGAGCTGGGAAGCCTTCCTGCACAACAGGGATTTTGGGCTTGGAATTGGCTGCTATGAAATGTACTTCATCATCCGCCGTGTTTGACGCTTCCCAATAGCTTTGTACTTTTCCTCTCCTTTTTCTCCCCCAAGCCCAGCAACTGCAATAGAAATTTATTGGATTTTATGTCTGCAAATAAAAGGAAGAGAAAAGCAGGAAAGGAGCAGGCAAACCCATTTAGAAGCAAAATCCTTTCCCCTTAATTTAAAGGCAGATTGTGTGCAAATAAAATACAGTACTGACAAATTAATTTGACATTTTAGTAATTTTTAGTTTGCCACTCTAAACTGGAAAAAAATTCAAAAGAAAAATTCCAATCAAAGAGGGTTTACCCATAAAAAGAAAAAAAAAATCAACTATCACAAAAAAATGGGACTCCTCTCCAAATTAAGTAATCTTCTATTGAAGCATTTATTTATTTATTTTAATAGCAGGCTGCAAGAAGGGCACAGGAACTCCTGAACTCTGCTGTTTCAGTGGTTTTACTTTTGATGTATCAAAAAGCTTTCCAAAGAGCAACAGGCAATTTCATGTGCACATGCCAAGCCTGGTATTCCAAGAGAACCTGGCTGAGATGGTATCAAAGGGAAAGGAAAGAAATAAACCAAGCCCCTTGGAATTGCTGTTTCTGAATGCTCCTGAATTTTTGCAGCAAGGCATGCTGAACCTGGGTAGGGAATATCAAAACTACTTATCCTGCCCCTGTAGTATGTGCAATACAACAACAGCAGAGTTTAATGCTTTCCCAAACTTTGAGATGAAATAGCAAGTAATCTTGATGAAACATCCTGTGCTAAACGTTCCTGTTGGGGCTAGACTTTGGAAAACCAAAGAGCATGACAGACAGAGGAATGCTGAAAAAGCAGTCTCAAACCATATGCTACCCATCAGGGAAAATGACACACATTACAAGGTAACTGAGGATCCAATCCATGTTCCAGCCAGGCCAGAGCACAATTCCAAAGGTACCCAGCATCAGTTCCAAAGCACCTCTGACAAACACATCCATCCCATCTAATCCATAAATATTTAAGGAACTTTGAATGCTGCTTTGCAAAAGTGAGCAAGCTGAAGTCAGAAGAGGGAAACATTCCAGTGGGCCATTTTACACTTTTGCAGCCATCCAGCAGACTGGAGATTACAGGAATAAGCCTGCAATGCATGCAGGAGTCCCTCTGCATTACACAATAATGACATTCTGAATGGAAATAAATGAAGCCCCTGCAGTGCTATTCTGTCAGCTTTTGAAAGTAAATAACTTCACTTCTGACAAGACAGAGACATTTTTTTCCTCCTCCTGCCACAGAGCATTAATTGAGCCATGCAGCCATGTAACATCCCAGAGACAGGACTAATACATGACAAGGAAGGAAGCTTACGAAGGGGACACTCATGGAATATATGGGCTGCCTAAGTTCTTTTCACCCCCAAATGTTCACACCAGCTCTGTTGTGGCAAAATTTTCTTCTCAGGGAGAACTTTTAACCTTTTTTTTGCCTCCCTTTACAATGTTTAGTTTAACTTATTTCAAAGAAATGCTTACATTTCACACTGCTTCATGAATGATTGTGCTTATCATTAGCATGCATTTTAAAACTTATTATCTTGTTGGTAAATAAAGTTTCATGCTCATAATCAATATGTGTAATTAACTATTCCATGTATACAAGACTTACTGTCCACAACAGAGATAATAATTGCTATACAACAAAATGGTATGAGAGGCAAAACCAAAGAAGTCAACTTCAAAACTACGTCATAATAATAAACATTACTGCAAGTCAATAAGTAATTGAGGCAAGGCATATTAGAACTGTAAGTATATACACAAACCACAAATATGAGATGACAGTATAAAATCAATGAACAGTTAGAAAAAAATTATATTCAAGATATTATAGTTGGGAAGAGCAACAATTTCTGGTGCATTTTGAAATAAAGGGTTAAAAGGTAAATTTAAAGATGGTCTAAGATGAAAGCACTTGCATTCTTATTCATGAGTACCTGAATATCTTAAGTATTTCAATTTTGGAGTGCCACAGAATTTCTTTCCATATCTGGAGGAAAAAGTAAAAATCAGTGACTCACTGTGAACAAAAAATAATTCACTGAACACTTCAGTTCTTACTACAGTATCTAATTTTGATTCTGCCTGTGTTCAACACAACGAGAGAGAGCAGGATCAAAACACTGCGAGATCTCTCCACAGCTGGAGCCTGCTCTAGTGCAAAAGACCAAAGGCCCAACTACAACCAGTCAGGATAGCACAGACATTAGATATGCTATTTTCTCTAATTAAATTCACTGGGCTGCTGCACTGACAGAGTGGGAGGGGAAGCAAAATGTAAAAGAAGTCAATGGTGCTGCACTAGGCAACTCAGAGGGAAATGAGCAATGCCAGCAAAGGAATGACAGCAGGTTCTCAGGAGGGCTCTTGCACTACACATCACACTTTAAAACTGATAAATCAATCGCACATGCACCTTTAAAAGGCAGGAAAGCTTGAAGGATTCTTAGAGGGTGTTGACTTCTCCTTTCTACCAACATTATTCTAACTCTATAAAACAAGGTGATAAATTCCACTGCCACAATTTTTATCACTTTCATTTATGCCACCTATTAAATACCTCAAAAATATTCTTAGCAGGACTAATATTAACATGATCATAGTACTTATTTACCAACTCAGAAATACACACACTGAAAACAAAAAAAAAGTCAGACTAGTTTTGAATGGCTACGCTCAAAAAAAAATCTAAAACGGAAATATCTATTGGCTACCCTGAGAAAACCCCCTGCTTACATAACTACCACACACTTTGCTTGGCATAAAAAAACCACCTTTTTTTTCCAGAAAATATCCATCCATATACATATTTAGCAGATATAATGAATGGGGATAACTTACAAATAGCTCACAACGGAATATCGAGGCATCCCTTTTTAGATACAGACTTTTAAAATATTCAGAGAGGTCACTTAGTAAAAAACAATGGTTCTAAGGCAAAAAATATTCACCTGCTCCTGTCACACGGAAGATCCTTTGCAGCTGCTCTTGTTCTTATAGTCCAAAGCAGCAGGTAACCTTCTTAACAGATTCTTCTGGTTTGTCGAGGAATTTTTGTGTTTGGAGTTGGTTTTCTTTTTTTAGTTGTCTTTTTTTTCCCCCCTCCTTCTAGTATTTAAAGAGGAGAGCACTTCACTAAAGCACCTCCTCTCCTTCTGTGAGAGACTGACCTTGTTTGACAAGGCTGGAGTTAAATGCCCCAAACTAGCTCTTACTCAGAATGAGAGCTGCTACAGCACTTGATCTCTAAGCCACTTCTCATTAGCCTCTGCAAAACAACGGAGCAGCTCTTGGGAGACAAAAGCTATGCAAACGTGGAAATTGGGCTTCAGTCACAGGTGGAGTCACAAGGACCAGCTCTCGAGTTTGTTGGTGAATCCCAAACGATCTTATTTACCCTGATCAGGATAAACGGCAAGACATCATTCCTGAAATCCGCATGAGCAGCACTCCTGGATGCAACAGCTGCACTCCCACCTTTTGAGGTCTGTTTCATTCGTACACTAAAATTCCCTCGGAGTGCCACAGTGCCCCCTTAGGTACAAATGCTTCCACAGGATATGGTCTGTAGCATGGCAGCTCCTTTTTTTGTTTTAACAGAGTGTTATAATTTGTCTGACATAGTACAGCCTTTTACCCTACACATACGAATAAACAAGCACTGTGTTTCTCTTGGGGCAGCGAAGATGGTTAAATGAATCATAAAACCCTGAAAATATTGCCTACCCTCAGTCCATCAGCTACTGGACAATTATTCAAGGCCCAGCTGTAAGAAAAACAGATGGTGAGTGAGCATTAGTACCGTGGACTTCTTTGCACTCATGCAGTCATAAGCAGAGGTTGTACGTTCTTATATGAAAATTGCCATGAAATAGAGAGAGGAACAAAATCGTGCAAAGACTCCAATTTATAAGATAACAGATGCTTAAAATTTTCAAGAACTAAAGTCAGACTAACGGATTTTACAGAAGAGCCACAGAGTGAGTACTGTAAAAGGACCAGGCAAAGAAAGGCAGTGTTCTCATGATTGGTTTAAGCAGTGTCACCATAAAACATCAATTATTGAATTCAACTGACATACCTGAACCTTTGAAAAGTCACTGAAGTATTAAATGCAAAATCTAGATACTCAGAACTGTAACTGCAATGGTGGAATTCAGCAATTGATGTGCTTTTGCTCTATTAAAAAAAAAGTTAAACTGTATCCAGGAACTGTTTGAATTGCTCATCCATTCAATTTTTTACACAATTTTAGCACAAAGATAATCTGTTCTAATCCTTATTCCATTATTGACACTATTGACTACATCAATTGAAATTGCTACCAAATAAATCAAAGTTGAATTAAGCCATGAAGAAACAATGTGATAAAAAGTCTTTCAGGCTCCTATAAATCACCAGATCCAGAGGCATGACATAAGTAACTGAGAGGGGAATTCAGCTTTTCTCCATAGCCATAATGCTTAAGGCCCAAATAAAATTACAGTAATTTACCATGTAAGCAGTAATGGAATAGCTGGAGTAGAGATGGAGGTTTTGTTGGTTTGTGCTTTGTTTTCATGGTGGATTCTTTTCATCATTGATATGAGAGCTGTACCATGAACTACTTTGTTAAAGACAGAAAAGGTTGATATTGAAGTTTCAGTTCAATTGTTTTCGATCTGTGAATGTCCACTATGAGCAATTGCTCCATTTAAGAGGAATTACCCTTTGTACAAACCACTTCACTATTTAAAACAAAGCACATCTATCATCATTAAACAGAAAAAAAAATACCAATTTTAAAATAATGACAGCAGCATTGTACACCGTGACATGGAATATTCCATGATGTTTCAAAACAAGTTTGCTTTGTCACTTTACTCAGAAAACCCCAACAGAATAACCAGAAAAACACACCACAGAAAAATGTCAGTTAACAGAGCTAAGCCTCCATTAATATATCCCAAATCCCAATTTACCAGCCGACATTTTTTTTGCTGCAAAAATTACTTCAGTTTGCTATTTGATGTAAACTTGTGGTCAGAAACTGGGTTTTGCATTCATGTGTCAGAAGAAGAGAAAATACATCTGTACAGCTGTTTCTAACCCCATGAAATGTTACCAAAAGATAGGGTGCACTACAAATGCAACTTCCCTTCTCCTGTATCATTAAATAGTGACACTAGGGGAAATTCTCACCCAAATTCATCCATACTTTCCCAGCTGACCCTGTCCTTACAGTGACACAGTGAAAACTTGTAAGGAAAAGCCTCACATTCTCCTTCTGTTCAATGCTGCCACTGACACAGTCACTTTGGGGTCATGTTCTTTGAAAAGTCATAGTGGATTCCCATAGTTAAAACCATCTTATTAAGAAAATGTCCACATAATTCTAGACCATTTCAAACCACTAACTCAGAAGCATTCTTCAGTTGCTCTTGGCTTTTTGAAGTGAATGTCTTATCAAGAGTTAACCTATAACACAACCTAGGCCTCTGTCCTTTATTCATTTTCAGCTTTATTTTCAAGAGTTAAAATATTGTTAGGTAAAGCATTCTCCATCCATAAACTGTTAAAAAAAAAAAATCAGTTCCTCACTTGGCTCTTAAAACATTACACAAGTGTAAAGTGAAAGATATCAGAGCAAACACTCAAGTTTCTAACCCTGGAAAAAGTAGTACAGCACTTCTGTAGCACACTGTGGAAAACAGCTTATCTATTTATCCTAAACTAACTGGCCAAGTGATGTCACTTGCACAAAGAAATGATGGCAAATTTTAAATGACTACCAAAGCACAGATTTTCCCAAATGATTCATTCACCTCCACAGAAAACCATCATCCTTGTGGCTACGAGGATAAATATTTAGTGACAAAGACTGGCTTGCCCATCTTGAGAAGATTGTAATGCCTTTCACAGTCTTCCAAGAAAGACCTATCTCCAATTGTAAAACTTACACCTGACAGAGCACAAATGTAGATACACAAAAATGAGCATAATTATCTTCACGGGTTCTAAATAGGCAGCAAAGTTTAACAACTGAGTTATAACACAGTTATGATACAGACATCTGAGTTCATTTTAATTGAGGTGCAAGTGAGCAGGCATATCTCAAGTGCAATTTTTAGAAAGAAAAAAATACTTGAAAGCTTCACAATATCTATTTATTGCTGGTCACAGGTTGCACAGGCAGGGGGGATTCACTAGTTCTTAAGTTGCCACATAAAGCTTTTATGCTACCTGTATTTAAGATCGATAGACAACTTGATAGAGAGAGAAAAACATTTACAGTTTCACTAAAATATTCGCATGAAACATACAAACTAAGTATTTTTGTCAATTTGTTCTAAACTATCAGATAGGAGGAAAAGAGGAAAAAAAAACAAAATAGATTGTCATGGTAAAAGTTTATTAATTTTTTTCAAAAAACACCAACTTCTTTTTCCTTTACTGTTTAAAACCACAATCATGTTATATTGGCTTTGCAGGGGATGTCAACTCAGTCCTCTCTGCCTGGATAATTCTGAGATAAAGTAGCATTCTTCCTAAAGAAATACTTAACCAAATACATAAAATAAGAGACCATGTGTGAATTAAGAACATGATTATCTGACTCTCTAGGAATTCAGAATAACTAAAATGCCAACCAGCAACCAAAAGAAGCAACAAGCACAGAATTTTGAACCTGCCACAATTTTCATCACAAATTTAGCAGACTTTTCAACCTATTATATAATTGTGATTAGCACACACAGGATGATTCTAAACTGACAATAGGATTAAGGAGATGAGAAAGCAAACACTTTAAAAAAATTCTTTCAATGTAGCAGCTAATCCACTTAAAGAGTTAAAAATTATCCGCTAGATATAGCGCTTTGTAAAGTGCATTAGCAATCACTTCTCATCTTTCTCTCAGATGGAATAGATGCAGTTGAATTCCCTGTTTTAAAGTATTCATTAGAGCTGCACAGTTTCTTAAACCTTAAAGCAGTGCCATGCAATAGATGTGTTTGCATAATGATACTGCAATATCTCACTGAGGAAGGTTATTGGAGCACCCAGCCTCATCTTTATGTTCTCCTTTATCAGCTCCTCGTGTGGCCATGTTGACCTCTCACCTGAATTCCCATTTTTCCTTTCAAAAGCCCTATCTTTAACACACAACTTGTTCTTTGACAAACTCAAAACAGCAAATCCAGAACAAAACACAGGAGTACATTTTGTATGTAACTACTAAGTGCATAAGTCACACTGGATCATTAAAGCTGATCTATAAATGCCATTCCCAAACCAGATCCAGAATACAGAGCTACCAAGAAAGCACATTTTAGTTATGGCATGCAAATTACTGAAATTTAAACACATCATATTTATCTGATGCAAATTTTAATTGCAGACATATGAATCCCTCCCACATGCATGGATAATCTAGGGCGCATGCAAGAATCTGTTATTATGCACTCCTAAGCTGGAAGTCAGAAATGGTTTATACTACACTACAGCAGGAAAAAAAAAAAACCAACCTACAGGAGGGTTTTATTCTGAAAATACTGGAGCTCTCATCTTTCATCAACAACAGAAAAACAAATATCCTCAAATAAAAATAAGCTTTAAATCTATTTTATTTGTTCTCTAGGAACAAAAAGAAATATCGTACAACATCTTTCAGGCTTTTGTGAATACAGAAATAAAGTTAGACTTTCAGGGAAGTCAATATGCACAGAAACTGTTGTAGTGGAAGTTGGAAGAAATGCCCCTATTTGTTACGGTAGGCACAAGAATATTTTTTTTCCTCCTGAAGTTTCAAGAGAAGTAACAGGATAGACAGGATTAATCATTTTTGCATGAAAACGTATTTCTGTCTTTGCTTTACACACTAGATGACTCTGTAATGGTGGATTCAGTTATAAAATAGAGTAAGATACAAAGATGACTCCAAATTATTAGTTTACAAAAAAGGGTGCTATTATACAGTTATTTCACACTATAGCAGAGAGGGGGTACCAAATATTAAATAATTTAGGAAGAAAAAGTGGGAGGAAATACTTTTTAAAAAATCCTCTAAGCAAAAATGAAATTATTTAAAAAAATAAAAAATTGAAAATTTAGTAGAAATTGGTATTGTTTTGCTGATACCCAAACATTTTCTTTAAACCCAGTCCAATATACTTCAGTGATAGAAGTATTCTGCACAGATATATATCTTTATAAATCATCATTTTCTCTGTGAACTGAAAATCAGCTTGGCTTTAATCAGCAGCATGTTTTAACACAGACTTAAAATTCTTGTCTTCAAAGAAGGCTTAAACAAAATTGCCATTGGGCACATTTACATTAGAAGTATAATTTATGCCTGCAAGTGAATAAAGAGCAGTCCTTTATGGCTGAAACTCTGCTACAGCATCCACGAGAAATGCAGGCACAGCACTGTATTAAACATCTATAAACATCTATAAACATCACCAACAGAGACACTGCAAAAAAAAATAAAATAAACCAACATCAAAATACCAAAAGATATGTGAAGGCTCGATGCCCTGTTAAAACATATTTTCTACTCACTCTCACATTCTTAAGTGCAGGCACAACACTCGCTCCACACGGTGGGAGACATTTATACAGTCTATTCACACAAAAAATACCTCCCCGACTGCAAATCCCCCAAACGACGCTGACAAAGCAAGCACTGCGAGGAAAAGAAAAAGTTAAGCAAACTTACCTGCTGTAAGTACATAAAAGTCAAGGCACAGGAGAGCTGGGGACACATGCCCACATTCGGCAGTGCCACGCAGGTTGCACCCGTAAGGGGATGCTGCATGGTGTTGCTCTGAAGTCTACGTAGAACAAGTGAGGGGGCTTGCATGCAAGCACGTTTGCCCTATCTTGTCACTATGGGTTGGTTGGTTTTTTTTTTCCTCTCCCTTTTGATTATTTAAATAAGAAACGGTGTTTCTCGAATGCCTTTCCTCTCCCCAGCGCTAAGCCCCTACATTCGTTTGTCAGCTAAGGCAACTTGGTAGGTTTAAACTACGAATTTTTAACCGAGAGGAAAAAAAGAAGACACAGCCTGCAGCCTATTGATGAGCAAATGGAACTTCCTCAATGACAGAGAGCTGAAGCTTGTCTCACAACAGTAGCTGCTGACTAGGAGAGAGAGAGAGAGAGAGAGAGACTCAGTGAGGCTCAGTCGGCTGGTGCTGATGCTGCACAGCTTCTCATTTGTCAAATGGGTCCTAGGGCAGGGTCTTTACCACTCACCAAAATTCAAATACTGCATTTTAAAAATCCCTGGAGAGGATAGGAAAGGAGAGAAAGTGAGCGCGCTGCATCGCAGGCATCCATGAGATCTGGGCAATTAGTGTCATTGCCCAGCTGGGACTGAATGCCTGTTATGATTCTGCACGCACACAGACACACTCACACCCTTCCCCCCTCCCAGGACTCACACCTGACTGGAAAAGGGCTTTCCCCTTCTAAGAACACAAGTATGAAGCACAAAGTGGGAAAGGGAAAGAATCTTGGCTAGTCAAGAGGATTCCGGCAAATACACAGCCCTTTCACCAAATGAGCTTTTTTAAAACACTGATTAATTTAACATCTAAATTTCATTCGCTATCCAGCTTCTCAAAGAAGCCTATAAAAGCATTACAGTGAAACTGTGCAGGAGCTGTGCAACCACTGCAGCAGAAACACTGGGAATGAAACAATTCTATGGCATACTGTGTCTACCTTACTGGGGGGAGGGGAGCACTCTTGGATAAAGACTGTATCTTAAAATTGGTCTAAAGCCCATCTCATCTAGAATTACAAATTTATTTGACAGCTAGTCAATCTATTATCAAGGACTGCCCTATCAGGTTACATGGAAAAATTACATTTGCAATTTTCAGAATTTAATGTTTACTTTCTACTTTGAGAACGATACCTCAGAATTAGTATTCCACTCTTGCCAGCTTTTTATTCACCCCCCCCCCCTTTATTTTATGGAGTAATAATTATTCATTAGTAGATCTAGTTAGTCTTTATGTAATAAAGTAGGATGTGACCTGCAAATCAAATAATTTATACTACAGCTTGTCCTTGAGGTCCTATATTACAGGTCTTTTTTTTCCTGAGATACAACTCAAGTATAAGAGAAGATATTACTATTTTTAATTAGAATTTGACAAATGAATTAAATATTAATTCTTCAGGAAAGAAGGTCAAACCTCAAAGAATCACCTGAGGTTTTGAAGGGGTTCCTTCTTTTAAAAGGACTCTGAAGAAGATTTGAAAATCACCCATTTTACAGGATACATAATTCCCTCAAAAACACATCTGAGACCAAGAATTTAATGCAAACAACAATGAGCAAATAACCCACATACAAGAAAAGTCTATTTCATCAGCAGCATAACTGGTTTGATATAAGATCTACCCTTAAAAACAAATAATAGTCCCCGCTTAACTGGAAACAGAATCAAAACACGTCACTGCAACTCAGGTGCTACATTAAAAAAAAAAATTTCTTTTTCATTCTACATGTGCACACACATACCTGCACCCACACAAGCCTCAGAGACTGATTTAGATCCACTAAGTCTTCTTCATGCAAAACTGAATATTTTCCAGCAGAATCAGTTATTACATAATATTCTTTCTCAAAAGCAGTCAATGCAACAAAACGAACATACCATAACTCGGTAATCAACTCCAAAACAATCATGCACAAACTTACAATAAAGGAATTGGGTTTGGCTTATGAAACATCCATGCTTTTGCAGTTTATCATGAACTCATCTACTAAAACAGCCCAGATTATTTCATCACAAAAAAAAACAACACCAAAAAAAAACCCAAACAAAAACCCCAAACCACCAACCAAAAAACCTCTCATGCCACAGAGCAAGAGCAAGTGAGGAGGAGGAGAAATGAGCCCTCTCTGTGCCCTTTCTCCTTTTTTCATTCTTTCCCTGTGCCTTAAGCAGTCTCCTGTTCTGACAGGAGTATGTCATGCTTTTCTTCATTCTTTTTATTTTTTTCTAGCCCAGAAAGGCTGTTATTCTGCAAATGCCCTAAGCTGAGAGAAGTTTCCCCTCAGTTCAGTTTCATATGAAATACCATAAATAATACATGGCACTTTAATGAGACCTTATCAGCATGTTTAATGAAAAACAAATACGTTATGTAAGGTAACCAGCTCCTTCTACATTATGTCAAAATCAAAGGCAGCATGCTTCCTAGCCAAACAGTTTGGAACTATTTAAGTCTATCCAATTTCCCAAAGTGAAGTTCTGGAACATGGTGATGGTCAAGCAAAGCTTCTTCTGTCTACTGCACTATTTTACAGCTAAAAGGACAGCCATAAAACAGATTAAATTCTTAAAAGCAGTGTGTTGAACAATTACTTCAAGAGAATTTAGCACTGTCAATGTAGCTAACAGTCATTATAAAAGCGAATTTCTCATTGGCCTTTTATCCTTAATTTTCACCCAATTTGAAGTCAGAAAAACATGACTCACAAATACTATGGATTCCTGACATTTACATAATTATGTTATTAAAACAAGAACAGCAATATCTTACCTATCCAAACAATCTATACACAGAGAAACAATAAACATACATAATTCAGTAGTGTAAGAGACCTAAAAAAGAAACACAATTCTTTAGCCTGATATATGCTCCTTCAAGAGATGCAGGGGAAAGTCATTACCAATTTTCATCCCTTCCAAGGATAACTTGTCATTATGTCTAAAAAGAAAAAAGGTAACAAAGTGTGTTTTATTTTTATAAGTATAAAATCAATGTCTCTTCTTTAAAGCCATTTCCTTGTTTACACACACTTTTGTCCCTAACCCAGCCCATTAATCACCCCCACAGTCCCAGTTATGGCTATATATACCCTAAGTGCCACCACAGCTGTGCCAAAGGGACATGAATGCCTGTGCACAGCCTGACCTTCCCTGCCCCTGCACAGGGACAGTGTCCCTGCAACAGCACCATGCAGTTCCACAGAACAGCACAGACCCCAGAGACATCTCCTCTGCAAATTATTTACAACTCCATCTTTCCTTCACTCTGCCACAGCCAGAGCATGCAATCGCCAAGGCCACTTCACCTCCAGCACATGACATTTCCCACCATCATTCAGCCCTCTTGGGACAGGAACTGAACTCACGCCACACTCAGCTGCTGACATTATCAAGTACCTATCAATTAACAACAAATATCAACATTTTACAATAAAAAAAAAAAAAATAAGCCAACCATCTACACTGCCCACATCAGCCTCTGTGGGAGTTCCTAGAAACATTCTAGGAGATAAAACCTTCCACACTTATAATGGATGCATCTGAGGGGCAATGTCTACTGCACCAGCAGGAGAGCCAACGCTCCCTCCTCCAGCCTCTTTGGGCTGCCCATGTTGTGGCTCATGGCACGGGCAGACAGCTTGCAGACAGACACCTTCTCCCCACATTCATTGAGAACAGCATTTGAAAAATGCCACCAGCAAAGCCTGGATCAATCTTGAATATGCAAATAAAAACATGAAAGCAGAGAAATTCTGCAGAAAGGACCGACAACACTTCTCACACAGCTGACTTACAAATCCAAACCCACTTATTTTGCAATGCATCTGTTTATTTAATGTAACACATTCTATTTAAAATCAACCACTCTGTTTGTGGTGACCTGGTAATCAACTTCAAACTTCAGTTCAAATTTTGCATTTCCAGACCTTTGACCTCGAAGTCAACCTTTGAAATTACCACAACAGATTGTCTAACACATAAGCCATTTCCATCAAGTAAAGGAAGGCTCTGAAACACATCACCTGCACCACCACACACCATCTTACACCTCAAACTCATCTCGGTAGTAGCCTACACTAAGAAGTTCTCACACAGAGGAGGCATGCAGTATTCCAAGTATTGTATTCCTCTAGACATCAAGCATTAGAAAAAATAAATTACGACTGCATATTAAATGCTCCATGTGAAGACGGTAGTTTCTTCTCAACTTTATAAAGTGGTTGATATGGTACAAAAATAATTCAGGCAAGTGGCATAGAATCTAATAGTAGAACAATCCTCTCTCTAAAGCCTCCTTATCTAACACCACATGAAAAAATAGCTCCCTGGACTTGAAACCAGGAAAAGCAGTGTATTAGAAAACTGAATAGATCAGTAACATATTTTGACAAATTACTATCAATTATCAATATCTCTGCCTGTATTTCACAGAGTATTCTATTTTTTGCAGATATACTGTATCTTTTTCTTAAAAAAATTGGGGAAACATAACAGAATTTTAAAATACTCTGTACTGTCAAAAAATATTAAATAAAAAGGGCTTCCCTCTGTTCTTGTAAACTAAAAGGCAACATCTCATCCTTCTAGTGCTATTTTCCTGTCATGACTGTCCCTATTTCTAATATCAGGTTTATCTCTCCTTTAGTAAGTAGGTTTTTTTGCAGAAAGATCAAGACATTACAGAGGCTCATGCTTACCTCAGGCAAGCAAGAATCACTAATTTTCTGTTTCTATTAAGCACAGCGTTACATCCATTGACTTCTCCAGCACTTCATACCCAATCTCTCCAAAGCCTCTGCAGCACAGAGTTAACCTCTTCAGCACCACTCAACACACCTTTCACAAGCATTCAGCATTAACTGAATTTTCACAACAGAAGCAGCCAGGAGCCCTTATTTCCACCAATGTGCTCCGGGGCGGGGGAAGGCAACAAAATAAATAAAATATTCAGCTTTTAGAGAGTTGTTGCGACCGGAACGCGTGCGTTCCTTGGCAGGGGTGATCTCCCTGCTTTGGGGGCGTTCTGCAGGGAGCCTGGGGGGATGGAAGCAGGGCCGGTTCGAGCCCTGCGGGCGGCTCGGGTGCGTGCGGAGCGGGGCCGGGAGCGCTCCCGCTGCGCTCCCGCTCCGCCGTTCCGGGCGCTCCATCTAGCGGAGACACGGCTCCTTCCAGGGGACACGGCTCTTTCTAGGGGACACGGCGGGAGCCCGGACACAGCCGGCATTCCCTGCGGACACCGCTGCCCCCGGCCCCAGCAGCGCCATCCCGAGCGCCCCAGGCTCCCTGGGGATCGCCATCGCCCTGCTCGCTTCTCCGCCTTCCCGGCCGCTTTTTGTGCTCCAGCGGCACCAGGACGCGGTGGGCAGGCAGTGGAGAGCCAGCGTGGCTGGTGCCTGAAGGAGAAAAGGGTCTGGGGACGCGCTGCTGGCGCGGGAACCATGGCCAGGACTCAGGAATTGAGGACATTGCAGGGGCAACGAGTGCAGCAGCGCTGCTTTAGCAAAGTTTAAGGTGATGTGCCATTCCATGGTCAGGAAAAAAAAAATAATAAAAAAACCCCAACCCAAATAGCCTTATCTCAACTGTTACCTCCAAACTCGGGAAGCAGGGACATAGGCAGACCCAAGAAGAAGAAATGGAAATTGGTGCAGCAAAAATCCTCTGTCAACCCCATCCTCAACTCCCTCAGCACGAAGGTGATGCAGACACCACAACATGTCATTTAGGAAGCACAGGGTGCTCACACACACCCCCCCATGCATTACTGTCACAACAGCAAACCAACTTTTACAAACAGGCACTTAAAGCAATTCTTTAGGTCTGACACATTGGTACAAGCCTGCATCACAGAAGGACCCCCTGAACACAGGTGTGCAGTTTAATAATTAGCATTTAAGTTATTCTTTATATCACAATCTTAGAAAGACAAGTGTGCCATGTGTAGTTTTGCCCTATAAAGTTTTTCCACAATTCCAGATGAGAAGACATGACAATATTATTCTTTAAAATTAACTCAATGAAACTTAAAAATTCAGGATTCTTTTTAATTAATCTAAAAATTAAGGAAGATTAACCACACAAAACTGTGTACACCTTGTAAAGCTCCAGTCCATAGAATGGGAGGGCTACACACTACTCAGAAATGTGCAGCTGGACCTGAAGTGACAAAGCCTACTTTGCCCTGCTGCTATTTGTGGCAGTTTGTCAGGTATCAGACAGGAGAAACAGTGAGTATTTCACTTAAATTTGCTTTTATACAAAATTTTGTTTCCTTATTTTATAAAGACAGAAGTTACTTGCAGTACTACACTCTCTATTTTGTTCACGTATACAACACTTATTTTAAACTAAAATTTTCACACAAATTCATTAATCCACAGAAGTTTGCCCCATTTGTTTTGGCTTCTTTTTGAGTGGTTTTTGTTTATTTTTTTTGTTTGTTTTTGGTGTGTGTTTTTTTTTTTTTTTTTTTTGGGGGGGGGGGTTTGTCTTGGTTTTTTTTGGGTTTTTTTTTTGTTTTTCTCCATAATTTGTACCACTATATCTCACTGCTTTGCTGCTGTTAGACATTCACAAGGAAAGAATTTAACTTTGAGGATGAAATAAGCTGCAGGAGAACATAACTTTAGAGTTTGTTTCCACAATAGCAATAAAAAATAAAATAACTATAGTAGCATCAAATGTAATTGTAAGAATGCACAGTAGGGGAGCATAAACACATCTGGATCAATAAGATTTTTTAATGAAATATTATTAATCTCTTAAAAATTATATGTATGGCAAATCTCAGAAAGAGAGGAAGTGATAGATTAATTTTGCTATTAGGTAAAGGTTGCCTCTTTTTTTATCTGTAGGAATTAAATTAACTGGACATCAGCACAGCTTCCTTCTACAGTGAAACTACTTCTTTTATTATTCTGTCCACATCTGGCCATCCCCTCATATATTCTGAATCTAAGCCCACCACACTTAGTCCTCATGCTGGACTCATTCTAATGTGTCAGAGATAGATATTAACATGTTCATCTATTGAACCAAGAAATCCTCCCTGCCTCCCCTTCCCCTGTCCTTTGCTTCCTGTCCACTCCCCAGAGTATGGGATCCCTCCAGTGCAATGAAGATTCCTCTGCAGCTCCCTCCAGGACTTGTTTATCACCATTTACCTGCAGAACTCAAGATATTCCTCATAATTTTGGCCCTACCCCATAACATGGGCTAAGTCACTTCCAAATTTAGCTCAATGACTCCTTCATCTCTAACTATTTCTTTTAGCTTTAAATCTGATTTTTAACTAAAACTTGCAGTTCTTATGACAGGTTCTAGTTAAATACCCAGCTTCACCCCAAGAGATAAAGATATGACTGAGGAGAACTAAAATTGAGGGGTTTGTAGCTTTAAGCTTCAGTTTATACTGAAGCACCACCAAGGCTTTCCAAGGTAGACACCTACGCTTTCTCCAAAATCCCATTCCAGAAGACAGATCCCTGATGCCATGACCCAGTCTCATTCCTGTGCCAGAATCTAGAAGGAAAAGGTTGGTTTTGGCTTTTTGTTTGTTTTTGGTTTTGTTCTTTTTTTTTCCTCTCCTTAGGAATCTTGTCTCTCTAACCTTGCAAAATGACAAGCTTAGGCATGGAAGGAGTTTTGTATATGAAAGTGATACAAAGCTACCTATAAAGGGTTGTTTAGTTTGAGATAGGGACAGAAGTACCAGGTGAGAAAGTCCAATTTTACACACAGAATCAATATTGGCTCCTTTCTTTTTCTTCTAGTTTATCCACCAATTTTCAATGAAGCAGTTGCTTTTTTTCCTAATTGCATTTTCCCCTCAATCGTCTAGGGATCCTGTCCTTTCCATATTACATTTCCAGTTGTTTCATTAGTGTAACCTCTTTCTGTTCATGAGTCCAGCATCAGCTCCCTCCTCATCTCTTCACACTCTAATTGGTCTTTTTTTTTTCATCTTTTCCTACTTCAATTGATAAGGTGTCACACTCCACACCACTGAGTCTTTTTTTTCCCCCTCAGCTACTAACTAGAGTGCAAAAATTCTTCTACAATATTTTCTCAAAGCTACTTTCATCAACACTAATCAGCTCTCCCTTGCTGTGGTGGCCATCCTTCTCCTCTCCTACCTGTAATTCCTTCCTCTCTAAACTTTCTTAATGCAATGAAATTCACACTAGAAACGCTGAATTCACTCTCCTGTTCTCCTCTGCTGCTTTTTGGCACTATTGCACTGTTTCAGTGTAAAGTTAAAGTGTCTCATCCTCCAGGATTCAGACCACCCAAGACTCAGCATTAAGATCTGTTCCTGCTGGACAATTACACACAGATTACCTGACATGGCTCAGTTTCTCTGAGACCTCTCTCAGTGTTCTGTGTCACAAACCTACGACCAGACTCCTCTACTCAACCACCAAACAACATTTCACCCTGGATGAGACCTTCACCTCCCTTGCAAAGTGATTTCCAGGAAACAGAGCTCAGCACACACTGCACGTGCACGGTGGGATGTACAAAATGTGGTGCTGAGTGGTTTGTAGCAGAAACAGCCTGGACACACTGGAGGGAAGCAGGTGCTCCTCAGCGTGAGCACCAGCACAACGAGCTGCACTTGCACACCAGCCAGCTTCCTTCTGACTTCCAAGAACCTCCCAGCCATGACAAGCACAAAAACACTCACAAACAGAAAGAAAGCCTTAAAGCCTATTTATTCCAACTGTGGCTATGCCAGTCTTAAAGGATTTTCTTGTGGGGTTCTTTAAAAGAGAGAATCTTTGCCTCAAATTCCAAGTAACAAAGCATCAGAGAGAGCAGTTCCCCTTTTTCCCTTTCACTCTGTACTCATAAAAATTCTCCTCCCCACAAACCTATTCATATTCATGTACATTGAAGGGGAGAAAAAAAATTAGCAAAATTCTCTTTGAAATGTTTCTATGCACATAAATAACGCTTCCTCTTTGCTCTCCTTAAATTACCAAAACTACTTCTCCAGCTAAGAAACTATGGCTTTATCTGTTCCTTGAAGATTTAGAATTTGTTTGTGAAATTTAAAAGCATTTCAAGATAAAATTTAGCAATATCAAAATTTTAACACAATAATTAAACAAAAATTACTACAAGTATTCAAATTAAAGAAATTGTCATAGAAATTTGAAAATAAATTACTCTTCAAATTTAACTCATTATTAGTGCATCTGAATTGGTTTTGCAGTTTCTAACTTCTATTAATGGAATGCTTCCAAAGACTCTCAGATTAAAACATAAATGTGAACAACACAAAGCGAAGACATTTGGTTTTGGCTTAATTCTGACCATATAAAAGTTGAGACTGGATCCCCTCATAGCTGTTTTATTTTGTGAGGAAATTATACCTTGCTTTGTCGTCTTTCAATATCATACTCATACAATATGATTTATTTAAATATAAATAGCATTATTTATTCATTAAAACTACATAAAATAATACCAACACTTAAAAAATGAAAGAAAAATGACCTAAAAGGGGGCTTTAAAGAATTAATTTTATGTGAATATGGTCTTTTCTGCAAACCTGAATGATACATGAAATTCAGGTCTTGGAGTCAGAGAATATCAGTGAGGTCACAGAACACGTATTTACATATTAATAAGGTGCCTGAACATATGGGGCTGGATGGAATCTCACACACAATATGAAACCCTACACACTTGTCCTGGGGCTTCCAGTCCTTCCCACAGTGATGTACAATTGATTCTCTGCACAGAAAGCCCATTTGGGCCTGACTTAACTCTCCAAGCTTATATTTTGTAGCTTCACCCACCAAACCCAACTCCTCATCTGGGGAAGGCTTCTCCATGGGCATCCCAAGAGTACAAAAGGAGCAGAAACATTTCTCATATGAGGCCAAACAGGTCAGTTAAAGCTAGCAAGGGGAAGCATTGCCCTCCTCTTCAGCCAGAGTCCGGACACGTTACTACAAATAGTATCTCTCCCAAACTTATGCTTAATTTCCGCTCAAAAAATGCAGAAAAATGACATCAAACAGATAAAATTATTCATTTGCAAATACTCTATTTAAATTAAGGGGCAGAGAACTGAGAATCTTCAAGTACCATGTTTTTGTAGTGGTTGCTCAAAGCAACAAAAAGCCAAGACTTTAAAAGTAACTTACTTTCCTTGAAGTTCAAGAAAAGATATCTATATCCATAAAACATCCATAGTAAAGAACAGAATTCTGTACAAGTTCTGCATTATTACAGAGATAAATCCAACATTTAAAACCAGGTAAATTTCAAAAATATTCACACCAAATGCTCCCATACCTGCTGTTCCATGCAGCTGAACTCAGCCCAATGCACGTTCTACCTCTCCCAAAGCTTTTATCAGCTCTGACCCACCAGGTGCCTCAGCAGGGCTCCTCCCACCACAGCTGCAAGTCGTGATGGAGATTGCTCTGCTGCAGGACACTGATTGGGATCAGCTGGGAATTTCAGCCAGGCCACCCAACAGCCACCAGGTGCCACCATCAGGTGCCACCATCAGACCTTGGTCAGCACAAGCCACCTCACCTACACACAAGGCATTCCATCTCCTCTCATTTAGTGTCTCCCTCTTACTTGAAAGAGAGCCCCAAAGCCATAACCTTCCCTCCCTGTGCACAGAAATCACTTCCTGCTCCAGAGACCATCCCAACCCTTACTAAGTTGCAGCACAGATCTCACTGGGTCAACTACACTCAGTGCATCATAGATGCAGTTTTACCATTGGATCTTTTACTTGAATCCAGTATCATTGGTACCAAAACTACATTCCCTAATTCTGACAAGAACCACTTCTGGAGTGTTAAAATCTAATCTATCAATAAAAAGCTAAAATATCGTGGGACTGTCTTCACTAAAATAACAGTTAGGAGCAAAATTAAATGCAAGGACTCACCAGTAATCTGCAGACAGGGCAACTTCAGGATTCCACAGATAAAACAAAACAGCAGATTTTGCCAGCCTAACTAAGACCAGCAGCTAGACTACAAATAACAAGCAGTAAAATATCTGTAGCATTGTTTCATCCTCCATTTACCATCAGCCAAACCCAGTGGAGCTGGTGCAAGTCTGAGCACTCGGTGAGTGCAGTCCTGGGCTCTCTGAGCACAAAACACCTGCAGTGCTGCAGAGAAGGCAGCAGGAACATTTTTCTCAAGGATTTAGTGATGCCTTTCAAGTTCAACTACGTTGTAAGTTTATCACTGTATTTAGTTTTATCATTTTCTACACTAAAACAATACTAAAAGAAGGGCAGTTCTGGGAGTGGATAATCACTTACACCTGATACACACCACTGATCCTCAAAAAATTTCTCTTGACTTAAAGTTAAGGTGTGCTTTCATTTACTCCTCATTCTTAAATATTTCAGCACCTGGTGCTGAAAAGTCAATATGATTTTCAAGACTGAAATAATATGGAAAGAAATACATTTGAAACAAGCAAACTTTAACAATCTTATTTACCCAAATCTTGCAAAGTGATGCAATTGCCATGTAATACTTAGTCAAGGAGCAGACAGCCTTGCTGCATAATTCATCAGTCATTTTAATCCTGTTGATGAGTATCAGGTTCTCTACAGAAATGCTTTTAAAAAGTGCTTAAGAAAAATCATTGTTAGTTAGGGAATTATGAGATGTATTGCTAACAGATAAAACAATCCAGTAAAACCCACCCTGTGGCCTCTGTAATGGCAAATAATATTCTTATAAAGAAAACTTATACCCCTGAAGTCATACACAAACTGCAAATGCTAATACTTTACACAGAAATCTGAGTTAATATGTTTTCCCCAGCATTTACCTGCACTGAAAAATACTACACACAAAGAAAAATTTTCTCAGTTCTGAGGTTGCTCTAGTTCTCAGTTACTTGCAAGCTGAAAGCAAAAAATTTGGTCAACAAAATGGAGTTGTACACAGTCCTAATTACTGGAGAAACTTGTAGTTTTTTACTCTTTTCATATTACCTACCCCTAAATGATTTTGTATATCAATAATTGCAAAAGTAAGTTACATACTTTACTAAGAATGTGAACTAAATAATAAAGCCTACAAAACACCAGAACTAAGTTTATCTGTGTAATTAGAATTTAAACATCCTGTTTTATTCCATACATTTTTCCCATACAGATCTTGACCCTCCCTCAGTCACTTGAGAATATGCATAGACAAAACAACACTGGAATGATTGAATCACAAAATAAAAAATCTTTGGCTCCTTGCTTTCATTCATTCTTTTTTGTTTTCCAGCATTCATGCCTGCTCCAACAAAACCTTGGAATTGTGAGCCAGGGGCAGAACAATCAGCTGCTCCTGCAGGACCTGCACACACAGCCCCATCTGTACTGGGATGGGAGAGAAGTTCAGAAGATGCAAAATCATGAGATTTCAACCCCTTAATTTCTGGGAGCTGTTTAATAGTTGTTAGTCAAATTTGAGCAGGTATCCAGACTGACTTGAAAGGGCCAAAGTCATGTTCCTTAAAAATATCCCATTTTCTCTGGTGACCTATCAAAGACTGCTAGAATCTCTTGAGAACACTGCCTTTCATGCATTTTGAGAAGAAAGTACAGAGAAATGGTCTAAACTCAAGCATTTCATTCTAAAGAGTTTAAATGTACCAGTTTAAAGGATGAATCTCACATCTCTGAACACTGCCTAATAAAGTGATGCAAATCCCTTTCTGTTGGGGTGGTCTGAAAAAAGGCAGCTGCACTATCCCCAGCTCAGCCCTGTCCAGCTGTGGGTCTCGGGCTGATGCCCCCTCCTTATCACACCTCACTTGTGTCCAGGTGTGGAATTCACTTGGTTTGAGAGTCAGAGGAGCCAGCATCTCATCAGTCATGAAGTTTAATAAGTCCAAGTGCCCAGTCCTGCACTTTGGCCACAATAACCCCTGCAATGCTGGGGACAGTGTGGCTGGACAGTGCCCAGGCAGAAAGGGACCTGGGGGTGCTGGTCAGCAGCAGGCTGGACACGAGCCAGCAGTGTGCCCTGGTGGCCAAGAAGGCCAATGGCTCCTGGCCTGTGTTAGGAATGGTGTGGCCACAGGAGCAGGGAGGTCACTCTGCCCCTGCACTGGCACTGGTGGAGTCACACCTGGAGTGCTGTGCCCAGCTCTGGCCCCTCAGCTTGGGAAGGAACTTGGGATGCTCGAGCATGTCCAGAGGGGACAACGAGGCTGGAGAGGGACTGGGAACACAAACCCTGTGAGGAAGCACTGAGGCAGCTGGGGGTGCTCAGCCTGGAGGAAAGGAGACTCAGGGGTGCCCTCATCACTCTGCACAGCTCCTGAAAGGTGCCTGTGCTCAGCTGAGGCTGGGCTCTGTCTGCAGGCAGCACTGACACAACCAGAGCACACAGCCTGCAGCTGCACCAAGGGAAATACAGGTTGGATATTAGGAAGAAGTTTTTACAGAAAGGTGATAAAGTTCTGGAATGTTCTGCCTGGGCAGGTGGTGCAGTCCCCATCCCTGGGTGTGTTTAACAAAGCCTGGATGTGGCACTGGGTGTCAGGGTTGAGTTGAGGGGTTGGGGCTGGGTTGGACTCGATGATCTTGAAGATCCCTTCCCACCCAGGGATTCTGTGAATTCTGTGAATCAGGTGTGCTAGTGCTCACTTAGCTGCACAGAATTTTTAGTATCCTACCACTACCATGAGTGAATGCTGATTTCTGAATCTCCTTAGTCAAGCTAAACCCAGCTCTACTTCTGTCCCATGTAATTTTAATTTATGTGACAGTAACTGTCCACATCATATCAAAAGAGCAGTTTAAATTTAGGAATTTCTGGGTTTGAGAACACAAAAAGTTCAAGTGCTCAAGTCCTCAACCTTACACATAATTTCTGTGTAGCTTTATTGTTAAATAATGACTATGTGACTTTCTGAAAGTAAGTTTACAAACTCAGGTTTCCTACTGGCAGTGAGGAAGTGCAGGAAATAATGAGCTTTTGTGGGGGATGAACATTTTAATTTATTATTGTCTTTATCTGTTGTTATTTTAAATGTAGTATTTGCTAATATAATTTAAATAACTGAGAGACACCATCTGAAAAATTAAAATTACAGATATATTTAATACAACAAATTTACTGATCCCAAGTGATTGATTGGTTTCATGCCACCCGCACAAAAAAAAAAAAAAAGCTGATATACACTCTGCAAACTTTCTTCATTGGAAGTTAAAAAAATTAAGGAGCACAAACATATTTTAGCAGGGTTTCCACACTTGCTACAATGCAGACAGTTGTAGTGGAGAGCGGAGAGGGATGAGGTCAGTGACAGGAAGGAAAATGTGATTACCTAATTCCCATTCTGCTGCCAACTCTGACCTTTGGATTCCATTTCAAATCCAACAATCATGTTACCAAAATAATATAGTGCAGCATGGAATCTGTTTTGCTAATATGATATGTAGATTCCCAATAGGAATTTTATCCTTACAACTAAATTGCAGTTATGCCAATTATGATATATTTTTATGTGCATGTGGCACACTATTTCAGAACAGGCTACAGCATTTTTTCCCTTGGCATACAAAGAGCCTGGAGGAAAAAACGATCAAAAATTCAAGCTGAATTCCATGTCAGTGCTTGCAACTTGAGTTGATTTTGTACAGCAAATTCCAAATGGTCATCTTCCATTAATAGATTTCATTTGGCATTAATAAAGTGCCAAAATCTTAAAAAAAATTCTTGAAGAGGGTGTAAAATGACATTCAGACAAACAATAGAGGAGCAAGATACATGGACTGAGATTTGATTTGATATTAATATTTAAGAAGTAGGAAAAACATTCCAAATGGCAGCTGTGTGAATCAAGCCACGCTACCTTCACCAGAAATGTGAATTCTGAAAAAGAAAAATGACAGTTTCTTTCCAAAAGTAAGCTGTGAAATATTGATTTCTGCAGCATGTTATGAAAAGCTGGGCCTTCTAACCCTTGGTAATGATTGTGAGAAGGAAAACAGTGAGATGAGATACAATCTCACATTAATTGCACATGGAAATCATGTTTTTTAAGCTGTCTAATTTACTGTGAAACTGGAGGGACACAAGGAGCTGAAGAGAGGGCAAAATCTGTCATTTATAACTTGCTCAAAAATTTGTTTTTAAGTGATTCTTTACAGAGGAATTACAAAAATATTCTTTATAGGATAAAAGAGATAAAATAGGAGGTGAGTCCACTTGAGCCCAGCTGGAAGCACCCAGGAAAGGTTCACCTGGGCACAGTTCAGGTGCAGCAGCACCAAAATTCCCTCACTGGTGATTACATCACTGAGGTTCTGTGGTGAACAGCTGGTATTTGTTATTGATACTTGCATTCAGAGGCACTGGAGAGAAAAAGATCTGTTTGTCAATGAGAGCTTCTGATCATTCTGCAAGGAAATTGTAAGAAAAAATGGCAGTTATATCCAGGTACAAGTGATCTCAGAAATGGGATATCCTTCAATTAAAGATGTAATCTTACTCCTTGCTTTCATCTTCAAGCACTAGAAGGTTTTAAAACACTAGAAAATACACTAAAGGATCATTTCTTCTTCCACTGAATTGTTCTCAAAAATAAATCCCGTGATTTGTCATAATTCTCTGAAATTATGAAAAAAACCACAAACACCCTATTTCAAACAAATAATTGCAAAGAAAATATTTTGATTATTCAAGCAGGACCTTGACTGGATTTACTGGGGATAATTATATCTAAGAAAACATTCTAAGCCAGAGCTGATTAGAAAGTGGGAGAATTCTTCACAAGCCAGTACCCACACACTCACTATGTCATCTAAGTGTCCCACCTACTGAATTCCTGAAAGAATTCTTCATGTCAATGAATGTAAAGAGAAAAAGGTTTTGCAAAGGAAGATAACTGACTCTTAAACACAAAACTTACAGAGACATTGGAAATTTAGAGGTTATTTTCAGATTTTGCTTTGATGAATAAAATTTAGGAGCAAATTCTCTTGAAATCTATAGATCAGAGAAGTGGGTATACTAAAATCCAGTTGATAAAGGAAAAATTAATAATGAATTGCACATAGCATGCAGGATTTGTGGCAGAAGCCTGCTACTCTGTTGAGTCTGTTTCAAGAAAAGCACCCTCAGAAATCTCAGACTGAAACACAAAATCATCTCAATCTTTTTCTTTCTCCAAACAGGTGTGAAATGCAGCTCAGCTGAAAACTGCAGTTCTGACTTGCAAGTGAATTAAGCTTCACAGAATGATAAATAAAACGTTCAGTAATGTGCTTTTGGTGTGACTGAATAAGGCATCTGGATAAAATTGAGAACTATAGGAGAACATTAAATCACTTTAAAAACATGCATGAACTTCAGAATGATGCTGTCATCACATTATTTATATTCTAGACAGACCAAAGAGCTATTATATTTCAGGTCTTTCATGGCAAAACAAAAGCTTTACACAAGTAATATTAAGTATTTAGATGCTTTCATGCAGGATTTATTATTTCATATTTTGTCCTGTCTCTATATTTCTCTCAATTTCAACTGCATTTTTTTGTCATTTTAGCTTTATACTGTTTGGTACATTTGTTTTGTTATCTATTATCTGATGAACAATCTGAATTCATGCAGAGCTGGATATGGCTGAGAGAACTTATCCTCCCTAGATCATCAAACTAAACAAAAGCAGGAGCCAAAGAAACACAGCAGAACAAAACCTCAGTTCTGCACTATTTAGACAAAAATATCTTTACACACCTTTAATGTTTATCTGAATTAGCCATGTTACAGAACAGCCAACAGTAGAGGAAATTATTTCACACAGTAAAACATAAACTGCCTTTTGAAAGATTTTTTTCAGTACTCTTCTTTTACAAAGACATATAAACATTCACCATAAAACTAAATGTGTAAAAGAACATATTTCATTAGAAATTAATATAATAAATTAAATGGTCACCAAAAAGAATTAATTTTTTCTATAATCACCACAATTTGCTCTTTATTCTAACTCTTGAAACACATGCTTCACACAGCTTATCTCCTTGATCAGGGCAATGCTGCTCTTTCTGGGTTTCCTGTGATGGGGATTTTTTACAGCATTAGCCCCAAAATGCTGCTCTTAGGCTTTACTCTATCTACCAAAGCAGAAACATTTTTCATACTTATTCAGCCTGAAATTTTCCCCTTGTCCCTAACTGCTTCTCTCTTGTTCTGCCAACTATTCTGAGAATAGCCATCAAACCTTTTGCATAGTAACCTTTTTTAATTTGCTTCAGAGCAGCTAAACATACAAAGCCATCAAAATGTCAGAGAATCAGCAGCTCCAACTCGAATCTTTCTCCTTTCATGGTGATCTCTGTACCACTTTAACAATTGCCTTACAGCCACATTTGTTGATGTAGTATAAACCTACAGTTAAGTAGGACTTCGTGTTCTGTTTAAGGAAAACAAACAAACAAAAAGCCTGTCATCAACTAAACATCTCCCTGCAAAGCAGCTCTGATTTAAAGCATATTTGTAGGTAAACAAATATAAATTATGTTGTAAGATTTGCATAACCAAGGTTGATCCAACATAGAGAAGAAATTAATTCAGCTGTGGCTGTTTCCGTGTGGTGTCAGGGATTTCCTGGCGCTGAGGCACAGGGGGATGGGGTTTGCTGGTGGCTGTCACACACCTCTGGGTAGGACTTCAGGTGATGCTCAGGAATTTCACAAGCTCTTGTTCTGGTCATGTGAAAAGGGTTTTGATGACCAAGGATGGAGCAGTAAGTACAGAGAGAACAACACAACCCCAAGGTTGTCCAGGAAAACTGGGCTGTTTTCTTTGGAGCAGATTTCACAGAACTCCTCAAACAGAACTCTTAATCATCTGACCCAAAAAGAACTTTGAGAATTCCTCTCTTTGAGAAGTGGGAAATGGCATGCTCAAAATGTTGCAGTGAGCCAGAACACAGAACTGAATTAACTCCTATTCCAAAGTGTGATGACAGGGTAGATCAAAAAGATGAAGTATAAACCCAGCAAAGATTATACACCACCATCTCATAATAGGTGTAAAAATGCACATACATTGATTCAGTAGATGATTATTCAAGCATACAGTAATTAATCTTTATTGTGTTAGAAGCAATAGAGAGGAAAGACAAAATATGAAGCTACTTTAAACTTATCCTAACAAATCCTTTCAGGACACATCAAAGATTTTATGTTCAGTCTGTTGGTTCAAATGCTCTCATAGTGAATTATAGTTCAGGAGTTTGTTTCCCTTTGAAACAGAAGGCAAATTTTCCAATCCTTGTTATACATTAATTGTACCTTATGTATTTTTGTAAGTAGCCAGCTATAGGAAAATTACCTTACTAGTTTTTACAATAAATGCAGAGTTCTTTACTGGAGAAACCACCCACACGTAAAAGCCGTGAACACAAATGCTGACAATCAGTCTGACATCCAATCTGTTTCCAACCCACAGCCACAGAAATAGAGCACTGCACATTCCAAAAAAAGACCACTAACATTTTCGCCAGTTTAAAGTACATTAAAACTTCTTTTATTACTCAGAAGCTTTGCCCCTGCTTGGTTCATCCTTCCTCCAACTCATTCACATGTACAATTAAAAGATAATCACCTAAAGTTTTTGTACTGGGGTTTCAAAAGGATGATAAGGCAGCAGACTGTCACTGAAATTCAAGGCATTGAGTTCTTAATAAATTTATTTAATAGCCATAACTGTAATTTAAGTACATCAGTGACAGCAATTGAGCCATATGAATTATGTGTTGATTTCCAAATAATCAGTAATAAAAAATTGTAGGATATCGTATCTCTTAGATAAGAGAGAAATGAAAAGCAAAAGGAAAGGTAAAACATTTAAACAACATGAATATTATAAAGCATGAATACTATAAAGCACCAATGTCTATTAGAATTCAAAATATCTTTGTGATACAGCATATAAAAAGGGGTTTAATGAAACAGTAATAAGATGTTTGAATAATTTGTCCTATGAACTGCAAATCACAAAACACCAGGAAGATTTATTACTCACAGAATGCGGGAGCATTCTGGGAGTGATAAATTCCCAAGGGCTTGGGAGAAGAAAAAAATAATAAAAAATATTAAAATAATAAAAAAAAGCCTTAAAATCAGACTTTAACCATTACTCAAAGTAACACCAACCCAAGAACTAGTACTACTGAAAATGCACTCAAAGTGATGCAGTCTGGTAAGGAAGAGGATGAAAACATTATCCAAGGGGGAGGCTGGGAACAACCGCTGGAAAAGAGCTCTGGGGAAAAGGACATGGAAGAGCAGGAGAACGAGTGAACACAGAATAACAACGTGCCCTCGCAGCAAACCACACGTGCAGCAGCCCAGGAGGTGTCAGAAGGGCTCTGGGGAGCAGCCCCAAGGGACGGGATCCTTCCTTGTGGCCACATTTCTCTTCATAGAGAGTAGGCAGTCACAACTTCCCAAGGATTTTCTGGGAATCGCAGCAGGAAAATTCAAAGAAAGTAAAAGCAATTCTTATCTCATTTGCTGCCTTTCTTGTTGTGCCAAAGTAGAATGCAATATGGAGATTGTTTACCCACAGTGATGGTGTTTTGTTCCTTGGCCTGTCAGGGCCAAGCACGTGTCCAGACTGTCAGTCAGCAGACAGTCACAAGATTTTGTTCAGTTGAGTGCTTGTGCCGTTTCAGTTTAGATGTAGTGTAATATAGTATAGACTAATATAGTGTAATGAAGTAATTAATTAGCCTTCTGATATCATGGAGTCAGATGCATCATTCTTCCCTTTGACGGGAGCTCACCTGCTGTTAGAATACTTCCCCTCCAAGCCAGCAGTGGTGGGGGACACAGGGAGTTTGTGCTCCCCAGGGTGAGCAGATGGACAGATGGACAGATGGACAGGGTGCAGCCAGTCCAGCACAGTATCAGAGCATGGATCAGGGAGTGGGGGATCATCCAGGAGAGCCTGAGACAGCTGGGGCTGCTCAGCCAGAGAAGGAGAGGCTCGAGGGATCTCAGAAATGCACGTAAACTCCTGAAGGGAGGGTGGAAAGAGGATGCAGCCAGACACTTCTCAGTGCTGGCCAGGCAAATTACAAGGGGCAATGGGCACAGACTGACTCATGATGCATCCTATTTAAATTTCAGAGAACCTGTTTCCTGAGAGAAGAATCCACCCCAGTGTGCCCATACTGGTTGTGAGGTCATGGGGATACCCCAAACCTGCTCCCTGAGCATCTTCTCCTACAGCTGACCCTGCTTTGTGCAGTGGATGGATTCAGCAACATCCAGAGGGCCCCTCCAGCCTGTGTCATTCTGTGATTCCATAACACCAAAACCCCAATTCTTCTACTGAGTGTTGGAATAATCAGCCACTTACCCTTCATCCACTACCAAACAAATGTCAAATCATTCAAGTCTCTGTGGTACATTGCTTTTAAATCTTTAAAAGTTCAGTTACAGCTCCTCCCTCTGATAATCAGAACCTTCAACTGCCTATGTTACAAATTAATTAAAAAATATATGAAAGAAAAAATGGAAGAAAAAACCCTTTTGAGTTTATGTAGTAAGGCTTAGGGAGTGAAGTCTGTGAAGCACTGAAGTGCAAAAAGGTGAAATGAAAAAATTTAGACCATCTATAATAAGGAGGGGAATGAAGAAAGAATGAGTGAACTCAAAGGTAACACTGCCAAGCTAAAATATTTTAGTCATGACACACTTGGAAATTCAAAACCCAATGATAAGGGCTTTATTCTAGGATAAGGCATCTGAAGATTTAACTCTGAAATAATTATAAAGACCTATGCATATGGATCTCTTATGACATAAAAGCTTTAAATTGCACAGTACCAATTCTATCCTCCTGTAAAAATATTTATAATTTATTAAAAATTGTAAAACTCTGCTGCTACTAAAAACGAAATTATATTTATGATTAAATATTGCTATTTCTTGTTCTCAGCAATGATTACTGAACATAAAAAAATGGACATGAAGGTTTTAATAAGAGCTCAGAGAGAAAAAATCCTCTTTTGTCCAGACCAACTCTAGACACAACTTTGCTCTTACTCATAATTCCTCATGCTGTGACAGTGGTATCTTTTGAACAGCTTTAGCATGTACTGAATGCATGACAAACATAGGCTACTGAAACTTAAAGGGGGAAAAATCCTTTCGTTCCAAGACAGATGCTCACTTCTGAAGTCTTTTCAACCTCCTCCTACCCACTGTGTTTCATTTCAGAATGCAGCACTATCACACAAAAAAGAAGCCTTGCTCTGTCCATGGGGTAGCAGAGGGAATGTGTGTTCATCAAAACCCTTTATTGTCTGCCCTAAATTGGGCTTTTCCAGCCATGTTTGACAGCTGAATCATAAACACGATATTCTGTGAGCTTTTTTTGAGCTTTGGAAAGGAACATTTTAAATCTACAGCTCACCTCGAATGTCTCTCTCTGATCAATATATATTTAAAGAGTTTTCCCTGAATTAATTAGCACTTTTATTTCATATTTACTACTGTGCTACTTTCACTTAAAAACAACAAAAAAAAATTTTTGCCTGTTCACAAGCTTTCTGCTTCAGACAGATTTTTCCACATTACTGAACATTCAGTCTTGAAGACAGAAGTGGAAGTTACCCAGTGTCACAGCACTTAACCCCTACCCAATCCACGGCTATTTGCATTTGATAACTCACCTTTAACGCACAGAGAGATAATTACTGGCCAAACAGAAAGGCTCTCAGGTCCTAGGTTTGCAGTTTCCAGTGGCCCCACCATCACTGGAGGCCACTCAAACTATTGCAGACCCTCTTTTTAATTTTTTAGATTGTTTAGGCCTGAGTACTGATTGCATGGCTAGAAATTATTCCTACTAAATAGGGATACTAAATTAAAAAAGAAATGATCAATCAATATTTGGATGTATATGTAGATATATTATCCAGGTGAAACAGAATTACATCAATAATCACATAAAAGATTTTGGTTTAAATCCTAAAATTAAACTTGCCAAATGCTTTGAACCTGCTTGTGTGGAATGTCATTGCAAAGAGAACACATCAAAAATTTGGCTACTGAGCAGATGTGACTTGGGAAAAGTTAGAGAAATTATTCAAGTTGCACTATATTAAAAAAATAAAAATGCTAAAATTTACTTTAGCATGTGTGGAAAGTAAACACTTTTCAGAGTCTTATTGTGTGTTCTGGTTTTATTTCACTCTGGTTTCTTTTGCCTCCTTCCTTGATCTCTCGTTTATCTGGTCCAGTATGCCCAAATGCACATGCATAAGCATTTTCATACAAACATGCATAAGCATTTTCATAAAAAATATGCATCCATCAATCCATATCTATCTATATATACCTGTATATCTATATATATATATATACCTGTATATAATTATATATACACCTATGCACAATAAAATATTTAAATAAGAAGTATATTTAAATAGTTTAAATGATAGGTATAATAATAGGTAAATTACTAAAATAAAATAAACAATTTAAATAATAGGTATAATAATAAATAATAATAAACTATAAATATATAATATTTAGGTGTGCATGAAAATGCCCGAGTTCTCTCTGCTCTCCCATTACAAAGTTTCCCAATGCCAGCCAAGAACCCTGCCATGAAGAAAGGCAGAGGGAAGAGAGTGAAACACTTTCTCTCCAGCCCCAAACAACGCTGCTTGCCCAGCTTCTCCTCCCTTTGTGGCTGACAGGCTGAAGGCACAGATGCCAAGCTGAGGCAGTGATTTTGCAGTGATGGCATCTGGCTCCTTGGCACACACCACTGATATTTGTGTTGGCTCCTCTGCTCTTGCCCCTGGGGCTGTTAATGGGTTAAGTTGGTGATAGGATGTTGTGTGAGCCTTTCTTTTAATTCACCTTTGATTCTGTTCAATTTCTGTCAGAATAAAGCTGCTCTTCACCCTCCTGAAATCTTAGTGCTTTAGCTGGTATATGGAATGATGTCATTTTGGATGGTCCTGTTGTGCTAATGGATGATTTGGATAGTCCAAACCACTTCTTTGTATATTTTACACTTAAAAAAATTATGTCTGCCAAAACTTATTAACACATACTTTATTCAAGGACACTGGTTTTTATTGTGATCTTAAAAAAAAGAAAATAAAAAAGAGCTAACACTGTGAAAGTACCATAACCATGATAAAAAGGAAGCATTATCAAAATCTGATTCTATTTCATTATAATTCCTTGTGGTCAAAGAAAAAAAAATCATAATATCCAATTTATATTGCAGGAAATGTTGATGCAAATTTTACAGCTTAAGGTAGAAAGTCAGTGAGCTGTTTGAACACGTCACAAAAGGTAACTCCAATGGGCTTATCTCACAACAACATGGTTTCTAGTCTAGAAATATCAGTTTATATGACAGTAATTACTAAAACAGATGGGCAAGGAGCCAAAAAGAGGCATCACATCAACAGCGGGCTGAATGCAACTGGGAGCTATGGAGCAGAAAGGAGCTGTGCCAGATTGTGTGGCAGCTGAGAGGCTCATTGGTGACCATTTGCTGTACAATCTCAGACACATCTAAAAAATTATGCATTCCCCATTGATTTCATGCTAAAATGGTAGAGAAAAAAAAAACCACACAAACACAAAAAAAAAAAGCGCCTCTGTCTGAACTTGAACACAGTACCTGCTGACAAGTTCCTTCCTTTGAGTACTCAGGATTTTCCATGTTCCTATCTGCCATTGACAAGACTGGCTGCACATTTTAGATCCACACTGTCAGGTGTTACATGAGTGGCAGTCAAAACAATAGAGGTCTGCAGACAGAATTAACCAATAGGTTCAAAAAATTCCTAAAACTTATCCCAAAAAAATCCCACCACATATAGCTTCTCTTCAGGAAATCTATTTAAAAATACCGGTAAACTATAGGTAAGCAGCACTTTGATAAAATTAACAGAAAAAAAATCTCAAAAGACTTATCTCTCAAATGACTAAATGACTAAAGAAATGCAAATCAAACCCAGAATTCCTTAGTTGAATCCAGTTAGCATCTCATCTTTGTTTTTTGCATTTTTTCCATAAAGCAGTCATTCAAAACTTTGATTTAAATCTTTCTGCTGACTATTCAACCACTGTACATTTCAGAAAATGCATTTTTCTAATTATTATTAGAATTGGATATCATTATGAAGAATACTAAAAATCCAGCTGAGCTGACTGAGACCAATATTCATATGAATTTTTCTCTAACAGCAATTAATCGTTTGCAATTGTTAAGATTAGAACAGCAACAAAAAAGCATATGATATCTAATATAATTGAGATTTTGAACAACTTTTAATAAAGAAATCTTTTGGATATGAAGGCGTTGGCACTTCCTTCTGAATCCCTCACCAGGCTGTTCAGGCGGGCAGCCTTGCAATTAATCTTAGCAGTTCATTCATTTTCCAAACATCCTTGCCTATTGACTCCTACAGAAAAGTGCTCATCCACTCACTTGGTTACATTAATTATCCAGAGCAGATAAAGCCAAGGAAATCCGCGAGACACCAGAGACCCCATTAGTTTTCTGTGTAAATTCCAGATTTGCTGCGTGTAAACAGAAGGAGGCAGATCGGGGTCCCGGCTCACGTGCGCCAGTTCAGCCCCTCTGAGCTGGGACAGCAAGCCCTGCACACCCTCCACCACCAGATCCCAGGTGGTTTATCTGCATCCCAGAATTCTGGAGGCAAGAGGAGGGCTGTAAAACACTGCAAACTTCCACTGGAGTTTCCCACCTGGAGCATTTCTGTGTGTTAAACTCCATGGGGTTACCTCAGGTTACAAAGAAGCCAAGAGGGTATGAAAAGGTCACGGGGGGCAAACAAGAGCAGGGTGGGGTGGGAAAGGACAAGGCAAAGGGAGAAGAGTAAATTATTTACAGTGCAGAATAGTTTTGATTTACCTGGACTTCTTTACATTGACCTCTGACTGCAACTATATTTCCTCTTGCTTTTTTCCTTCACAACACCTAAAAAGCAGCCCAGAGATGAACTAAATAATTATTGTGCACACTTCACTTTTGTCTCAGTTCCAACAAAACTTGATACCATTCCAGAGTCCAGATTTTTCTTGAAGAAAGTGATCTTAAATTCTTACAACTTAGCAAACATGTATGATATATTATACACTTTGCCCAAATTAAAAAATGTCCCCTGCATGTGCCAATGTCCTCCCTGCACAAGGCACGGTATTTGTTCTGCATAAATTGAAAGCAAGCTACTTTTTAAAGGTAGGGCAAGAGGCCTGAGGAAAAACTGTCAGTGAAAAATCCCACTGTCACTTGAATCACCTCATGCACACAAATATTTCAATTTTTGTGTGCATGCAAACTTGGCACTGTTTCACAGAATACCAATTTTGTCAATTTAAAAATGTCAAATTAGCAATTTGGACCAGAATTTGGAGAATAATTTGCATATACATGTATGTATATACACACACACGTATACCTACATGAAGGGAAAAAATCCCTTGCACCAATCAGTGGTTTACAGGAGAGTGAAATAGTGAAGATCCATGTTTGTTACCTTCAGTCAGTTAAAATAAATTAAAATAAAATACTGTTAAGTGCAATAATTAATCTTCAGCTGACAACATAAAGCTCACCAGTACAGTGAATTTTTCATTATCCTAAGAAGGAAAGAAAACATATATGCACATATGCAGAGCTATATATATAATTCTGTAAATCCACAATTAAGTCTAGGGAATTGCAAAGTTTCTCTAATAGCACAAAACCATTCAAAATAAGATATTAAAAGGAGTTAACTGAATATTTCAAGCAACTGCAAAATCAAAGACACAAAACAATTTGGAAGCCCCTCTCTGACTCTTAAAGCTTGGTGCACCCAGCAAAAGAGGGGAGACATCTCTCATACTGGGAAATCAAATTCTTACCTGAGGAAAATCCCAATTTAAGTGAAGCAAAGATTGTGTGAGCTCTTATTGATTCTGTGTGTTAGGGAAACAATTTCTAAGAGAGAACAATTCTGTTAAGGAACTGAAAGGGGAGGTATTATATAACAGAAATCCCATGGTCCCTGAATGTACAGAGGAGTTTAAATTGAAGTTTTAATTGAAACTTGAAGTGGGACTTGCTCCATGAGAAAATAAGCAAGAATGAGCCATTATGAAAACCATTTTATTTATTTATTATTTAGCAAAAATGTGTTAATATCAGTTGTTTTAAGCTATCTGCTTGATAGCTTCCACAGGCCATAGCTTCAGGAAATGCCTAAGAACTCCAAAGCTCCTGAGTGGAAGCAGACACGAAGCGAGGGAGCAGCACAGGCACTGTCCCAGATCAAGGTGAGCACTGTGCTTCTGCTGGAAATGTTTTGTCACAGGGTGGTATGGGTAGGGGAAAGGCAGAAATCACAGAGAACCCTGAAAGGTTCGTTAAGCAGGTTGGAGTTTCCTGTCTCTCCTAGGAAGGCTGAAGAGAGGGGAAGGAGGAAGCAGATCTGTGTTAAGTACAACATTAACAACAGCGTCTGTTTAGATCATTCACCTTTCCTTCACAAAAATTGTTACATCCCAAACAACACCAAAGTATCAACTAGAAAGCAAATAATCATAGAAATAACCACACAGAAATGCTTTTGCTTCCTTCATTTGGGTTGGTTGGTTGTTTTTAATTTAGAACAGCCATTTGACTTTCTCTTTTTCAGTTCTCAAGTCCTCTTGGGTCTGCCCTCGCCTGTTCTCTTTCTATGAACTTGGACAAATTGTATAGTACCGATTAAGTTCACTAAATCTTAGAAATTCTATTATTAGGAATATTTTTTAAAAATTGTTAATCTACCTGGCCAATTACAATGGGAAAAGCATACATGCTTTTTATTAAAAATGAAATAATGCTATTCTACTGAAAGCAATTGCTATTCTGGTTTTGTCCAAAAGCACCATCACACCATGAAAACCAGGAACAAGGTAATTATTTGCATGTAAACCTAATAAAATGCAATAATCTAGATTGAATATCCACAGCTTAATTTATAAAAGTTATTAAAATATTAAAATGTAATTAAAATGAAAATATTTAAACATAATCATTGGGCACTTATAAGACAGTCCACAAATGTATGCAAATTACTGGGGTTTTATTTATTTATAAATAAATATGTTCACATACACCAATGTAATCTAAAAAGATATTAAAACAACACGAAATAATCTCAGTACAATAATTTTATCCATTGGCTCAACACAACTTTTTGTTCATAACACCAATAAAAGGCAGGAAAATTAATCTCTATATTCTTCACCTGTAAACAAATATACTTAAATAAAGTGCATTATCTTTCCATCCATTTGATTAAGCACATATTCCATTCATAACTAAATAAAAATACCTATGTAATAAGGATAAAATGTTTCTACTTCCATTGGTGTTAGGTACTGGAAATGGGTTTCTGTGGCTCCCAGAAGGAGAGGTTTGAAAGTGAGTGATGCTGCAGTACTCGGAGCACATGGAAAAGGTCCCAGTGTCAGAGGGGCTGACCCTGCTGGAGCCAAGTCTATCCACAAACAAGTGCTTGACTGAATGGCATTTCAGTGAATAATACCTGCAAATGTGACTCCAGCAAAGCTCCAACATCCTGCACATTAGCAGAAATGCAAAGAGACATTTCCAAGAGCCAGGGCAAACGCTGGGGATGACTTCCCCTGGCTTTCACCAGGCACTGCCATTAGAGTGCTTTAGCTTCCATTAAGTTGTCACTTCCCTGTGCTGCCAGCTCTCCGAGGGGGACAATTCGTTCTGACAGAACCATGGCCTGTCACATGCACTCACACTCACTGGGAATGAGCAGGAAAAGCCCCAGAGCTGATGGATTTATTAGAGATTGGAGCTGGCACGTATATTGCTTATATGTACAGAGCAAGGTAATTAATAAGCTCTAACCTGTCCACCTTAAGCACCTCATATTTACTTGAATAAACTGAATTCAAGGCACACAAATGTAAAACATACCAAACTGTTCTTTCATTGGATTTTGAACATTAAATTTGTTTAATTAGCCCTTATTGATTATGACAGCTTTGTAACAACATCTAGTTCATACATATTTTTAATACATAAGAATTGCCACACTGGCCAAGAGAAAACGCTAATCTAGTCCAGAATCATAGGCACAAACATTTAGGGAAGGAGCATAAGAAATGCCATGTGAGCATGGCCCTGGTCTGCAAAATATAATCCTGCAGCCAGTGACTGCTGAGCTTCCTGAGCCAGAACTTCTACACAGCCACTGGATCCATCCTGCTTGATCCCAAATAAACTCTAAGTGCCACAATCCTGCTCCATGTGAAGAAAGCCCATTGTTATGCTAACATTGAACTTGCTGGCTGACAATATCAATGAGTACTGATTCTTATACAGCAAAACATTCCATTTTCTTTGAAGCCTTGCTGATTGTCTAGGCCTCTCTTCTCACTTATCTGTCATCATTCCAAGCTCAAGAACCCTAATCTATTTAAGATCACACCCAATAGAAGATATTGTCTATTCACCTTCCCTCCTTCTACCTATTGGACATATGTCTGATCAGGAATATGCTTGGTGTACAAGACATGAATGCAAGAAGGATTTCAGCACTAAAGATCTCCACACCATTCCAGTTTTCTATCACAGAAATTATGATCATCCATCTTTAATATATCCATTGCACTTTATGTGTTCTTGATAACAGTTAACAAGTATTAATTATAGTTTATCCTTGGCCAGATCCAATAAAGGAACTTTGTACAACCTGAAGACAAATTATTTAATTTAGTTTGCTGGTTTGGGCTGGGAGAGAGTTAATTTTCTCCATAGCAGATAGTATGGGGCTGTGGTTTGGAGTTGTGCTGCAAACACAAGGAATCTCTGACAAGACAGGGAAGTGTCTGTCACTGCTGAGCAGAGCTGACCCAGAGCAAAGCTGCTTCTGCTCCTCACCCCAGCAGCCAGGGCTGGGAGTGCGCAAGGGACTGGACACAGCCAGGACGGCTGAGCCAAGGGATGTTCCAGAATATCTCACGTCACACTCAGCATCCAGAGCTGGAGAAGGAGGACGAGGGGGATGTTTGGGGTGATGCTCTTTGTCCTCCCTAGCCACTGTTCCACACGGTGGAGCCCAGCTGTCCTGGGGTGACGAGTACCTGCCTGCCATGGGCAGTGGGAATGAATTCCTTGTTTTGCTTTACCTGTTAGGTGTCTTTGTTTCAGAATATGAACTTTGGGGTTTTTTTACAGACTCTCCTCCTTCCCAGGGAGGAGAACAACTCTGTGGTTGTGGTAAACTTTAACAAACCACCATCTTACGTTCACATCAGTTGCTGGCAGGGGTCAAACCAGAACCCTTAAGTGCTACTTCACCTCTTTACAATCTCGGAGAAATCAAACACTGATGGGAGTGAATGTTCTTCTGAAGCACAAGTCAGTTAGAGAAGATACACTTGCAGGTGGAATCCTCACAGAAGAAAGATGTAACATAGTTTCTTCTTATAAATCCTTCTGGAGGATTTTGTCCTTCTCTCTCTCTCCTAGTGAATCCACACTCATCTTCCCTGCTGGAGCTCAGCCGCTGTCCTCCTGGATTACAGATCTTCTGGAAGTTGTTCTTGGACTGCAGCAGAAGGACTTGGGCCACAAAGGGTGGCAGAAAAAAGCACATGGTGTCAAAAGGGAGGAAGCTGGGACAGAAGAGACACTGTTATGCTCGATTGTGGTGGCAAGAGCCAGAGCAGAGGCAGAGGCAGAGCCAGCTGGCTGGGAGGAGAGGATGACAGCCATCAGATTAGCTGGGAACAGCCAGGCAGTCCTGAACACCACCACAGCAGACACTTGGCCCAGCAGTGAGGACAGAACAGAGCCCATTAAGCATTTTGAAGGACAAAATCTAGGTTAGGAAAAGGTTAGGCCATACAAAGATGTGTAAGAGGGACTACAGGTGGGTATGTGAGAGGGTGAAGAGAAAAACAAAAGAAGAGATGCAGAGGGGAGGTAGTAAAAAGAAAAAAAAAAGGAGAAAATATTGATTAAATAACTACTCATCAATATATGTCTCTTAACATATAGTAAAGGACCCCACACAGTCACAATAAACTGTCTCTAGCTGGTTTTGCATATTAATATTCTTTGTTGTACAGTTATTGAATACTTCTGGTTTCACCTTTAACATTCCAAGTGAAAGGACACATAATTCTCTGTTGTGATGATAACTGGGAGCAGGCATGACCATTACAAAGGTCAATTGTTCAGCAAGTTTAGCACAATCTTTATCGACTTCTAATTATTACTTTTAGCTTTACCACATTTTGCTTCCTTAATTACAATTCTGCCATATTTTAAGATTTATTTAAGATGCTGAGGTGCAGAGGCTCATAGATAAATCTTGGTGATTTTCTTGCGTACAATGTGAAATGATATGCTGGATTTAACCTCATGCAATACCTGGGCTGAAAAAAAAACACTAAAAATTGATTATTGTCAAAATTCAAATCATATAGAATGAACAGAAAGTGACGAAGATGTATTTTTTTTTATATAAAGACATTCTAAGCTAGCTGGTGGCACTGAACAGTCAAAATTCCACTTCTGTTATTACATATACTTTGATCTAAATGATGCTGGCCTTCTGATTTCCAATTCCCATTAATTCTTTTAACCTATTAATTGCCTTCACAGGTTTGGAGTTTTTTATTCTCAAAAAACTCAGTCTTAGAAGGCTTTTAGGATAATTCTGCTTGATGAAAGAATCTTTTGAAAAAAAAAAGAACCTTAACTGCTCTGAATTTTCTACACCTACGTCTCAAGGTAAACAGAATGCTTCACATAAAGCGCAGAGAAATTTCACCTGTTTACTTCCCTGCTATTGTTATTATTAGGACTTTGGGATAACTGGAAAAAATCAAGGTTGAGTGATGTCTCATCTTGCCAGATAGTTGTGCTACTTGGAATCAGCATCAGAGAAAAATGAGTCAAGTTTTCATTAGGAATAAATATGAAGTACAGAAATCCTCAGCTGAAAAAATGAATACTGACAAACTTGGTCAAGTTGCAAGCAGTAAGCTGCTTCTTTTTTTCCATATTTGTTCCAAAGTGCACTTAGTTACATTTTTTAACATGCCTCATAACTGCATTGAAAATGCAATTTATTTATTAACAAGCAGTATCTCCATTCTTTGACAGGCTCTCCCTACCCCAACCCTCCCCCCCACCAAAAAAACCCTCAAAACTTTCAAGTAAGCTCATCAATTACTCTTAACACTCTAAATAGTTGGCAATGTTTACACAACATCCTTTCAGAGTTATTCAGCTCGATCTTGCAGCTCATTAAAAGGATCTCTATTTATTTGCTGTGTGTTACAGTTCTTCACTTTGGCACAACACGCAAAAAGGAAGCCAATTTTACTTTTCCCTGTGGTGTTAATTGGTAGAGCATGCTGCCTGCCTCTTCATTAATTATGTCAATGTGTATGAAACTTTCATTTTCATGGCAGTGTTTTAACAAAGCTTTGCAACAAGGCACACAAAAAAGCCAGCAAACTCCAGTTTAGAAAAAGTGGGTAATGAAGGCTAGCAGCAGCCAGAATATAATATTTATTTCAAAAAGCAGCTTTTTTTCCTCCTTATCCCTTTCAGAAAACATCTGAAGCAAGCACTTACTGAAGTAAACAAGATCAACTTTGCTGCTGAAAGTAAATAAATCTCCATATAACACACAGATAATGGATCTGGAAACACTATAACTTCACAGAGCACAAAGAATGAGAGAAGGACCTTTAGCCCAGCTGAAATGGTTTTGCTCCTAAAACCATTTCCAGATAATTTACTGATCTCATCCCATCAAGTGTACAGAAATCACTCACTGCTTGATAGCTCACTAAACACTGGGGCTTTGTCTAAAGACAAAACTACCACCAGCACAGCAAAAACAGGCACTGACCATATGAAATTCCTCTGGATCCCTGTTTCTGTTTACTAACTGCAAGTGTTGGTAAAAGACTAACACTGAGCTTTCCTCACTAAAAAAAAATTAAACAAAGAAGGAAAAATTTTTTGTTCAGCTCTCCATAACTTCAGACAGAGCACACTGAATTTCACTATATTGGAGAGACTGCCTGAAGACAGACTAAAGCAACAAATAAAGTCTAATAATAAGCTGCTTTAACTCTTTCTGGAAATTCTGAAATGCAAAGCACTAAAATAGAGCAGTACTCTATTGTAGAAGATATAAAGCATTACAGACTATAAATGAAATACCTTAACAAGTCACCATCATATAGTCACTTAATTGCAGCTCACAGTCTTGGGAATTATGCCTAGAGAAGCTTTCATGCCACCACTGAGGCTGCAAATGCTACAGACAAAAATACTTGTTTCTCACCCCAGGTATCCTCTGACTGATAAACACATGTGTCACTAGCTAATACATCTATTAGAAGGACTAATGAGAACCCAAAGAAACCCTAAAAAAACCTAAACCCCCCCACAAAACCCCCACAAATCACTGAATGTACATTCCAATCTATAATCTAAGCCCTTTCACTCTCTGTTTTTCTCCCTACATGTCTGTGAAGGCTTTAAATAAATTCTTTGCATTGAGATTAAGTAATAAAAAGAGGGAAAAAGCATTGAAAAAAAATGTTTCTTACAGTAAGCCTAAACCCTAAAACAACAAACAAAGAAATTTATCTGGACATTGAAAGCATTTATCCTTCAAGTGATTCTAGCCAGGGTGGGAGGCAAGAGGGGCTCACTCCAGGGAAGCACAGACCCCAAGGTCTGTTCTGTCAGAGGCTTTTGCCCCTGATGGAAGAAGCAAAGTTCCTCTCAGCAGACCTATCAGCCAGATGCAGGTGCTATTTTTTTTATTTTGTTTCTACTTTTCCAGTAGTGATGATATTTTATTTCTCTCAGGTTAGAGGTATGCCAGTTCCCAGAATGCATCTTCCTGTGGATTTACACGGCCCAGCACTACAGGACACTCCGAACCAAAAATACAGTCATACTGTTGATACAGACATTTCTTTAGGTACCTCCCTCTGTACGCAAGTGTCTTCAGAAACACTGTAAAACATGAAGCACACCCACTGTTTGCTTGTGTGAATAAAATAGTGGAGCCTCACCAAACAGATTTGGTCTTCATGTATTTATTCTTTCTTGTTCTCCATTTTCTCCTCCTTTACATGTTTGACCTCTCCATCTTTCCTTCCTGTAGCAGCACTCTCTGAACATCACAAACTCCCTGCTCTCATTGTCTTCTTACTCAGTTTCTTTAATCTTTCACTGCCCTTTCATCAAGCTTCAGCTGACTTTTCTCATGCCCATAAAGTCTCTTAAACCCATTCCTGGCTTCAATCCTCCTCCTCCAGTTCAACCCTCTCAGGACTCCCCTTCTCCTTTCACTTGGATGCTGCTCAGTGCTGCAGATGCTTCACTGCTGGACAGGTCTGTGCTCTCCTGTTCCCAACAAACCTGTCTCTAGGCATTTCTTCTTCCTTCCTGTCTGCTTGTTAAGTTCCTCTCCTCTGTGAGCTCCTAAGTAATTTATAAACACCATGTTTCTTTGCTCTTCCTGCCAGAAAACCTGCCCTGAAATTTTATGTTGATTCTACTCTAATAACTCCTTGCTCACAGACAGTTTGGAAAAGCTATGGCAAGGTTATATCATGAAATATTTTCTAGATTATTACTCCTTATCTTCATCAGGAAGTAGTTTTGCAAAGACACACAAAAAATTAGCCTTGGACTGCAAGAACACAATTGAGCAGCCATGCTGTAACTGAAACAAGACTAAAGGAAATGCTCTGGAGAACTGTTCACCCCACTTGCAT
This sequence comes from Passer domesticus, assembly GCF_036417665.1. Lineage (NCBI taxonomy): Eukaryota > Metazoa > Chordata > Aves > Passeriformes > Passeridae > Passer > Passer domesticus. The sequence continues at coordinate 4,700,527 of NC_087488.1, read as the reverse complement.
TTCTTCTATTGCCTCAAATCATTTTAGGAACGAGTTTTGAAAATAGGTCCTAAAACATGGCACTTTCTCTTATTTCTCCCTAGAAGCAGCTGTTCTATCAGGAGTGTATTGTACAGTGTTAGCTATTCCTCTTCAGTTTCCTGGGCAGTTCTTAATTGCTATTTCTGTATAAAATACTTAATGAAAAAACATGTATTTAGAATTTATTGGATAATTGTCTAGGTTTATATTAATTAGAAGATGCAAAAATTACATGGACATTTAAGAATTTCATAGCTAACATAAAGCATGTGTGAGGAAAAGGGAAACCCTTAAAAATAGATTTATGGTCATTTTAGCCAGTATTCATCAAAACTGAAAGCTTATATACCATAGGTAGCTAATTGATTTTTTTTTCTCTTCCATATGTATTCTTTTTCCTCTGTCACACAGATAAAATGTTCTTTGTCAGCAGCTACACTTCCCTGTCAGATTTTATACCTCAGTGATGATGTTTTATGTTCAGAAGCTGGCTCATAAGTATTCTCATGCACTTACTGCATTTCTACACTTCTCAGTTTTACAGGGTTAGGCTTTGTTTCCTTATTTTCTATCCCAACTTAAACCAAGCAAAAACACCCTAAATAAAAGTAATTCAGTAGAGATTACCTATTCCCACTTACCATCAGCATTATCAAACTTTTTTCAGTGACATATATACTGCCACTAAACATCTACAACTGTATTCTTCAGAGCTCAAAAGACAAAAAAACCCCCAAAAAACAAAAACCCCCAAAAAACCAACAACAACAACAAAAACCACCAAAAAAAACCCTTAGATTTTCACATTTAACAAAAATAGATAAGGTATTTCTGAATCAGCTGTAGTTCAAAATAGAGCATACGCTTTGGTGAAAAAAAATGAACCCAAGCTCTAAAATTCTCAGAAATGCAGAAGTAGCTCTCCAAAAAGTTGTACCAAAGCTTCCTTTCTTTCAGTACCAAAATATTGCAAAGTCAGTTTGTCCAGATCTGGTGTCTGGGTGTTGGCTGTTATATTTTTGCTGTTTCAACTGAAGAAACCCCTGCAAACTCCTCATCTCCCTGGGGAAACATGCATCACTTGGGAGCAATCACCACTTATCAGCTCTGGGCAAGTTGGTCTAATTGCTTTCCTTAAGTCACGTGGAGTCTCTGCATCTCTCCCTGGTCACTACATTTCCCAACCTACTGGCCATGTACATGGAGTTTCTGTGCCTTTGCAGTTTATAAACAGTTTATAAACACTCCCAAGCTCTGATTGTGTGAGGGCTGGACATGCTGCCCAACAGAAGACGAGATCTGAATAAAACAGCTCCAGGTGAGGCAGCTGCTTAAATATCCAAGACCTTCATTGTCCCTTCCAGACCCCATTCATGGCTCTAGGGAAATGGTAAAAGCTCCCACTGATGGACTATATAATTTCTGCCACATATATGGTTTTCAATTATTGTTAATATAAATTACTTGCTTGTAGGCAGTTTGTTGTGATCTTGTCACTCAGTCACTTTGGTATTTGCCCTTTTGGGCTGTTTCTATGTCCAAGTTTCAGTCTGCTGTGTTAAGTTTGTGTCGTGATCAGGGACACAAAGTGCTGCCCACACTGGCCCAGCACTGGACACAGACACTGCACAGCCCAGGCAGGATGGAGCCAGGGCTGGCACCAGCTGTGCCACTGAGCAGGACTCAGGCTTGGCTCACACTGGAATCAAACCCAGAGCAGAGCTGCAGATCCACCAAGGTGAGTGAAAGTAAAGCCTCAGTAATAAACGTGCAGCCATTCGTGTTCATGCACAAGATGCCTAAATAACTTTCCTTCCTACAGATATAAAAAATCTTTAAATAGTGAGATACACCCTGTTCAATATACGGGAAAGGTGAGTGCTACATGGACATCAGCACTAGGAAAAGAACATTTCTTCTAGGACATTTGAATTATTGTGCTAACATTACACATTTTAAATGGCACAGATCACTTCTTCCTGTCTTCTTACATTCATCCTGTGTTCCTTTCATGGCACATAACTGGGACCTGGCACACTCTGCTGGGCCCCCACAGGTCCCAGAGCCCAGAGCAATACCCTGCATTTGGACATATGGGCACTAAGCTGCACTGTGCCACATCCCCTCCTCAACCATGACCATAAAATTTTATTTCCAGCTTGGAGGGAAAGAGAGCAAAGTCCTCTGTATTTTGGGAGTGAGCCAACAGGAAGTGCTAAACAAATAAAGAATGTCTGCAAGGGTTCCCTAGGGACTTAGCAGTGAATGCCTATGACATGCTGCTAAGTTGGGATTTTGATTCTGGTGCCAAAAACTCATATATCTCCTTGCTCCAGTAGTTATTAATCAATTAATGTACTGTATTAGATAACCAGACCCCTAAACAAGATTTTACCTTTTAGTTTCTAAAGCAAAAGAAACACACATAAAGCAAATAAATGCTGCTATATTTGAAAAAAAATATTTGCTGCTATATATTTCATATATACTTGAGCTGATCACTTCAAGTTATTTTTATTTATTCCAAAACATGTTAGCAATAGATGAAATAAAGCAAGGTAATCAAGCAGAGGAGCACATTTTCTCAAGAACATGTAAAAATCAGCACTGTCCCCAGTGTGTGTGCGATAGGCAAGGAAACAATAGAGAAATACAAATGATTTGGGCTGATAGCTTTGCTGCCCCTCTCACTGCTCCACACCTTCCTCCAAGCTCCCAAGATGGGCTGCACCTACAGCTCCTGTTTAAACTGCTTCTGCACACTTTTGGCACTAGAGATTTCACTGTCTTTCTAAGAAGTTCTTCCAGTTCTCAAATGCTTTTTCCATTAGAAAGTTTTTGCTGCTGCAAAGTAAGCCCACTGCTCAGGGAATAGAGAAAAACCTGATTACTTTCTCACAGCTTCTCTTTATGTACATGAGGACTATTATCAAGTCCTTGCTCAGGCTTCTCTTCCCCGGCTTTTCCCTGTAGGTCACATTTTCCACAGTCCTCATGCTTTATATTGCTCTCCCCAGTACCTCCACTGATTCAGCCACTTTGTTCTTGAAGCATTCCCAGAATTTTGCCTTGCAGCTGAAGCCTTACAAGTGCCAATTTTTTCAAGAGTACTATTTCAGAGGCCTTCCTGATGTTTACTCTGTTTTTGTATAAAGAATGCGGCATGTGTATGCCTTTTCTGCAATAGCAGGACACCTTCAATATGCTCAACTTTTGATTTACTAGAAACTAAAATCACTGTACTGCACATTACCTATGCAGTCATGATGCATTTACATTTTCCCAGGTAAATATTTTTAAGTGTGGACCTTTTAATTTGCTCCAAATTGCATTCTCTTCAGTCTCCCACTCATCAAGGGAATTTTTAATTCTAAAGGTATGCTTGCAGAATCTTTCAAATTGACATTCTCAGGTAATTTTTTAAAATATGTTTTGTATTCCACCATTCATGTCAATAATGAAAACACTTAGCTGTAGTCCTAAACCAGCCTTTTCTAAAATTGTTCCAAAACCATTAATCTACTTTGACAGAAAACCATTTACATCTGTTCTTGGAGTATGACATTTTGTGGAGTGGGTTTTTTTGTTTGGTTGGTTTTGGTTTTGTTTGTTTGTTTGTTTGAGGGATGTGCTAGGGTTTTTTAAGCAGTTGTTTTACATCCATTACAATAGTTTTTCAAGCTATCTTTCTGAAGAAGGAACACCACTCTTGCTCACTGGACTGTGTCAGGCAGAATCTTGCTGCTGAAATATCTCTGGAGTGACTCTGAAAAGCCAGGTCTGAGCTCACTGTGCCAAACTCCAAACCAGATCCAAACTGGAAAGCAGACTAGCACAGAGCTGTATCTGATCTACTAAATCCTGCTGCCAAAATAGGGAGAAAAAACAGCTGTATACACATTTTTCACAGTAGAATTCCACATTAGGTTTGGGGAGGGGAAACTGTCTGTGGCTATCCCAATAATCTCACTTTCACCTCAGAATGGTTGTTTAATGCTTTTCTCAATGAAGACACAAATGTGGAACTGCATTAGCCCTCCTTAGCCAGCAATAGCAGGCTTGTCTTGCCAAATACATACTGAGACATAAGTTTAAAAGAAATTTTTTTAAAATCCACTGAAATTCATACCCAAAGTCAAAAAAGAACAGGGAAGCCCTACCCTTGTCAAACCAGGTGAAATGACAAGTGTGATTTGACAGAATAGCATCCACACCTGCAAAGAACTGATGTAAACTAATATTTCATGAGAAAAGAATTTTATACCCCCCCCCCCAAAAAAAAAAAATACCCTGAGTACTTTGACTAGTTTTATGAAGAAAGATGGAACCCATAAAGGACTCAGAGAGGAGATCTAGGGGAGCTATACCAGAACTTATCAGCTCCAAGAGGAACAACATAAAGCATAAGGAAAGTGAGGAAAGACAAGCTACAGCACAACACAACAAAAAACCATTCACTGCTGAACACAGGGAGGCTCCTGTGCCACCACACAGCTTGGCTGGCCAGGCTGAGGGTGAGCTCCCACAAAAGATTTCATCATCAGGCAAGATTAAAAATAGTTACATCAGATGAGAACAAAATTTCAGGATATTTTTTGCTCTCAGGAACAGTTTCTGTACATAGTGCTCGTAGATTAATGTTCCTGATACCTTCTCTTTTTTCTTCCCCACACAGGTCCTCAATTGTTACAGTAATAAAAATGAATCTTACTTACATCTTGAAATGTTAAGTGCAGTGCTAAATCAAGAGGTGTATTCCTCGTGGGTTTTTAGGACATATAAAAAGTAACATGTCTAAAAAGCAGTTGCACATACCTTGATGATTTATTTTCACGTTACATATTGAAATGCAATGTTCTGTTATTATTCTGTTCCTTGTGTAAGTCCACATAGCATTTCTTGGTCACTCCAGCTGATGATAGAGTTAAAAATGCTATGTTCTCTCTGCTTTGGATAAATTCCAATCCAGAGTGAGTCCATGGCTCACTGATACAATGAAAATTGCTTTTTAAAACTCAGGGTGCTTCTTCATAAATGACATTTTTAAAAAATGCAGAAACAGAAATAAATACATCCAATCTTAATGCTGCATTGAAAAGATTCTCTCCTATTGCTCAATAAATGTATGCCTTGAAGTGTCCTTCTGAAATAAAGTTCATGTGAGAAAAATGAAAATTGCAGTCTGTCATTGCTGCAAAACTCCAAATTCATACTGTTAATGGCAAACAAAAAAAACCCAGTAATTATTATATACCAATCACAGCTGAAGATAAACTCTATTTCCCTGCATGTATAAAAAGTGCTGTCATTCATTTTGTCATATATTTCGTTCCTGAGGATCCTCTATCTGACTCCAAGAAACATGATGTTGAAAGGTGGAGTTTAAAGCAGGTTTCTCTAATTTCTGAGTGTCTTACAACTTTTAGATCTATGAGGCGGCCACAAGGCAACTCCTCATGGATTCATCTTGTCTAGGGAAAGAGTAGAGACAAAACAATTATACCAGCCAAGAGTAACTATGAGAATAACAGTTGAAAAAGCAAGACTGTGCACAGCTAAACTCTGCTTGATGGGTATGCAGAAGACTGAGTTTAGCAAGAGAACTGTTTGATTATTCTTTTGTTTAACAGGTAGATAGGTAAGAGGAGAAGGTAGCGAAGAAAATAAAAAGAGGAATGCATTGCAAGCCTTTTGCTGGTTAATAGAGAATGTCATTAAGATTGATGGGGTCATCCAAAACCCTGTTATCAGCCGTGTTAAAGCACATACACACCTTGGTATTTCCATCAAGCCTCTGAAATCACAGGGATGAGATTATGATGTGCCACAAAGGGCTGATTTGGCTCCAAAAGGCCATCAAACCATGTGAACAATCCATGGAGCAGTGCAACAGCAAGAAGGAATGAATTAGCATTACCCATCAAGGTGATTTCTCCAAACACTCCATGCTGAATTTCCACCTCTGCCCGATAAGTGCATTATTAAAGTTTATAAATCCTGACTTGCAGAAACTGCTCTGCCTTTCACTGAATGCATTCAGCTGTATTGAGGCTCACTATTGAGGGCTTTCTGAGACGTTTCCTTTCTGCCAGGAGCCTTGGAATGCAGTTATTGAAAAGCATAGGGGAAATGTAGTGGGCATGTGTTTGTCACTCTCAGCAAATCCTTGCTCTGTGGCAGACATGATTTGGAGATCACCTTTGAAAGCTTATCTCAGGGAGGGATAAGGCAGCATTCACATGGCTTCATCTCCAGACACAAAGTACAGGAACATGTGATTGACAGAGAGATGTTCCATTACCAGCTTTCCACTGAAGTCAGTTCTACCCCTGCCCTCCCCCCCAAGTACAAGCTCTTGTAAATGCATTTATTTTCACTCATTCAAAACAAGAAAGTCCCTGTGTAAAGATGTTTAAGTTCAGCTTTAAATACACATGAGTACTAAAATCCTTCCTCCACTGAGCGCATAAAAAGAGATGAAGCACATTGTAACTTATCTGCCACATGGTGTTTTGAAAGGATAAAGTGAAACAGCTTCTACAATTATTATTTAGAGTGTTATTATCAAATTTATATTTAGCAAATTTGACTTTTCAGAATGTATTAACTCTTTTCCAGGAATACCATGCTATTAGCACAGAACTGTAAATACACAGCATGGTGTGTTATCTTGAAAGGAGGACAAATTAATATTTACTACAACCTACTAAATATTTTATTGAGTACAAAAGGTCCACTGACTTAAAACACTCCATTACAATCTCAGAAGAATCTCCACTTAACAGAAAATGTTCTGATGTCAAGCCACAGCCACCACCAGTTAAAATGTTACCATGACAACCAGCAGCAACTTAGGGTAGTGCAATGCATAACTCAGATCCAATGCTTAGCTCTCTGCTCATCTACTGCAAAAAATTATTTTTCGCAAGCAGAAATCCTAGAAGCCTGAGCATATTTCTAAGGAAGCCCCTCGAGCAGGAGGTAATGCCTGAGAAATCTCAGAAATGACTCTGCACTGACCTGCTGCTCCAAACTGACCACTCAGCCAAACTGGAGCTGGGTTTTGGGAGTTCTCACAGGATTCCACTGCCCAACCTCTAACCAGTTCTAGTTCACAGAATAATTCCTGAATATGCATATTTAATTTAGGCAGTTTCAGATCTGCTCTTTCTTGCCTGCAAGTGTGAAATCTCAATTCAGATCCTGCTCTCAGGTCACATCTTGCCTCTCATGGTTTGTATTGGTCTCTAAGCACAAATGAATCTACTCAAGACTAACACAATAACCTGAAATACAGAAACTCGCTTGAGAATGTTTTGCCTATGAAAATGAAATAATGCTCAGCTTAGAATGGTACTGTTCAGGGCAAAAAAATCCCCCAAATATTGCAATTATAAAGCATTATACCCTGTCCAACTCATTCAAGGGGACACTGAATAAAAACAGGTAATGAGTTACAGTCATTATCAATTCCATTCACTGTACTACAAACCCAAATGCATACCTTTTGGAAAATCCTGGAAATAAAATTGTAAATCTCAGTTAAAAAATATTTTATTGTCCAGAAAGACTTATTCAGACTATTTTTTTTCCCTGTGAAAGCATAGCATTATTTTTGTACAAATTTACGTTTGGGCTTCTAATACATCATTTCAAGGGGAGGATTGAGCAGAGTCTTATAAAATAACTGATTTAGGGGATGCCTTCCAAATAATTCATGTGACTTCATCCTCATGATTACAGTTTTCAAGAAGGCAAGCAAGTAAGGTGAAAATCTTTAACCCATTATGAAGCAAAAAACTGCCATATTGAAATAGCAGCCCTTACCTACTGCACCAATTTTTTTCCTTATTCTCAAGATATATCTCATTATTTTTACCAAATTGCTATCAGATTTCTTAAATGACAGAACAGAAAAAACTTTTAAATGCTCAATGAATTCTGAATTATTAAAGATAAAAGGGTACTTTGGTATATTTATTATCATGTTGCAGGAAATCATCTTCACTGATGTCTGGATTAAGCTCTTATCTTTTTAAATGGCCTCTTCAGTGCTGAGGTAAGCTCAAAGATGCATTGCTACAAACCTCCAGAAATGAGTATTTTGGTGTTGTTTTGTTTGGTTGGCTGGATTATTAAACTAGTTTTTAATGTTATTAAGTTTAATTTCACTGTGCAGAAAATCCCCTTTGAATACAAATATGAAAAGGTTGCATTTGAATGAAAGCTGCAACACGTGCATTCCCCCAAACATATAACTTCTTATTTAAATAATTTTATTTTAGAATTATTTTCTAGTCCCTCTAATCAAGTTATTCCTGCTAAAAGTGCAAGGACAAATAAGGATATTAAAACACATACTGACAAGGGGGAAAATGAACAAAATACTCATGCTCATTTTACTGGAAAAAATCGGGAGGCAATTCTTTAGCCAGTGGTCACCCCTGTAGCTCCATCAACTTAAATGCCATTCCATTTAATTATCCTTGTGAGCAAGACATGATACAAATTATTCAGTTCTTCAGTTCCGCCTCATGCCTGCGTGACATATTTTGCTGACACTGTACATTGCCAATCTTCTACACTAAAAAAAAAAAAATCAACAAAAGTTCAGAGATCACATAATCTAGGGAAATGCACAGGATGGGATTCAGAGCTTCTGTGAACGGTAACTATGCACCTAATTTTTAAATAACACTCTTATAAACCCTCTAGCAAACAGCTAATTCTCCTGATGCTTTTTCTGTGTTACCCTGCTGATTTCTAAACCTTGTACTTCCATGGGAGCTCATCAGCTCACCAACCCTGGGCCTTCTGCAGTGCCCTCCCCATCCTCTGATGGAAATCAGGAAAATCTAGTTGATGTGGCTGGGAAATCTGCTTTCACCACTGCTTGGACAGCCAAGGGTGTGTTTATATGGAAGGGCATTAAATAAATAGTGAAGAGTGGTCAGCTGGGGGATGTGGTTTAATTTAAAGAGCCCATTTTTGCCTCCTCTGCACGAAACACTCAAATTCATTGCAGGGATTATTCCTTTAATGTGGATGGGGCATGCTATGGGTTTAAGTGAAGAAAGATGAGAAGAACAGCCAAGACAAGAGACTTGGCAGCTCCCTGAAGTCCTGGGAGACATCTTTCCTTGGTTATAGGGATTCTGCCTTCTTTGCCACCATCCCAGTATGGAATGTGGGCTCCATGGCAGGAGAGGCACTGCTGCCCATCTCTCTGGGAGTAGAACACCAGCTCTTCAGGAGGGGGAGCAGGTTCTGCCTCCTGTCTGCCACTCCAGGACCACTCCAAGGCCTAAGAGGCCAAACACTGGCCACGTTACACTGTAGGAAATAAGAACCATGCACCAATCTTTGGGCTGTCTCATTATTTTTTTCACTACTATTGGTGCAACCCATCTGATTTTCTTCTCATTAACCAATTGGACAAGGTCACATAGTGAAGTTACGCATTTAAGAGGAGAAACACCTCAAAATGTAATTTTAAAATTACAGTCTTCAAAGCCATTCTAAGACAAGGTCTTCTACTTATAAAGGACTTTGATAAAAAGTCCTCAGCGTTATTTTGACAAAAGGAAAAAATATTTTCAAAAAGTATGAAAAAATTCAATACCATATTTCCAAACTTATTTTTTAAAGAATGAAAACTAGACAAAATAAAACCAAAAACCTTCCTCCCTCTCAGTTAAGGTGAAATGTCTCTTATTTGCATCCTAATTTTATCCCACAGTAACAAATACAATGCTGGAATTATTTTTTAGCAGATACAGTAGGATAAACAACATAATCTCCAGAGATAAGTCCCCTGAGATTTTATAAATTTCAGATTTTCATTAGGTTTCTCCCAGCTGCTTTTACTTCCACCAAGATTCTGAGGTGGGAAGCACAAAGCGAACATGAAGACAGCAGAATTTCTCTATGTGACATTCCATGAAGAGAGTGGTGAAAAGAGCCAGGATTGAAGAAACAAGGGCTGCCTTTTTTCCCCACTTCCAACAACATATTTTTTATGGATGGTAAAGCATTTAAATAGTTAGAAGGCTGTAAGAATCCACCTCCTTGGCAGCTACAAATTCTTTCTGATGAGAAAAATGAGGCATCAGAAAGTCTGCCTGGTAAATCATGCAGAGTTTCCAAATAAGCTCTCCCCTCCCATGGATTTTTCTGCAGGAGATGATGATCAGGCCATATGTTACTATGACAGATTTGGTATTTCATAACTGGAACCCATATAGCTCCTACATTAATATTTCCTCAAAACAGGGTAGTTTTTAATAAAATCCAAAACGTACTTTAATGCCTACATCCCAGAAAAATCATGACTGAGGCACTGTCCCCAAAAGCAGTTCTATATTCAATTACTTTTGTAAATACATCCCCTTTTATTATTTTTAGGTTTTAAAAGACAACTAAATACTGCATTTAATAGTAAGCATGTGCTCTGCTGAAGGGAACACAAACTATAATGATATGCCTAGCTTAAAAGCAAATCTAATCTACTTGCTTATTAAATTTAAATGTGTTTAAGGCTGATATGGTTTGAAAATGATATGTAAAATAACAGCTTCCATGGCTATAAACGTCAAGTCTAAAAATAATATGCAATATAACATACAAAATAAATGCTGCTTCATCTTTACATTTCAGTGTGATCAATTCATTAAATGAGGTATTACAAGCTATGAGAAAATTTTACAACTCCTGAGACATAATTCGTCACAGTGTATTACAATGCAGCAAGGAAATACTTTAGAGGTTTTGTCATCAATGGATTAAAATTCTTATTAGAAAGAAGGTGGGGGAAAGTAGTTTTCTGATGTACCATGACCAAAATTACTCATCACAGCATATATTAAACACCTACGTGATCCTTTTTCATGAGACAGTCTCTGTATTAAATGGTTGTTTGTATTTTTTTTTCCCTTGGAAAATAAAGCAAGGAAAAGATAGGTGATATATATTTATAGGGCCAAGATGTAAGGACACAAAGGACGCAGACCTTCCCTGTTGGTTTGCAGCACCAAACCCAAATATTCTCCCTGGGTCTGTTTGGCCTTTTTTTCCCTCTTCCTTTTTAACTGTGATAGAGGAATGGTCTTTCCAGAAATAACATGGCCACAGATTTTCAGCCACTGGTTGGAGAGGAGCAAAGAGCCATGATGCCAAGAAACACCATGGCTGTGTTCCCCCAGTCCCCACAAAACCCCTCTGAACATTTTATCCATACAGCAAACTCCACTGCTGAAAACACTGTAAAGCCTCGAGAACCATTCCACATCTTGAATTTCCACAGCTCCTATTCCAGAAAATACTCCCACAATCTGACTGCAGCTTAGGGAATTTGCTCCTTTGAGCCCTCTCAGCAACCAGGAGAGAGACACAAAGAAGATCCCCCAGGATGCGACTTAGACCACCTAAATTAAGCCCTTACTCTGAATTGCCTGCTGCAGACACATCTCTGTCTCTGCTGAGTGCACGGGCGTGGCAGGAGTCTGGTTTGGAGCAGACCTGCTCTTGTCTCCACCCTTCAGCTTCCCAACAGCTCTGTTCCAAACGAGAGACCACTCACACTTGATTTGGCTGCAGCACTGTTAGCTACGAGCCCATCAAATTTATTTTCTTCCTTCAGTTAAGTTTGAGGAAGTTATAAAAAGCCAAAATCTTAGAGACCGCTAGAAAAATCCTGTTTTCACTGAGGTGAGCGCCTGCTGCAGGTAAATAAAAATATGCTATACCTTGATGGGTTTTGTATGCAACTGTTCAAAAGTCTTGACTGCAAAAGAATATTTTTAACATCTAAAATTTATTCAGCTGTTGTTATTTATAATTAAATTCTGTTTCAAAATCCAACCTGATTAAGAACATTCAGGCTTAGGGCCTTTCAATAAGGCAACAAGACAACATCAATTTCCTCACCCAAACATTTACAACAGCTAAAAGGATAAATGTTACTTATTTTGTTATTTCTCTCTAAAATAAGAATAATACAAATAGTTTTGGCTAAAATAATTTTATTTTTAAATACCATTACTATGTCCAAGATACATGCCTGCCTCCTGCCTTATCACTTTCCCAATCTGCCGAATATTTAACACATTTGTCTTTTCCTGACATATCATTTGCTATTATCATGTGACAGAAAAGCACACATCACCCCAGATGTTCTCAAGGTGCAGCAGAATCTGGTAATGGTTTTACAGGCCAGTATCTAGCCATGAATTTGTGCTCCCACAAACCCATCCATATTACCAGGGGAATTATTAGGTGGCTGTATCTTTCCAGGCACTCAGAGCAAGATAACCCTAATCTAGTCTTATCACTTGCACACAAAAGCATTGGATCCAATAGGCTTCCATGTAATCCATCTCTGTCAACCGTATTAAGGAAATTACCTGTCAGAAATATCATGGCCAAGATTCTGTGATTAAATGCAAACTTAGAAAATGCTCAAGGGTATAGTAAAAAAAGCTGCATAAAATTGCTTTCAGTTTAGTTTTCCTTATGTTAATGTTGTGTCCACAAGCATTTGAATAACATAAAGAATCAAGTAATTTATCAACCACGCACTGCGTTGCCAAAGGAAAGAAAATAGATTTTAAAATTTGTCATAATTTCGTGAAGTTGACTTTAATTATTAAGATGGTAAAACTTTAAAAACATCTTTCAAGAATCAAAAAGCACATCGGGTTCTTTTTTTTTTTTTTTTTTTTGCTCCCCAAGGAGAGAAATTTTTATTGACAATGAATACAGAAATGTTTAAACCCTCAGATTCACAACTTGAATACTATTTTTTTCCCTCAATGCTTTTGTCTCTGCAAAATTTACCATTTAAGAATTACTGGTTACAAGTTTGCATGGCTGCCAGCACAGTCCTACACCTCAGGTCACTCAGGTGCAATCCACAATCAACATCTCCATCAACAACTTTGGTCTTTTCTTTAGGCATCTTTCCATAAAGAGGACAGAGCAATCACCATGTATATAATGCACTATTAACTATGAATATCCTGGCTCTGCCAAAGAAGGGAACACAAAGTAAAAAATAAAAACAATTGACCCACAATTCTACAGGTAAACAGTTCTGAAATATTCATTGAAGAATCATCTATTCTAAAATGCCCAATGTACTCCAAAGAAATCAAAGGAGGTGGAAAAAATCCAGTATGAATATTTAGCAATGTTGATTAATATCCCCAGTATGCGAGAGGCACTGACACACTGAAGAGAGTCTAACAAAGGGCCATTAAGATGATTAAGGGACTGGCATATGTCTCCTGTGAGGGAAGGCTGAGAGACCTGCACTGGTTCAGCCTCAAGAGGAGCAGGTTCAGGGGGATGTCAGCGCACACAAATGCTGGAAGGGAGGGTGAGAATGAGCCAGGCTGCTCCCAGTGGGGCTGTGACAGGAGCAGAGGCAGTGAGCAGCAGCTGGCAGCCAGGAGGTTCCCTCACAACACCTGGAGCTGCTCCTCTGGGAGGGTGGTGAGCCCTGGCAGTCACCGGGGCATGTTCCAGCTGGGATGGCTCCACCTTGGGCACAGCCCAAAGCCAGCTGGGCACAGTCCTGGGCAGCAGCTCTGGGCGTCCCTGCCCAGCAGTGGGGTGGGACCTGAGCACATCCAGAGGTCCCTTCTCACCACAAACACTTTCTGGTTCTATTTCCCTTTTAAATCCTGCTTCTCCAGGCCCCTCTGGAGGGCAGCCCTGTCTTGCACTACCTGTGGTGCCTCCTCACTCCCTCTCCACACTGCTACTAAATTATTGCCTCTGAGACAAACCCTGAGGCACATGGCCACTAAGGAATTACCACATGAACTCTGAACCTCCCATCACAGCCCTGTCAGTCTGGCAGCAGGCTGATTTATCATCTTTTTATCCATTCCAGGTTGCACCAACATGGCTGTAAGAATAATAGGGTGGAACAGGTTGAAAACCTTGATAAAATGAAGGAGCTGGACATCCACTACTCTTCCCTTTTCTTCACAAGACCGAATGTTATTTCCTCAAGGGAGCTTTGCCTGGGCTATGGTTGATGACAAAAGAAAAAAATTCACACCTTTAACCCAGTGAGAATGTTTGCCATGTACCTGTTTAACTTTACTGGAATTCTAACTCCACTCAGCTGGCTGGAAGTTTCCAAGCACAAAGCCCTACACCCAAGCAGCAAAACTGAGAAGGACAAACAAAGTGGGAGCAAAAGGAGAAAACACTCAAATTCCAAGAACCTATTCCTGATAAATCTGGAAATGCACTTCAACCATCACAAGAAATTTCACTGAAAAATCCTTGATTCTGTACTGCCACAAGTGATTCATCTAAATCCAGCCGGATGTGGTTGAGAAGACAAGAGTGAGTAGCAGGTTAGAGCCTGGCAGAGTTTGTTCATTAAGATTCCTACGCTGCACCAAATATATGATGAGTATTTACAGTGAAGATTTCTCTTTTATATGGTAGCTGCTGTCTGCACTACCAGAATTTTGCACCTATTCAGCTGTTGCACTACCAGAATTTTGAAAGCACACAGTGAAAGAATTCATATATAGGAAGCTTGATTTGAAAAATGGAGATTTACTGGATTATGGAAGGAGAGAGAAGTGATAGAGCAGCAGTCTCAGAAAACTATCATTGACATCCTGATTGTAACACAGCTATCTTCTGATGAAAGGCTGAGATTCTACAAATGCAACGGAGGGTGTATTCTGCCAACTTTTTTCACTTGAGGCATCATAAAGCATCAGATCTACAAGATGATGGTTGGAGGTAAAAGTTACATAATGTCAGTGTGAAGTAACATGACGACAAAGATCCCTTTCCATGACAGGAGACAGGATAAATGGGACACACAAAATGGATGTCCCTTTTCTCACCTTTGTCCAAGGTCAAGCTGGTGTTGTGCTGAATTTCTCCAACCAGCAGAAGAACTGCAGTTCTTCTCCTAAAGCAGGCAGATGCTGGGAAAAGCCAGTTTGCAAGCAGAAGGCTGCAGGATGCATCCCAGTCTCTGTGAAGACGCTAAAAAGCCATCTAAAAGACTGCAGCTTCTGACCAGCAAAGGAAAGAAAGAAGATAATGCATTTTCTTGGCCACAAGACCTATTGTGGAATTTATACTTTCAATCTCAGTTAAAAGAACCGGTAACAAGACTCAAAGAGTGAATAGGGTTTGGACAACCTAATTTACATTTATACAATGGTTACTGAAATAATGAAGCTGATTAAGTGAGGGAATCACTGTTGTCACACAACATTTACAGATCAGAATCCATCAGCAGAAGGCAAAATCACACATAAAATTATTTTGAACCTTGCACATTAATTATGAATCAGATGAAAGAAAAAGTTGTAAAAAAATAGAAGTGGACCTATGCTCCATGTGGCACTTTTATTAGTTACTTTATCACCTCCCATATGTGCTGCCAAGGGAAATTGTAACAGGCCACCACTAATAACTACAAAAGAAGACACTGAATTATTATTGATATTCTTATTAACCATGCTAGTAAACTGAATATAACTGGGTCATGATCATAGAGGAGCTCTGTGCTCAAAAGTGATACTGTACAGGACAGAAACAACACAAATACAGCACTACTTTTACAGCAGGAACAAAGTACAGTAAGTACAGCTGCAAATTCAACCTGAAAAGCACATATTGACTGATGGAGATTATACCCAAAGTGAGCTAACAATTGTTTCCTAGCAGGCCAGTGCATAAAGCAAGATCCTTTCTTGGAATAACTCTCAGATTAATAGATTCAATATTGTTTCCACTTTATTGGAAAGTGAATTCCATTAAACACCCTGCATTACTTCAGTAGCAGAATGTATATTTGCAAATGAATGCAAAGACTCTGGATGAGGAACAATACATGTTCTGGTCTACCAGCACCTATGAGCATAACTTTCTTTTAATTATCATATTTATTTCTTCTTTACCCTGTTTGCTGTCATGGGCTGGAGCTGGTGTTCTGGAATAATCTCACCACAAGTGGGATTTATGAACGCTCACCATGCACAGAGCACACCAGGCAGGCTGTGCTGAACCTTCAGAGAGCAGAGTCCCACAAAGAGATTAATGACCCAGCACAGTGACAGTGACTATTGCCACCACCCATCATCATCACCACCTGTTATCAGCCACTTCACGGAAAGAAAAACGTGTCAGAATCTGAGGGACTTAACAAATGTAATAAAATGAAACAACTGAGCAGCAGAGGTACAAATTCCAGGAGTTTCTGACTCCCAGCTGTGCACACTCAGTCCCCCTGAGACAGCATTGCCTCTCTGTGCCTTCAGAGCTGTATTACTGCAGCACAGGGGTTAGGGGAGAAAATGGGAGTTTGGTGGGGGAAAGGGATAAGGAAGAAAAAGGTAAAAGGGTTAAAAAGGGGGGAAAAGGGGAAAGGGGAAAAGAAGGGGAAAGGGGGAAAAAAAGGGGAAAGGGGGAAAAAAAGGGAAAAGGGAAAAGCAAGCCAGAATATGTTTTTTGATTCATCTTCCACCAATATAATAAAACCAGAGTCCTCTTTAGGCTATGTGAAAAAGATGAACCTGAAGGGAGTTATGATGTGTTTTTTCCCTGGATCAGAGTGTAGCAATTGCCAGCAGGAAAGCTCCATGGGAGTCATACCTTCTTCCACTGATATTCAAAACCACCAGTGACCCTCTATTTTGTATTTAAAAGCTACATACTTGTATTTAAGACCAGTGTATTTAAGTCAATAAAACCTAAGTTAAAAACATGTTGTTGCTCTGTTTTCACACCACACTCTCCATCTAAGAATCCAAGAACAGAGCATTAAAGAATAATGACAAACATCTGTCATCCCTCTTTCCCTATCCACTCTTCACCTTCGTCCTCAGTAAAAATTGAGTGCATGAAGCAGGCAAAGTTGGGAAGGCAGAGGAGAGAACCTCAGGGAAATATACTATCAGCAGAATCCTTCTGTAGACCTTGCATTGTGTAATACACATGAAAAATAATTGTATCACGGAACTGTTAAATAACCATATTGGATTTGCAAAACAAGATGCATTTTCCCAGCTCAGTGAGAGCCTGTAGCATTTTGGAAATTAGCATACATCTGCTCCGAGGTATTCTGCATAAAATATTACAAAATGCATTTGATATAAACAGATAATTCCTTTTAGTAAGGTATAAAGTTAAAATGGACTGCACTTTACATGATTCAGTGAGCAAACTGGCATTCAGAGCTTAAGGAATAACTAAGCACCACTTTCTTAGTCAATTCTGCCACCTAGCTCATCTTGGGAAAGCTCAGCCTGCTATACTGAACTCCTCAAAAGCAATTTCCATCCTGCTTAGAATTGAAATTCACAAATAACTCACCCAGCACACCTAAATCACTTCATTAAACACAGGTAACATGGCATATTAAAAAGAAGAGTCATTTACACCAGAGGTACCAAAAGAAAGTTTCTGTGCATAGAAAATCTGTCACTTATAAATGAACTTTAATTCTGATTGATTCAACATACACCAAACCATTTTGCTTCATTTAATCCCTTAACCACAGCTAATGTTCTAAAATATTCCAAGGGATTTTAATTTTCAAACTATGGAAGAAAAGAAAATATCCTTTATCCACTCTAAATCAAAATATGTAATACAGGTTCTTGAATGCTAATATTCTCATTTCAAACTGTCCTTTTCTTGCCAATGCCTTTAGCAGAAAAAAAATTGTGCTGAGACAGACTTTCAAATCTAAATATAACCCAGCATGGCACTCCATAAGCAAGCATTGTCATATACAAACTCTTTTTAAAAAGCATGTGCAAAGTATGTTGCAGGAAACGTGTGATGATTTAAACAACTGCACATTTTTAATGTAGTTTAAAAAAAACAAAGCCAAAACAACTCTCAAAAACCAAGGTGAAAATAAGAGGGTTTGAAGTTCTCTGAGCAACTATGCTGAAAAAGAAGGTGAGCAAGCATAGCTCAGAACCATAAAGCTGCCAGCAGAAAGAGACAAACTACTGTTTTATGGGGTTTTTCAAGCAGTGAATTCTGACACACAAACACCACAAACCCTTGTGTGGCAGAGCTGCCTGAATAGCTCCAAATTCATCATTGTAATCTGAAGATGCCACGTGGCTGCTGAGGAAAGGTTGTGATGAGACCCAGCAGCACTGAGAGCTGACACAATCTGCAGGGGTGATCGTGGCACCCTCTGGGCTCTTGGGTGTTTTCACTCTCGTGTGAAGGATCTGATGCAGGGCTCTGATGCTTGCTCTCTTTTACTGGCTCCAGTTACATCACAAACAGATGAACAGCTGTCATTATCTCTGATGCTTTTGCATTTGTGCTGCAGCTCCTGTGACAGGGTTTTCCTTGCTGCCAGTAATCTTAATTTATTTACTGCAAAACACTAACCCTCTCCCAGAGTAGATGTTTCCTTTAACATGCAGGTTGAATTTGGAAGCAAGTATTTTCAAAGTTAACTTTCCAAGGAATTACAAAGGGATGGATTCCTGCTAAGGGAAAAGGATAAAGAAATATTAAAAAAAAAAAAAAGTAGAGAAATATCAAAATTCCCCAGTAGTATGTTTGTATCTTAGAATTTCAAAATACTTTACACCCTACTCAAAATGAGAAGAGATCTAAAGAATAAGACCTAAGACTTAGAAAACAACTGAAAACATACTTCTGATCTGATTCCAAACTTAACCTTTTTCAAAGCACAGTCTCAACTCTAATGATATGGTAAAAAATACCTATATTAACTAGGATCATTCATGTTGACACTTCTAAAAATAATGCTCCTAATTTTCTGAAATAAAGAATAGCAAGAGTAAACACAGTAAATACACAGAATAATTAAGATATTATTCCCATCATCTAATTTTCCAATTTTTACCATTCAGCTTCAAGAATTAATAAAGAGAACAGGTATAATACAGAAGCAAGCTCTGTGGAAGCTCCTTGGAGAATAGCACAAACACAAAGTTTGACACATGAAGGTGAGGTAGAAGTCAGGATTTCCAGAAAACATTTTCTCCCTCATTAAAGAAGTAATGCCCTTCTCCTTTCCCCGTTCTCTTCACTCCCCAGTGCTCATTCACAAGGGGAATTTGGGGACAGGATGCAGTTGCAGCAGCTGCAGCTTTTGGTGTGTGCAGACCTTCTGCGTCATTTCCATTCTTTCAGCAGGGAGATTCAAGGAAAACTCTAACACTTCCTACTTCTTTCTTTCAACAGACATTTCCCTACATTCCCCCTGTAACATTTGCTATCCTCCTGCTATATTTTCTATTCTTAAATCTGACATAGCCTTTCTCATTTTGCTTTTATTCCCTCCTTGCTTTCTTCCTCATCCTGCCTATCCCTTCCCTCCCCTTCCCAAGTGCCATATTACAGCTCTCCTTTAGTCTACACCTTTCTCTACTCATTCAATCTCTTCTTTATTCACCTGTCAGCCAGAGATGGATTATTTTAAATGCTCCCTCAACCTTTGCTGCTTTCCAGACAGGCTGACATGAAATCTGGAGACTTAGATCTAAACCAGCTTCAGAGCTCTCTGAATATGATGCTGATAGGGATGGAAGAGAGAGAGAGTTGAAAACAAGTGACAGTCCTGCTGTTGTCACAGACCCTTAACAAATGGACAGAGGAAGTTTTACACTTCCTTAAGGTTCAAACCCCCTTGTACACAGCTTCTGTGTCCTCAGCTCGTTGATTTGGTTTATTTTGGAATCAATCATGACACTCTTCTTTATGGAACAGTTGGAAAAATAAAAGAGTTGTTTTGGTTATAGAAAATAAAACCCCCATTATTTTCTTAATTTCTTCTGGCTTTCTTTGGCCAGCAAGGGACAGGTGTCTGGTTTTATTTTAGAAACTCAAAGTAGCTCTGCTCAGAGGAACATCCACAGTTTGTTAATGGGATAAACTGCAATAAGCAGCAGTAAAACCATTAGAATGGTGCAAACATATTTTTCTACAGTCAAATGTTCAAGTTGCTGCTGACTGGTCTTGCTCAGCTTGCACAGCACACTTGTTCCTCTGCAATAACAGTAAAAATAAGTAAAACAAACGGCTGGCAGGGAACAGAAAAGAATAGTTCAGTGGGAAGGAATCTACAATGATCATCTTGTTCAACTGCCTAACCACTTCAGGGCTGACTGAAAGTTAAAAAAAAAACAAAACAAACTATTAAGTGCATTATCTTAAATCTAGAATATAGCAGAAGCAATTTTGAAACTGGTTATTAGCAACTTTTAAACTAATTTCTCAGTTCAAACATGACCCTAAAACATTCTAAAGGAGAAAACTGAAGGTTTAATTGTATTTTAAAGAAATTTAATGTAGACACAGCCAAAGTTCTAAAACAAATCAGAAAATAAAAGAGTAAAAAAGCCTCACAACATCATTACTGAAACATTACAAATTCCAAGTTTTCATAATAAAGCTTTTCTGTACCTTAATATTGACATTTCATTTTCTCCAAACTTTAATGCATCTCACAATATCCACTTTAGTCAGAAGCAATTTGCAGCTTGTACCCACAAACTGGGTTTCTCTCCCATATACTTTTACAAATCATTTCCAAGATTCTATTTCTGCAAGTGCACATACAAGATATTATTATCATTGTTTCAAAAATGTCCAGCACTAGTAACTTGGCTGAGTTTTTTGTACATAAAATAAATGACTCATGGTCACTAAAGTCATCCAATACCAATGCATCAGATTGGTATTGGATGATTTTAGAGTAGCAACATAAGAAAACAAGCAATGATAAATCTGAATGCTCACACACCTGTCTAAATTTTGTCTCCCATTACACACACACAGATTTTTTGCCTATCCATGTAAGAAATGAAGTGCAGAGCATTTCCCCCTATTTTTAAAAAAAGCTTAGCACACACTTTGTGTGCATTTACCCAACAATTTGAACACAGTTTATATAATTTAGAATAAAACCTACTATCCTTCATCATGAAAGAACGAGATCACACAGGCTGTGCATGTAAACATAAGCTCAGCTTTCACTTGGCCTTTGAAGGCAAAGAGACTTTTCCCAGACAAAGGAGCAAAATTCCCAGATATAACTTTACTACATGCACACATATACACAGCCCTCTCTGCTTCTCATTAGATTTTTGCCTTCAGCCAAGCAAATCCATAATAACCCAGGCCTTCCAATCAAACCTAGAGTGCTCTTTTGGCAGAGCTGAGCTCTCTGGTGAGCAGACCACTGAAGTTGTAAGATAGATACACACACAAGTTATAGCAAATGTCAGTGCCACTGGGAGAACCTGTCTGCCTGCTGTGCTGCTGGAACAAGGAAGCCTTTATAAGTTCACCACCTAAATCCAAACAAACTCGGCTCTGGAAACCATGGGACCTATTAACCTACTTAAATAAAAGTCATCGCCTTTCTTCCCAGGCAATAGGTACATCACAAAGCAGCAGCATGGCTTTAATATTGGAAAACCCAGACAATGATCTATCGACTCATATTGGCAGCAGTGAAACATCAACGTGGCTTATTCCTCTGCTGCTTCCAGCTTTGCTCAGGGAACGACTCTGTAGAAAGCTTATGGCTTAGTCTCAGTCTTCAGAAAATGCAATTTATACATAATTCTAGGAAACAAACCCAAAACAGTGTCTATGTTTTACTTTTTAAGCTGTTTTATCACACAGAATAATGGTAGCCCCTGCTTGAGATAAGCAAGGTGCTAACCTAAGGTGTCTTATGTTGCAAATGCAAGATGTGGCTGGGTGTGTGTATTCTATCACCATCTGTTAAAGGTGAGCAGTTCTCCTCTGTTCATGGGGCAGTTTTTTCTTTATCTCTCCCACAGCCCATCCTCCCTCCAGGAGATCTCTGCTGTCCATGGCCACTGAGTGTCCCTGCAGGGCTGATCAAATTCCAGCATCCCATGGGGAGATGCTCTGCCCAGGGCAAGAGCCAAGCATTCCTACCTGGATACAATCTGAGCCTGGAACAGCACAGCAGCCTTTGCCCCCTGCATTCCCAGAGGAGCAGCTTTCTCCTGCCCTGCAATCCCAGAGGAGCAGCTTTCTTCTCCCCTGCATTCCCAGAGGAGCAGCTTTCCCCTGCCCTGCATTCCCAGAGGAAGAGCAGGCCCATCTCCAGCAGCCCTGGAGCTCCAGAGGAAAACTCCCCCCTTGTGCAGGATCCCTGCTCCAGCAGAAGCACAGCTGGCACTGCAGGAGGGCTGAGCCCCCATGGGATGGGACTGTGCCACCACCCTGACCCACAGGGGGTCAGCGCCTGCTCTGACTGTGTCAGTGCTGTTTTGTATTACTGCATCTTTTTGTTCTTTCATTCTTTTTCCTAATAAAGAAGTGTTATTCCTGCTCCCATATCTTTGCCTGAGAGCCCCTTAATTTCAAAATTATAATAAAGCAAAGGGAGGGGATTTTACATTTTCCATTTCAAGAGAGGCTCCTGCCTTCCTTAGCAGACACCTGTCTTTCCAAACCAAGACAAAAGGACATTAAACATTTAGCAGAGGGTACAAGTCCTTGGGTGTTGTAGGACACTGGCTTTGGAAGGAACAGAAAATTGCAGTGCCTTTTAAGCACAGAACTATGAAGTATTCTGTAATAAGAGATAGAGCCCTATAACAAATGGATTTGTGTATGCAAGAGAACCCCAAATCTGCAGGGCAGGGTTAGCTCCTTCCATTGGCTGTCACAGGTACCAACCTAAGGGACATTTTCCAGCATCACATCATTGTCCATTACCAGCCAAAACAGCTCAGCTGAGTTTGGACCTTGCCACTAGGAATTATCTAAACATGCTTGAGACTGACCAAGTCCTTACAATTGCTTTGGAGAGGAAAAAACAGTTATACAAAATTTCAGAATAGAAAGCAAAGCATAAAAAAGAGCTTTTGAGTAATTTTAAGGCATTGTTTTATCTCATTGTTTGCCTGCCAAACCCTGAGAGAACTTTTTTTTTTAAAAATCCTTTAAATTTCTAAACCTACATGCACTAACAAAAAGAAAAATTAATGTGTATCATTATATACAAACACTAAATAAGCATCATTATTCAAGAGGTAGATTATAAAAATCCAGCTTTAGCAATGTTTTTCATGAAATAATGTAGACATCACTATTCTATTAAGTTATATAATTCATTAATATCAAAGTTTACGTTCATGTAATTGTTCTAGAAGCGAAAACATGACATAAAACTTGAGTCACTGTTACATCACTTTCAGCCACAGAGAGTGAAAGAAAGGTCTTGTTGCCTACTTAAATTTCATGCAAGTTCTGAAAATAAAAATGCCCTGGGAACTGTGTTGGCTTGGATAATGGGATAGAAAAAAGTCTAACCTTAACAGGGAATACGGCTCATTATGTTGAAATGCTGATAAATTTCACATTAAATACTGATTAAATTTGATTTCTTCCAGTGGTACTTCACTGAGACAAGAGTGTTGAGGGAACTTCTGGATGAGTCTGCCTTTCAGAGAACATAAATATATTCTCTGTGCTTAAAACACATGTGTTGAAAGAACAAAAAGAGGACCTAAGTTTTAGTACAGGATAGGGCAAAGGGTGTCCATAGCATTTTCCCCCAAGTAAGAAAGATGTTTCTCAAGATACACATCCTTAATGGGAAAGCATAAATAAATTTGTGTTCTTACTCCAGCTCAGGGTCATGACATCGATGGTAAGATGCAGAATTCTTTTGAGCCCTTTGCCATCAGCTGTCACCTGATCTCAGTCTGGCACTGGTGCTGCAATCCCTCCTCTTTTGGGCTCATCCATCAGCACAACTTTACCACCCCTAACACAGCCACAATGTACAAGTACTCTGAATACACCATCTAGCAGTTTTTGCACAGAATTCCTTTTGATTCCATATTGTGACACCATGCATGGGATACCACCTTCTGTTTACCCAAAATTCATTCTCAAATGGAAATAGTATCTTGTCCTACACATGTTGCCAGTGACTGAGTTTGTCCTAGGAATGGATTTAATGACTAAGCACATGGTCCTGCTTCCCATTGCAGAGCTCCCGAGAGCTGCCGGTCACACTGTACATATGCATGAGGAAAGGCTCTGCAGTGGCTGAGACTCCTGAAAAGATGATGAGATGAGTTTCCTATCATTAACCCAGCTGAGTTTCCTTTCATTAACCTGCACTGATGAGGATAATACTGCCCATGTCATTTTGGTTATATGCTCTTAATGGCACTGAAGCCTCTGAATATTTAGTGAATAATCAACTATAATAATACTGAAGGCAAGGACGTGGTTTGAATTCCTCTGGTTGCAGCCAAGTCTAAACAAGCTGTATCATTGCATGACCTAATGCACACACAGTTTGCCAGAATAATACCTTCTGCAGATAAAGCAGAAACACTGTTTGCATTTTTGAACTATGAATCAAATGACAACACACCGAGATTTCTCCTGCTGTCTAAAAAGTCAAGATATTTTGACTTTGAACAAAAGATACTTGTAGCATTAAACACTTTAATATGCATTTTATTTTTGGGGACTGGTGACTTTCACTGGAAAGCTATTGTGCTGTTTTTCCTCCTATGCAGCCTTGAACTAGAGACCACATTCAGTATTCTCAGAAATCATTCTGAAATAAAGACCCCACATATGTTTAGAAATCCATACCACCTAGTGTGTGTATATATATATATGTGTGTGCATGTTTTTCTTGTGAAACAAACTGCTTGCTGTTCAAATTATCTTCTCACAACAGTGACTCTTTTATAGATTTATTAGCACTTGCCAGCACAGCAATACTTAATGCATTTCAGAACCACAAACCTGATCCTTGAATCTATTCCTAATTCATCACCAGTGGATCAGATATTGTGCTGTATGTTAAAATGACCTAGTGTGAGATGTAAAAGTTGTGCATGTCAGCAACACAAGATTTGATTCTTTTATTTTCTACTTTACCTCTCTCTCTCTCTTTTTTTTTTTTTTTTTTTTTTTTTTTTAAATGCTATTCTCCATGGCTTCATTGGTGTTTGGGGAAATCACCACCAGAGACTGCCAAGACAGAATCTGTTAGATTAGAGGAGATGAAGCAGCACTGCTCACCACAAGTTCAGTGACTCAGTGCTCAAGGTTAATGACTCCTGTTTTGGGACCAAATCAGGTTCTCTGCCTCTTTGCCCTTAAGTTTCTGGAAGTCAGATTGTTTCAAACAGATTAAGGAGGGTGATACAGCAGGATGTGGAGTCCGTGTCTGATGGTTTGTATTTTCAATGTTAAACATAAAGCTGCGCCTCTGCTTTGTATAAATCTTTCCAGACCAACATCAGAGCATTACCATGATGGTCCTAAAAGATCACCAGTGCTTCCCTTTTGGATGTGAACTCTCCCTGTATAGCAAGGTGTGCCAGAAATAGGCAGCATTTCCCTGAGCCTAAGTTTCTTCATCTGGTCTGTCTGAGAGTAAAATGTGATAAAGACCCTTCAGTCATGCACTGCCACACACAGGGACATAACACAGCAGCAATTGTACTGTGTTTCATCAAATAAAAGTGTCCCAAAATTCTGTCTCCAGATTTGTCTAAGGTTTGGAAAGTTTGGAGAGTGAGAAATAAGGCAACAATATAATAGGACTTCCCTGTGATGCTTTTATCTGCACTGATCTGTTTCAATCACTTCTGCTTAAATAATGCATCATAACTTGTTTCCCATGTTTATCAAATGGATTTTGAACCACACAAGATTTTGACATCCACATTATTCTATAACAGTGTATTAGACAGTTGAAAGTGTGCAGTGTACCCTTTTTCAAATGATGTGAACTTATTTGAAGTTATAAAGCTTGTCCCCTACCCCTCAGAAGAAAACCTGTGGGCTGCTCTGCACGATCTGTTAAAGAGGAGACAGCTCAAAACCACAGAGCAAGGCAGAAGGAGCAATCTCTGCATTACTGACTTGGAATCCAGTGGCTGTACCTCGAAAAGAACAAGCACTGCTCTTACTTTTAAAAGGCTACATCAAGCCTTCCATCTGAAATTCTTACCACAGACATCAAATGCTCCTAATTCCTCTCTAAACTATAGAGGTAGGACTTGTGACACTTTTATGTATGCTGATATTAAACACAACTGACACTGTTTGTTACACCCATTTTTGTGTGTTCTGATTATGCATTGTTCAATGCATGCAGATACCTAACTCAGGATTTTGCAGATAAAAGCAAAAAAATTAAACAATTCATAAAAGCAGATGTAGACAAGTGAATAATTTTGCTGCTATTTTATCACTGCACTGAGGTGATCTCTGATCAACAATGCAATCCTACTAAGATACTCAATTCAAATAGAGCACAACACAATTCAAAAAACTTATTTAAATTATATTGCTTCAGTTATACTGCCACAGAGTACAACTTTTATCCACATTGTGTGTGATGTAGCACCCCTGGACATATATCTATAAATTAGGTTACAGCAATGGTAAGGTGATGTTCCTATAGCATTCCTATTTCAAGTATCTTTTGCTACTTCTTTATGGTAACACATCAGAGAGTATTTAATCCCTCTGGTGTGGATTTAATTTCCCCTCTTGTTAATTAACCTGGTGATACTGTAACATATTCATGCAGTGATACCATTCTTTGGTTACTCAATTAATTGTGATAAAGAATTTACTGATTTTTCTCTGACATCATCATGATGTCATATCTTACAATGCTGGTAGCCTATTACAGTGAAATATCTAGAAAATGTCATCAGTACAAAATTGCTGTATTATGACTTTGAAACTCTTATAAAAGTATAACAGGCCCTGGCAAAAAGTAAAAACAGAACTCTATACTTGAATTGGTTAAAAAACCAAAAAACCAAAAAAACCAACAAAACATCACAAAACCAACAAACAAACAAGTCTCACAAAAAAAAAAAGGCAAAAAAACCCCCTTATACACACTAGGTTCAAAACTCAGATCTGCAGACCTCAATTTCTATTCAAAATATCAGTTACCATGGTCAGTGGAAAAATAGATAATTCTGCAAGGGTAGAATTGAATATTGTGCTATATTTTCTCCTCACAGAAGGCTCTTTATTTTAATAGGTTTTTTCCATTCCCATTTTTATGTATTTATCTGCATTGCTGGTCAGCTGAAATAACTATCAACTGTTATGTTTTTGGACTATGGGCATTGCTGCTTTATGTAAGATATAAACTGCTCTAGAAATATTAATTACTGGAGGGAGATTTAGTGATCTTTTACCTGATGTAATTAAATCTAGCTAGCAGAAATTATCCTTACCTCAAAGCTCTCTTGCTCCAGAGCCTAACCAACAAGAAATCTGTGTTAATGTGAACAGCCTGGAGTGGCTCCCTCAGTCTAAAAGGCTTTGTTAGATTTCACAGCACTCTTTACTGACACTTAAACTTCAATTTTTTGCCAAAGTGGTTATTGAAGTGCCCTGCTGGGGCAGAACTGAACTGGCCAGTCCTTGTTGTCCCTGGCATGTGAAATTCAAGAGCCAGCCTTGGTGTTCAACCCAATATTTCAAAATAGTGACCATTTGTTCAGCCTTTCAAAAGGTGAATATTTGTAGCTAATGAGGGAGAGCCCGAGTCCTTTCCTGGACCCCCTGCCTTGGGAACACAGCAGCACCAGCAATCCCCTCTTTGGCCCAGTTTCTTGCACAGCAAACATCCTGAAAAAACCTGTGTGATCAAAATCTGTTTCACCTCTCTGTCCATTTGTCAGTGCAAGACTCAATTTCTGAATGATTTCAAAAGAAAAAATCAACAGCAGCTTAACTTAATACAGACATACTTGTCATCTGTTAACCAGTATTTCCCACAAATTAATGAAAACACAGTTTTCCACTTGCTAATTAAATTTCATTCATCTGCATATATTCAGTAAATTGTTTGAGACCAAACCAGAGGTTACAGACATTTACTCCATTATTGCTAAATTAAAAATGGTGAATAATGCTTCAAAATTAAATGCAATATATGCAGTACATGGCCACACCTCTGGAACTGAGTATCTTAGAGCTGCAAGGCTCATGCTAATAGAAACAACTATCTGAAAATAATGACCCTGCTTTCTCCTGGACATTTACAGTGAGAGAAATACTAATGGATAAATTACCCAGTGACAATTAAGAAAGAAAGAACAAACCTTTATAATTCAGTATTTTAGAAGACACCTGCATCTTAATTATCATACTCACACTGGGTTATTTATTAATTCAAATAAAATTTGAATTGTTATTTTAATTTAAAAATGTATTATTTATTTTTTGTTTGGGTTTTGGTTAGTTTGGGGTTTTTTTGGGTTTCCCCCCCTTCCCCTAAGTTGCATATGAAATCCTTAGAGAAAGATGCTAGAGAAGGAATGTCATATTTTCCAGTCTGCTTACCACATGCTTCTGACAGGCCACAGTATGTAAGAGAGTTTTTACCACCTCACCTGTGGAATCAGTCAGTCAGTTTTAGTAGTTATCATCAGTTGCTTTGTGTTTGGATATGAAGCTGTAAATCTACCAGCAGCAAGTACCATACTTAGCGTGTCTTGCCAGTGACAAAAGAAAGGAAAAACACCTGTAATTCATAATTTATCACTGAATCAATATCAAACTCTTGAAATTTAGGAGCATGTGGATGGGTCACAGCTCACAGGCATCAAAAAACTAAGTAAACCCGGGATTTACATAAATTCTGTATGTCAGAATATTAACATTACATTTCTCTTACTTTTAATTGCTCTGCCTTTCCAGCCCTACTGCAGAAAGTATTTCAGGTCTGTAGGGGTCTGTCTGCATAGACAAAATCAGATCACTGCACACCTGAAAATTTAAGTGCATCCTTAACTGCAGTCAAGTGTAGCAAATATGGGTTTCAGGATTTACCTGGAGAGCACTGATGCTCCTAAGCAAGAGTATTGTACTGATAAATAACTAAATAACGCAATAAACAAAGGTAAATCCAGAGAAAGGGAAACTGAAAGCCACAGATAAATTCTCTGCATTCACCTGGATTAGCTGTTCCAATGTTTCCTGTCCCTTGGGTAGATACCAACACAACTTCCACAAAAAGACTTCCCCATCCAGATCAAGCATGAATTTGAACTAAACACAGCTCTTTTTTTTTTCAGCACATTCTAAACTTCAGCAATAAATTGTCCTAGTACCAAAACTTATCATGAAAGCCCATTCCATTGACCCTGGAATCCCATCACAAGCAGCTCTGCAGGTGATGAATTGTGCAGCATTTACATCAGGAGGCTGATAAGGATCCTCTCCTTGCAGCCTGTTCCATGGTCACATGGATGTTCCCTCCCCAGGGCAGCTGGAGAGGGCAGTGGCTGAGGAAACCGTGAATTGTCAGGGGTTTGACAACCTGTCATTCAGCTGAATATTCCGGTCTTGTGCCTATTTTTACCCCACAAATAAGCTTACCAATGTCCAGGAGCCTAGTACGACTTTGTGGTGCTGCAGAAATTGTTTCAGCAGAAATAAAGTGACTAAATCTGACGATGTTTGCTGACAAAAGTACAGAGCAATACAGGAGTCTTTTATCTCAAGGAGCTACAGATTCTGTTGTCTATCTTGTTTTCTCTTTCCTCATATTTTTTCAAGTAGCCAAACAGTTGAACAGTGTAGGATTTTTCACTCTTTCCCCCCAGCACACAATACATTACAGAGCATACAATAACTGGGTTTTTTTCACTAACTAGTAGATTTCTCTGTAGAGTTTCTCAGAATAAATTAAACCAGACCTCAGAGGCTGCTTCTATGATGAAAATTTTCAGCAGTCCTCCCAGAGCAAAGCAGTTGCCTTCATGCACTAGAGCAACACAGCACAGCAGTAACCAGGAAAGGCTAGGGCCTGTTGTGAGAGGTAAAATAAAGTGCAAAATACCTAAGGATGCCATAGATCTTATGCTGTAGGTCTTGGTGGGGGCTGCAGACCATGAGCAACCCCCTGGGATGTTCCCCTCAGCTGTCTTGCTAATGAGTACACTCAGCATTGCTCACACCACAGAGCACCTGGCTCCCCAAAAGCTGACAGAGGAAGAAACTGCAATTAAGTCTGTGATTTAGTGGTCTTCCTATGGCTTTTCTTTGATAAACCTGAAACTATACCCAATATGGAACAACTAAACAAAACACATCAAAAAAATTGGAAGTTATTCTCCTCTGAAGTGTTTTCTCCGTGTGCACATCACCAGTGCTCACATGCCTTCTGTTGCAGAACAATGATGGAAGTTCCTAATTCATGCTTCATTCTTCATACTAATTTATTTTAAAGAAGGATCTCTCTTTCATTGTAGTTACTTCTCTAATATTGGCTGATTTTTTAATACTTATTATCACTGCCTTGGCTAGGGTCATATCCTGCATATCACAGCTGTCAAAATGAGTAAAACATCTCTGTTTGCCATTCTTTGATTAAACAAAAGAATTGTTGTCACTTTTCATTGAGAAAAGAGATTCCTTTGCTAATTCAAAGAAAGCAGATTTGGTTAAATTGAAGGGAAGATTCTGAAAAAGGTTTTGAAACTTCCAAAGGGGATTTACTGGCACAGGTCTCATGCTTATTTTAGGAAGTGATGCTCATCACATCAATGCTTCTAAAAAAAGGGTGAACAGGTGCTGAGCCCCAAAATAGTGACCAATGAAGAACATAGGTGAAAAAAAATAGGAAAAAAAAGTTTACTTCTCGTTTTGCTGCATCCATTGCAGAGGGAGCAGGAAAGGGAAGGAGGTGCTGGCTGAGCAGGTGTTAATTGCCATCCGATTTTAGGTATTCCCTGGAATCCTGGCAGAGCTCAAGCTCTGCTTCTCAGCCCAGCTCCCTGAGCAGGCCCTGACCTCAGAAAGCAGAACTGCAGGAACAGCAGTGTCCAAGGCACTGCTCACATTTAACATTCATATTCTAAGACTCCTGCCTGCCTGCTGGAAGGAGGGACCCAGGGCAGGAATTTGCAAAGACAGGTAGTGCCTGGGGTCGAAGTCATTTCACTTGCTGATTATTCCACTGGTAGTATTTTTTCCTCTTGAGCAAAATTTCAAACAATTCAGCCCTGACACATTTTTAAAAATGCAGCAGTGGAGAGAACCAGTGCTATCTGTGGGTATCCTTTCCCCACCTGTCATGATCATCAAATGAACATGAACTTCTAGAAACAACAAAATAACAACTATGTTTAATTGTTGAGAAGCAATTTTTCTGACCCATGAAAAAATAACACATTTCAGTTCCCTGAAGATGTCAGTCTCCTTTTTACAAATGTAGAGAAGCTGATGTTTTGTTTGTTTCTGAAAGAGAAAAACCTGGATGTCTTTTAAGTAGTACATATAAATGTATTTATATATAAACAAAATGTATTTATATATAAACATATACATATGTGTATGCACACAGCTGTCTCCCTGATTATATATCCATATCTCAATCATCCTTTTCAGGACATGCACATAGAGATCATTAGGGGGAAAAAAAGGAGCAAAAGAAGCAAAAGTTAAAAATCTCAATTCTTGTAATTTGGCTGAACTTAAGTGACTGACAGTACAGAACAAAAATATAGCCTGCCTTCTATTCACTTTTGAAATACCTGCAAAGGGCAACCTGAAACTGGAAAATGGAGTAAGTGCAATGAGGCCTTTAGAATAATTATGTGTTGTTAATTGAAGAATGTTAATCATGTCATATTAGAAGGGAGAGAGGGTTAAATTGGTAAAATTTCAATTCACTTAGGCCTTATCTCTTGTTGGAATGAACCAGATGATTAATCCTTAATATTCTTCAGGGATACAGAGAACATCAGCAATTAAATTAACAACTACAAAGTTTATGCTCAGAGATTCAAAAATGAAAGACAGAAACACTTTAATTTTTCACAAGTTGTTACCTTAATTATCTTCTTATTGCTTCTGTCTCTTTTCCCTCATTACAAAAACACACCCCTCAGTATTCCTGGATCCTTTAATTTGCTGTAGCTCAGCAACTGTGTAAGGAACGTCATCAGAGCTGCAAAAGTCATAAATCTTACTTTGTGCATGCTCATTGGAAATAAATCCTTCTGCTGTACCCTGTCCCTGTGTTCCAGCTGCAAGTGATGACAAATTTTTGTTTCCTTACAAACCGCAGTGTCTATCAAAAGTTGCTGGCAGAAAAGGAAGGCTTGCTTAGCCCAGAAAATGAAGTTTCTTTTAGAAAAATGTAAAAAGTACAGATATACAAGCCAATTTAATAGTTATTATGCAGTCCTGCCAGCACTAGGAAGGTAAGGGGTGAGTTCTCATGAAACCTAATTCCACAGTCATGAAAATTAGAGTGTAATAGTGTAGCTCCAGATATTCATGAAAATTATGTACCGCCAAGAGATCACAGACTGATGTTTAAATGTTCTGCTTACAGAAGAAAACAACAGACAAAATGGAGGACCTGAGAATGAGTTTTGGATTATTTCTTAAGAGCTGAGTTCGAAAATGTGGAATCTTGTTATCAATACTGGCCTGCTTCATATATTGAATGATTTCAAATGTAATTGCTGGGAAAGTAAATGCTCCCACAAGCTGAATGCAAAAATCCATGCCCATGAAACACAGGGACTTGACATTGTTATCACCAGGCATGCTTTCCAAATTATCAAAGTTTTAAAGTAAAATGTCATATCCCTGAAGGGTGCCCTTCGAACAAATTATTAACGAAGCTCTATTGATCCTCACCCAAACAGCAAAATCTCAATAAATCTCCTCTGGACCTTTGCTGAGGCTGGAAAATGCATTACACCCCCCTACTGACCACAATTTTTATTATGGCTATTGTGTTTGCAGGGCAGTCAATTTTATACAGCATTACAAACTGCCAAGTGCTAAAGTGATTTCCTCTATTACTGAGGTCCATGTATTAAATTTAGTGAGGCACAATATCAGGCTTCAAATATTGCAGGGTTTAGAATTGAATGCAGCTGAGCCTAATGTTATCAACCTGACAAAAACCACTGACATATTAAGTAGCAAATCATTTATTCATATTTGGGACTGGTTTTGTTTTTCTGTTCAGCTGTATAGTTTTAGATTAGCCACAGTATTTCAAAATGGGACTGTTACTGTGAAGTCCAAAGACACTGTGGAATAGATATTTCATACACTTATTATGCACAGTAGATCAGAGAAATATGCCTCACTGACCTGCTATCACATAGAAATACATGTAAATTAATAAATTACTTTGCATAATGCAGGTTTAGGCTGCAAATACTTTAACCCTTTAGAACGACCAGTGATAAGCATTTCAGGTACTTTTTATTATAATCAAATACAAAGCCTTAATGCTCAGATTAAGTTGCATTTTGTGCTCCTTTTTTAGCCTGATCATTGTTTTCCCTGCAGTCTGAAATCTTCAAAGCCAGTGAATTTCTGAGCTTGTAGATACTATTTGAAACCTAGTTCTTTCTGAAATATGTCTGTTGTAAGGTACATCTGGAAGAACTGATGTATCCAGAATAATCCAATACTTGTCCCCATCATTAATGATTGCTTACATCAATGGAAATAAAGATTTCTGTATGGTTTTTGTCAATGGAAAACAAATTATTCTGTAACAAATTGAGATGAGCTATCCAATATTTTTCTTGCTTGAAATAATCCCAATGATACTCTGAGGTAAAAGCTGTAGCCACAGCTCTCTGAGTAAAAAAGAAAAATTAAAAAAATCTGCATTAATACCTGTTATTATACAGAATGCCTGCTTCCTACCTTTTATAAATGACTACATACTGACATACTGGTCTGTGGTCTAATTGTGCAATTATTAAACTGCAAAAACTGCCATTAAAAATTGCTCACAGTGGATCTCTGGACAGAACTATCCATCCTCATGCAAAAACTCCAGAGAAGATTGCTGTAACTTTCTCTCTGAAAATCTGTCTTCAATGTGCAATATACACAAAGTAAATGCCATTGACAGATTTGCACAGTATTCTAAATGTGAGAGAAATCTCCAAATGAAAGGATAGAATTCTCTTCCTTTTTAAATCTTTCCAGGCTCAATCACACATCTGGGTTCACTGGGAAGAGCCCAAGAGTCTGCAGTCTTTTACTTTGGGTGTTTCACTGCTGTAGCTAATTTTGCCCTAACAACCATGTTGGATACTGAGCTGTCCAAATCAATCACTGAACAGTTTAGTATTGTGCTTTATATTGCCACAAGGCTTCTACACCTGTCTCAAAGGAGACAGCACGACAAAAATATTGCTACCTTGAACTTTATTATGGAGTTGGAAAGCTAACTTGCTACTGGAGAGCCTAATTCAAGCCCTGAATTTTGTGTCATTTCCCTCCCATGTGTCTTCCCCTCAATCCTTCCTAGCCAATTCCTGCAACACTAGTTGGCTGCAAGCAAACAAATAAGCAAACAGATGAAAGCTGAAAAAACAAGCATTAAATATTTAAACTTGGGAGTACTGCCCTTTTGGAGTTAGACCCCAGGTGCTTCAGTTGCAAGCCCTTTCCTTAGAAGATAAAGCATTTAACATAAGCTGACACTCAGACATCTCAGTCTCATACGCTGCCAGGGTTCCTCCTTGTCACCAAAAGAGATCAGATATTATTTTGCTAATTGGACTGAAAAATGCTCTTGGCATTCAGAGACTTCCCACACACTCACTACTGACTCCTTGGACCACATGGGTCCCTGAACTGGCTTTATGGAAGTTTGTCTGTGCTCTGCAATCTCATCATAAACTGGACTCCTCTCATTCAACACCAACGTGTCACTGTTAATAATTCTGTCTATTCACTTCCATTGCAGAAATTCCACAGAAGTAGTGAGGAACAGCACCCTGCACAGCTCTATGAGTAGAGCTAATGACACTTCTTCTTTCATTCCTGAAATGTTAATTAGCCCATAAGTCTGACACTTGGTAATGAAATATTTATTTTCCTGGAGTAGTACATGTAACTTAAGAATTACAAGTGGATCTAGATGTATTACTGCATATAAAAATCATTATTCTTAACCAGGTTGCAATCTACAAGGGAGAAACAATATATTATTACAAAGCACTTCCTAATTCCCATGGGTGAGTACCATCCATTTTTGGCACTTTGTATTTTGAATTTCGGACGAGCAGTCTCTGTTGCTTGCAAGAGTTCTTTAAAACATAAAAAAACCCATGCCACAAAGTTTACACACTTTAATTCCAACCTTAAATTACATTACATTTCATTTTGAGTTATCAAGGATATAACCAATTCAAAAATATTTTCCCCCTTTGTGACCTGAGTATCTCAGAGAGTAGTTTGGCATCCTGACAAAAAACCGGATATGAATACCAAAATAATGGAATCATCATGTTGGACTCAAAGCACTGGGGAGGACTCTGAGAAAGTGAATGGGAGAAATCACCCAGCAGAATCTCAAAATCTGAGATGAAAATGACTACAAAAAAGGTGGCACAATTGATTTGCTGACTAAGAAGGAGTGAAAGTGTGGAGCAAGGATCAGGATTTCCCTTGGTGGAAAAGATGCTCCTGCCTCACACCTAAACACAGCACCACATGGCTTCTGAGAGAACAAGAAACTCCATCACAGCCAGACCCAGTACACAGATTTGAGGATTTATCTGAAATTCTTCCTGAATAGAGATGAGGGAGATTTAAAGAAATCAACAATAAACTTCTCCAGCGTGATTTCCAAATGGGGTGTCCAGGAATCACCTCTCATGTCATGCAAGTATGTCATGCACCCAAAACATTCAGGTTCTCTAGGGCCACACACGTGGTTCCAAAGATCAGCAATTCACAATAAATCATCTGGGGTGAGAACAATTTGATAAGTGATACTGTGCTGTAATCAGGTGACACTGACAAATCATTCTCAGGCCTATCCTGCAGCTCCTTAGCTCTTCTTGGCTATTCAGCCCAGCATTTTTTTCCCAATATACAGTCATAATTCAGTGATAAGTAAACACCTGCAATTTCTACAGCTTCCCTAATGAAATCCCAATCATTTTTACTGGTTGAGACTATTCTGCCAGAAGTGCAGCTCTTCTGAAAAGCAATAGCATGGTGGCATTTACATGAAATAGTTCCAAATGAGCAGAACTATTAACATATATAAAATCTATATGAAAACAAGATTCCCATACAGCAAATCATATCCAAAACAACTCATCCCACAGACCTGTCTTGCAGTGGAAAATGGTGGGTCTGAATTGAACAAAGTCAGTGTAACAAGACTGAAAGGAGTGGTTAAAATAACACCAGCACATGTGAAGCTGTCTGTGCTCAGTTTTTCCATAAGGGAAGCTGCACTAAGACACTGAACCAGTTAAATAATGTGCATCTAACAAAAATAGAAATAAGATAGCTTGGTCATATTTAGCTTATTTGACTGTGATGACATCATTAAAGTTTTCCCTGATAAGGCATACCTCTAAAGTAAATTGGAGTCACTTCATTTAAAAGATAACTGAACCATATTACTTCAGTAATATCATAGGAAAAAAAAAATCTTCAGTGTGTAATACACTGCTGCAAAACATGAGTAAATATTAATTTCTCCATGTCCAACAGAATAAGACAGGAACAGGCTTGCTTTTCAGCAGGAAAGATTCCAATTGAACATGTGGCTCACTTGTGTGTGGTTTTTATAGCTAAGAGATAAATTTGACTTGTCTGTTTATAATTGCTTTTTATAAACCAATTTAAATTAAGAATTTGTTCACTGGCTGTGAACATCCATATATTAACTTAAAACAGGATTGTTATCTTTGCTTTCACCGTGTAGTTTTACATTAATAGCATATGATAACCTTCTGAAATAAGAGAGTAAATGTTTAACACACACATTAATAATGAATAGTAAGAAACAGAAGTGCATGAGGAACTTTTACAAGTACCAGTAGCACGTCACTGCATCACACCACAGGACTCCTCACACGTGAGCTGTAAAATGAGATGTTTTATGCCACCTCAGCTAGGCCTGTATGTATTATTAAATTACCTTCCTAGTCTTTACAAGACTTAATTCCACATTCCTCATTTGTCTCCAGCACCTTTTTCCTATAGCATTCGTAATTTTGTCTTCGTATTAGATCAGCTTTATTCCCTTGAGAGTATCCTCTTCTACTTGTCCTACTTCTCATAAGGAATTATCCAATATATAAATAAAAATTTGCATCCCATTATTATTACTATCCTGTTGCTGCCCATCGAGTCATCAAACATGTTGCCAGACATGCAGGGGGAAAAAAAAAACCCAAAAAAACTAAACAAAACACTCTGTCTCTTACCCATCCAATTCAAAGAATTGCAACCAAGTCCCACCAGAAAGGTAAAGCAGACCCTTTCCTACAGCAAGTTTTTAATTTATTTGGAGCCAAAATGACACCCCCAAAAAATAAAGGTTTTTAAGAATGTTCTCTGTTGGAACTAATTTACCTTATCTGAGAGGGTGGTG
Source organism: Passer domesticus (assembly GCF_036417665.1). Classification (NCBI taxonomy): domain Eukaryota; kingdom Metazoa; phylum Chordata; class Aves; order Passeriformes; family Passeridae; genus Passer; species Passer domesticus. The sequence goes on along the minus strand of NC_087488.1, from coordinate 4,663,068 downwards.
CCATCTATATCTACAACCAAAGCATAGCACAGTATAAACATTAACAGCATTGCAGAGTTACTCCAGATTCTGTGACAGCAAATAGGGTTTGAAACACATGAAGACAAAAAATAAGTTCACCCTGTGGGTTGCTTTAGAAGCTGAACCTTAGTGATGTCAAGAGGACACAATTTCTTCACATTTAACTGAAAAGGACAGTGGCTGTTCTGATCTTAAATATTCTCCTTTCATTTCAGCCCTTTGACCCCTCTCTTCTTCATTTTCCTCCCCTTTCAGTGACATTTATTGCTTTCTGCTTCTTCCTCTGCTGTTCCTGTTGTTGCTGCATTTCCAGACAAGACTGGAGTGTGAAGGTACAACTGGACAAACATTCTGGCCATTGAGAGTGCTCCTCACAAAACAAAGCTCCCTCAGTGTTCTCAACACTTCCACTGGATAAAGAACATGGGAAATACGTAAAAGAATTCCAGCTGGGCTTTGTATTTATAATTACGAGTTTCTCATAGCTGAGAATTGAATACCTGAAAGAAAATAGTGATACTATATTCCAATTACAACTTAATGGGGAAGAATGGGAGATATTGGGTTTGTTACTAGGTGGTGCAATTTATCTCAGATTCTTCCACAAATTCATAGCATTGACTTGGGATATTTTCTGAAAAACTCACAAGCTAAAAAAGTAGAATTGCTGAAAATACAGCTGAAACCTTTCTTCAGGTTAGATGTTTCAGTTATCTTATACATGTGTTGAGTAAAAAATAACTGATTAAAAAAAAAAGAATTATTTTTCTTACATCACACTTTTAAGGCAGTATTGTAAGCTCTATTCAGTATCCATACCAGAGTAAAAACTAGAGCTGCTAATTTTTAAATCAGCAATACAATCAACATTGCCACCTTAACATTAGCACTACAGTTACTCTTCAAACTGGTTGTATGAGAATCAATATCATAAACATTTCCATATTCCAATTTATATGCTTACCTGTGTTCACCCTTGGAGGGAATCAAATCATCTGCACAACATTTCACCCTAAAGAATGTTGACAATCTTTAAATTTGAGTTTTTCAATTAAGAAACCCCATACATTTGTTTTAAAAATCCTGATTAAAACTAACAAAAGCTCAGGTAAACTAGGCCTCTGAATAGAAGTTTAAATCTCAAATTAAAGTAATAATAAATATTTGGCTTGATGCAATCTAAAACAAGCTTTTGGCTTTGAAAAAGTCATTTTAATCAAATCTCATCTCACCTAACATAGTTTTGGTCTTCACTTCCTATTCCATAACAATGGATGCTCTGCAAAAGCTCCAAGTGGAATATGTAGAAACAACATTTCCCTTGGCTTTTGCTTTAATATTAGTTGAGAAGGCACAGATTGACTTCACTTAACTACAGCCACCAACCAGCTGCTTCACTGGAACTTCAATAGAAACAAAATTCTGAAAGCCCAAAGGACAGAGTTTTATTCATTGCTACAAATATTATTAATAAAAGGAAGATTACATTGTCATGATGATTACACCACTCAAAACATGAAATGTACAACATTTTACTCGGAGAATGACTGCAGTTGAGGCTTTTTTTTGCCGATTTTCTAGTTAATACTGCTGTGAATCAAAGTCTCAGTGAGGCAGACAGACTCTGCAAAGGACACACAGCAGTTCCCAAAGCAGAGAGCTCAGTTTTACCACGTGTGCTCATTGCATCCCACCTCACCACAGAGCTATTGAAAACCCTATATTTGTGACACACAGGCAGGAACCAACTGAAATACAAATATTCCAGTCTGAACACTCCTTTTCAACTTAGACTGTGCTTTCTAATCTACAACCACTGCTGGCTGGGCAATTTTCATTTTTGTAAAATGACAAGTGGCACTTCATTTTAGGTAAAGGTGAAGATGAAGTTCCCAACTTTATAAAATGCATCCCTCTCTAACACCAACTGGTGGATGCTGGTGTCTGACATTAGAGAGGAATGCTCACACACTGGAAAATAAATGGTTTTTGCATTTCAAGGTGACAAGTACAATGTCAGACACAATCAATCGATCACTGCATAATTATTATTGCAAATGATCCATATCCATGCTGCAAACCTTAAGGGGAATTTAATGAAGCAGGAAGCACATCAATAATAAGATCTACTTCAGTCTCTGTTAAATCTCACAATTCACAAATATGTTGTCACATTTTATCCTTCCTCGAATTCTTGTAATTATATTTGAGGAGAAGCTCACTGAAAAGTAAAATTCAAACATATATCACCTTTTTCACTATAAAAAGGAGTCCCTGTATATTATATATATATATATCACAAAAGATGAAATGTACAAAAGTCTACAAACACAACAATCTGTGAAGAAAATGTAGACTTAATCTGATGTATTTGCCTGACTTAAATCTGTGTTGTGCCCATAGAGGAACACACAGGGAGCACAGCGATAATGAGAAGGAGCTGAAGAGAAGAACTTCTGTGTCCTGACTGCAATCCTTCCATGGCACTCACTGCCTCACTGAAGAGTGGGATTTTAACTTGTGGTGATATCAAAAAGGGGCCTTGGTTTTTTGTCAGTTTCTGGTCTACCTGAACCAGAAATTAAATTGACAGAAATTATAATTGGGAATAAATTTTGTCATTTCTTCCAAGGCAAGTCTGCTGTGTCTGTGACAGTGATCAGGAAGTGATCTCCATGTTTTCCTGCTGTTTCATGAGCTTTCTCACTCCAGTTATTCCCTTTCCTCCTCCCTCTCTGTCTCACTGACATGCAAAGTAAGAGGGAATTTGGCTGCTAGCTGGGTCCAGCCCATGACACAACTGCCATCCTGATGGGGAAAAGTACATCTGGTGTATTAGAAACCTTTGTAAAAGCAGTCATTTCTGCAGCAATGTTGGACTTCAGCTTTCTGGCTGCAGTAAGAACAGGTGGATTTCCATACTAGGCTATGACAAGGATCCAAACACAGATTCATCTGTTTGGCAAGGAAGGAATAACAATCCAGGAGCAGAAGGGGAAAAGAAAGTCATATGGAAAGACATCAAAATATGTGAACAGCTACCCAGATTTTGATTAGTAAACATCCCCTTCTGTTGATTAAACTGTGAGACAGTCTAACTGGTTACAAAAGGTAAATCCAGCCTAGTGGCACTTGCACATCAGAGTGGAAAGATAAATAAATCTTGGCTTAGGGACTATGACAGCTTCTCAAGCAGGCACACTTCACTGGAATAAACATCCAAAAGGAACACATCGAGATATTAATCTCAAGACACAAACAAGGTTTCTCAACAGCCCAAAAAAATCTTCAGGACTTGTTCATTCCTCTGCCTCCACAGCTAAGGCTGTTCCAACAGCAGCTGAGGTTCTGCAGCTGCAGCAGCTCAAACCCACCAGTCCCAGAAGTGTGCTCAGCAAGGATTTCCACTAAGAGATAATAATCATGGGACAATAGGAGGACTCTAACCCGCTCACCCAGCCCCATTTCATGCAGCCTTTGTTCAATTCTTTCCTCACACACATCCCCGCACTGATAAAGACACCCACGCAGTTCATTCAAAGCTCTGATGGAAAGCAATGCTATTAAGGGGGACATGATGGAGATAAGGTTAATTGGACAAGTGTAACTCCCTGCTAAAGGAAGGGGGAGAGCAGATTTGGCAATTAAACTATACAGAACATGTAATGCACCTTCAGAAGAGAGCAGAGCAAGTCACTCATGCTGCCTTACACAAAATGCATGGACTCTGCTGCAAGAATTAGTAGTGATGATAAACATATTATTTAGGCTAAAACTCAGTTTGATCCTGTTTAAATTCAGTTTTGTTAAACACTTATGTGTGTTTGTCTCTAAAGGAATGTACATTGCTTTTCCAAACCAAAACTGGCTCGCTTGCCTGTCTGCAGTGCTGGACATAACAGAGCATCATCCTGATTTGTTCTCTTGCCATTCTTACCCCACACCAATAACAGAATGGTGTTCTACAAAATACCACAGCAGGGCAAGAAAACCCTTCTAGAACTGAACGTACCCGATGACCAAAAGTTATTGTCAAATATTCTGCCTGGAATTGTTTTTGTTTTCTGTTTCATTTATTCTTTCATACTAAAAATGGTGATTTTTCTGAATGTCATCATGCTTTGCATGCTAGTGTCTTTTTCAGCTTTGTCATCACAACATGAAGTATTACACGTATGATTTTCAGCCAACCTGTGTGTGTGTTACAATAGATACATAAAGCCAGCCTACTGAGAATTGTCTTAGATCCTACCATAACTAATTGTAATCCTATTTTCATTCAACACCTCTGTCAGTCCTTTTATTTTAGCCATCAAAACTGTAGGTTTATAAATTGTAATACTTCACTATTCAAGTTTATTGAGCCAGGTACCCTTGAAGATCCTTACTATTCACATCAGCATACTCTATTATGAAATCATTTGTATTTTTCTGTGTTAATAATAAAAGGTACACATTTATTCAACATCAGTGGTCAGGGAGTCAGATGCAGAGGATGAAGCTGCATGTTTTATTCAAGGTCTCAGTGGAAAGCAGAATGAGGATCACTGACTCTGAAGATATCTGCAGCTTTTCTGCTAATATATTTGATTTTTCTTAACTAATAGGATCTAAATACTTTGATAACTCAATAATTCTATGCAATAAAATCTATACTGCTGAAGTGTTCCTCTGACTGTTTTCAGCACAGTCATTTATTCTTTCAGCTTAGCTCATGCTGGATCTCACTGTCTGCAGCTCTTTAAGCACAGTCAGCAGTGCATTTTGTCTTAGTGCAGGGTGTTTTTGGAAATCCTCATCAAAGAGAACAATCCTCTGCTTAATGCACACAATTTCAATGCTACAAAATACACAGTAGGTAAAGTTATCCAAAAGAATATAAGTATTGTATTTGTTCCATACTGCAATTTAAAAAATTCTAAGGTTTTGTTTCTTTATTATTTTAGTCATCTTCACATCTGTTTAGGGTTCTCATTTCCTTTAGAAAAAAAGCCTTTACAAAGGTGTCCTGCAGCACTGAGTACACAAGGAGCACAAGTTAGGCTGGAAATGACACCCTTGTCTGAGCCAGGAGCAAGGCACACTCTGTGCTGCACACATTTGGTGCATAAAAACAGGCAGACTTTGGTCAGCTGAATAAAATACCATCTGCTTTTGAATATGGGAGCTGACACACAATCATATATGTGTATTAGGATGCCTCTAAATGGGAGAAGCACCAGAAATACAGCCGTAAAGGAATTTAAACTTCTAAATATCCAGATAAATTTGTGCTAGAGTCTGTTACTTCCTTTTCTTCCAGACTTCTTCCCAGATGTTCATTTAAGGAACATTTTGCTAATTCAGACAAATACAATTTTCTGTATTGGACCCAAAAGCTTTATTCTACAGAGTTGTCAAAACAGTGTCCTATTGCCAGAAGAAATTATCTTGTTGCTATTGCATACACATTTTTTTTCAATCTGTTTCTCTGTATCTGCCTACTCTAGTTTTGGGAAAAATACCAAATTTCATTTGCTGACATGCTTTCTGCCTTGTTTGATCAAATATCATTCTGAAGCTGCTACTGAAAAAAATCTCTGCTAAATATACACAAAATTTCTGACAACTCATTCCCTATTATTAAGAAGAACAGCAGACTGACAGGAATGAAGCACTATTCTGACTAAGCAGACATTAATTAGATGTTTATAAAATTTATAAAACTGTATTATGGTACATTAAGGTAATTTTAGTCCAGCATTGGAGCATACAACAAAATGTGGAAAGCTAACAATTTTTCTTTTAAAAATGTATTTACCAATTATTTTGTCTCAGTTTTTTCTATGACATTTAATTGCATTTGATTTTTTTTCATGACATGCAGTAACTTTAAATGCTCAACTTCTAACTCAGAATATGAAAACTGAACATGAGGTTAGTGAGAACTGAACAACCAGATGGAAAACAGCCAACCATGGAACTGTTTGCAGCTGCTTGTGCTGTCATGAGGACAACCTGGGCTTATTTTGCAAAGTATGAAAAAGAGGAGGAGGAATAGTGTACAGAAAGAGGGGGTTTGGAAGGCTGGGGACTCTGAAAGATTGGGAGCAGCCTCAGCTTTCAGCCACCAAAAGTTACACGCTAAGCACGAGTCAGCAACTCCAGAACCCTCTAACTGCAAAAACCCAACACAAATATTTGCTACATTCTGAGCAAATCCCATCACCTTTGGAGAGGTGAGTTACACAGGAAATGGGAATGATCATCTGCAGTGGTCCAGAACAGCCTGAGTCACTGCAACAATCTCATTTTGGGGAGAAAGGAGTATTAAAGTGCACCAGCAGCAGATGTAAAAGGGTCTGTACCCCTCTGAGAGAATATATTCCCCTTTGGATTTGCTACTTCCCAAATCAGTAATGCCTGAAAGCCTTCAAAGTTTCTTGGTCAGTGTGAACTCTGACATTGCTGAGCTCTGATTCCTACAGCACACTCTGATTCCTGTGCATAAAGTACCAGACCAAAAAAAGATCTCCTTTGTCCAGGGAAGGAGGAAAATATAAATACAAACATCATTTAATTGCTTAGGCTGTCAACAAATATGGATTTCCTGTGACAGGGCTAACAATACTCAAATCTTTCTCTACTTTTTGAAATGTTGAAATATTTAAAAAACAACACCTAATCAAGACTGTTCTAGTCAACAGACTGAATTAGTGTCTGTGCTCTGCATTCCTGCACAATGCCTTAAGTTAGCTGAACATGTTCAGCTTTCAATAAAAGGAACTTGATACCACGGTCATCAGTAGAATTTAAAAAAAAGACATCAAACTGTTCCAGGATAATGTAAGTAAGACATTAGAGAATGGGAAGAAATCAAAATTTTCTTTTACTTTGTAAATATCCAAAATGTTTCTACATTACAAATGAAACAACGGGTAAGCACTGCCACATAATGGGTGAATAGTCTGAAAAAATCTCAGACAATGTAATAAGTTAATTTTAAGCCCTTTAAAAAGGGAGGATTACATTTTCACACAAGTTGGCTACTTTAAATTTTAATAATATTGCTGAGAAGCTTTTTATAATTACATAAAAAATTGATGTGATGTCAGGAGAAAGCACTCCAAGTGCTGCTGTGAGTTTATACCTTGCACCTACATCTACTGAAAGTCTCTTGTTTACCTACTGCATCTTTTCCATATCTTAGGTACCTATGCATGGCCACGTAATGTCTAGAGTTTAAAAGCCATAACATTTCAGGAAAAAAATAATCTATTAATACAAATCCTCTATTTCCATAAAACCCCACAAAGTTATAACGTTCTGCTACAATTAAAAAAATGTTTATTCTCTGCTTCTTCCTACTAACCTTCAGATTTTATACAAATAATTTAGACTAGAGAAGTTCAGTTGCAAATGGGAAGAAATACTCAATACCCAGGTGTAGCAGTGCCAAAAAAGAGAGGGACTGTTTAAAGAATTCTGCAAATCAGAAAACCAGAGCAAAACATGCATCATATAATGTAAGTAAAGAGGACTAAGTAAAAATAGAATGAACACACTTTTAAATGTGAAATATTAATTACTAAAACCTTTATATTAATTACTAGGAGCTTTGAAAACCAGGAACTGGAACCATCAGAAACTGCCTGTTACTATGGCTGTTTTGATTAAAACATTTATATACATCTCTAAAAAGAATAACTGCAAAAGTTCATCAAAAATAAAAACTACAGCACACTAAAAGTGATAGAAATCTGCATAGTTACCTGCAAGAAAATCTATTTCACTGAATTTTCAAATTAACAATGGTTCCTAGGCTTGGAGAGGGAGAAGATCCCTGGCTTTTAAACCTTTTGAGCTGTGCCACAGAGAAACAGAATAATACACAATAATGCATGTCCTTTCACCTCAGTGTACATATTAGAAAGAAGGGCTTATCCTCACATCTTTACTGTGCATCTCCTTTGGATGATGGCAACTCTAACAGCACAGTACAAACTGAGTGAAAGACACACTGCTGCAACTGAGGGATCTGATTTATAAATCTAAAAGGAGAATGAAACTAATCCTTGCACCAGCAGCTTCAACACAGAATGGTGGTAAGGGTTAAAAACCAGCAGCAGTCAGGGCTGCTGGTAAATGCACAGACACACGGGTGAAAATTCAAGGGACTTGTACTACAGAACCCAGAAAAAAAGGAAAAGACAAAATCATAAGGCTCGGTGATTGGTGAGCTCCTGAAACGATAGCACAGGTCAAAGTACTGAAAAAACAAACTTAGAAGTCTACATGCAGTGCCTTTTGCACGGGTGACAGAAGTTCCTAAGATATAGTGGAGGCTCAACAGAAATGAGAAGAAAGCATAAAGGGAGATTTACAGCTGAACCACGAGCAATTTAAAAAGAGAAGGAGTGATTACTGATAATATCCTGAGAATTCAGTGTTGATCCTCTGCAGCCTGTTTTGCAGGGGTGGCCCAGATTAGCTGCACGCCTGTCTATTTTTACATACATTTAAATTAAATAAATAAATAGATTGTCAAATGAGATTAGTTTAAAATATTTTTCCCAGAAGATGTACAGGCTTTGAAGAGGAACACAGAAAAGCTTTTAAGTATGCAGATTTGTTCACTGATTTCTTTGTGGGTTTGTTTTGCTAAGAAATAAAACATTCTGTATCAAAACCTGGATGAATACACAGGTTAATAGCTTTACTAATTAAAACATACATGCCACAACACAAAATTATTTTTAAGGTGAGCAGATTTTGCTGCAAGGAATCAGAACAATGCTGAATATAAAATCACAGAAATAGGAACACAGTATCTATTTCTTTATCTGCAGTTGTCAATTGCCAGAAACTTCAAAAGCCAAGACAGACTGTGACAATTAGTATAAAAGCAACTGGGTTAAGTAACACACATTAGAAGTTTTAATCACATTAAGATTGTTTCATTTCTTACAAAGAAAGCAAATTCTGAGCAGCCACAAGTGATGCAGCATTCGCTTTGTAACTGAACCCCACAGTGAATCTTACACAATTGCAATACGTTCTAAGGCATTGAAAAGAAAGCAGTGCACCCTGCCACATCCTGCAAATCACGAAAATAAATTCCAGCTTCACGTAAATGACCCGGTTTGTTTAAACTCTGCCTGGAAATGCAAGCACAGGTACTGCACCCCAGCCACGCTCCCCTGCAGCACACACACCTTCCATAGCACAAAACATGCTGCAACTACAGGCTAAAATCCACACTCCCAAAGTCCATTTATTAACAAAAGATTGACATGGAGAGAGACACTACCTACCCACAAATACATCATCATCTTGAAAGAAATCAAGGGCTCTGTCAGCAAACAGAAGTCTCCTTACTTCACCAAGTATGTCTGGAAGGAAAACTGAAAACAGTGGGTAGAAAATCTTGCCTTTTTTCTGTCAAGTCCTCACAGTTCTCTTCTTATACAAGGTATTTTTTTTAGTTTGTTTATGAGAACAGCATTCGTTCAGTGGCTCTTTCTGCGTGTGAAGTGACTTGCTTCAGGCTGTCTTTTTTCTTCCCTTTTTCTCCCTAACTCAGTCTGTCCTTTCTTTACTGTCAAGCTTGCTTAGGTAACAGTTCTTGGTGTATCTATTTAATGAGCAGGTCCGTGCACTAAAGGCAGCCAACTACACTGAAGGGGGGGGTGTGGAGAGGGGAAAAAAAAAAAAAGTAATAATAAATAAATAAATGGGAATATACCACTTCCTGATTATTATTATGGGATCTACAGACGCCCCCTCTGTAGGAATTTTATAGGAGGATTTCTAAGACGTCTTGAGGGAGGGGGAAATCCTCAGAGTGACTCTGGTGGCTCTCGAGCCATTACCTCTCCCTGCTGAAGGACCCAGTTCACAAATCCCGCATTTGAGAAATTTTTAAACTCAAAGCAAAGCTCCTACAGAAAAGAAAGGAACATGTACTGCACCCTGCTTCTCCTTTATCTCTTTAAATGTACTCCAGATAAAAGCTGCATCCAGTCAGGTCAAGGCCTTTCCCAATCTTATTACGCTCACACAGGAGTGTTCAACACACTTTTCTACAGCCATCTACTGTCTCCACAGTGTTATTGCTGCTCTTCCTGCTGCCAGCACCAGAAACAGGCAACACAAACAGTAAATCAGACCACAGCACAAGTGTTTGGGCTGATTTGATTTATTTTTGGTAGGATTTTTTTTTCTTACTGTAACAGATACTTCAAAATCAAAGTTATGATTGTGATTTGCATATTTTATAAAGGTTAATAAAGAGAACTGCATCTTTTGCTCTTTTTTTAAAGTTGAATGTATATTATGTAAATGAGTGAGCATGCAAGGGACTCGAGGTTTTTTGATTGACACTTGGACTTTTATCCTTTGCTACAAGAAAATACTTTTAACTCATTTAACCCATCTCATTAAAACACACAATACACTTAGTAAATTAATTAGCATCATCCTCAGGTGAGAAACAATTTTGAAATGTAAAGGAGACAAATCTTAGTTACTTTGGTTTGAAAATCATGCCTGGCCTTGTGAACTGGTGCCTGCCACGCCCTGACCATGGCACATTTCAGGTACTGATGTGGAGAGCTATTCACACAGTCTCTCTACCAAGTGCATCAACTCCATATCATAAATCAATAATTACTAAAGAGATGAGGTATAAAAATGGTGACGGGAACGAGATTAAACAGAAATTTTGCATTTTTTAATGTTTGATTATTTATTTGTTATCTTTGGTCACAAACTTCTCACTTCTTAAAAAGAAAAAAAAAAAAAAAAATTCTTTTTACCTAAAGACTCCAATCCATTTACATATTCAGCCTGACCATACAAGGTAAAACATCACCTAAATAATTAAAATACATTAACTAAATTGCACCAGGGCAGGTGGCAAATGGAGAGGCACCTGCTGAAAGAGCCCATAAAGAGGAGATACAGCAGCAAAGCAAGACTTGGGGGGAGCAAACTAAAAACCACAGCACTAAACCAATTGGAATCTGCCACCAGGGTGAAGTCCAAGTAAAAATAACTGCAGTAGCTCTGACAGTTCAGAGCTGATTAAACAGCAAAATGAAGCAATCAATTCATGTGGCACATCACACTAAGATTTCAATAGAGAAGGTTATAGAGATAAACAAAAACATATACACACAGAGCTATTTATGCTTCATCTGTAAAACACTACAGCCAGCTAAAATGTTGTTGCCTCTTTTAGTGGAGGCAAAAGGCAAAGATTTAACACAGCAATTTCTAGAGTGATAATTTTTGCTGTAATGTGCAACAACAATAACATTTATATAAGTTCAGTGCAGTTTCATGATATAAAACAACTTCCTTCACCTGGGCAGATTACAAGAGGAGGGGAAAACCCTTTTGTTTGCAGTTTTGAGTTGTTTAAATGATCTGTCAGTTTAGCCACCAACACTGAGCTCTCTACCAGGCCTAACCCTGTCACCTTTAAGCTGAACACCTTCACTCCTTTAGTCTCCTGCACAGAGCACTGTGTTCTGTAGTCAGTTACACTGTAATAAACCTGAAATATCATGTTAGAATGAATTACATTATACTGGTTAGGCTGAAAATACATTTTCTGATAATGTATCTGAACATCTGCCAGCCAGCAGTTCTTTCTATCTGTGCACCTCAACTGAACACAGGAGGTTTTAGAATTTTCAAAGACTAGTTAAAGATTTTATTAATGTGATAAAAGACTGTGCACAGGTATTGCCTATAAATCACTTCTGTATCAAAATTTCCCTGTTTTGGAGCATAGGAGAGGCAGCATATGAAACTTCAGGGAATGATGTCCCAAGGCTTTCAACTACTCTCTCTGTATTCTAAATTCTCTTCATTATTAAATTGGTTACTCAGCCAGTTCTTCACATCTTATTCCTCCAAACAAGAGGAACAAACTGTAATGCTGCTGTACAATACCATTCATTTGAAGTGTTTTATTTTTCATACAGATATTATTCAATACTTTGTTAGATCAGCTGTAGTTCCTGTGCAGGTAGAAAAACGCGGATAAAAAATTACTAAAACCAGGTATATTACTCTGGTTTTTGCACCTATGGCTGAAGTTGAAGCTGAACCCTGTTTGCTAAGGTCACTTCTTACATGTTCTGGATTTGCAAACAATGTGAAAAAAGTAAATTGAAGGCACTGACCACAATCATTTTAACAAAGGCTGGTCTAAGAGAGCTGACATTGGGTTCAGGTCAAAGGCTATTGAAATCAATGAGAACCATGGTGTTCTTTTAAAAAACAGGCAGTCAGAAGCTCTGTTACCAATCTGGGTGTTTGCTGTGTGCTGCTGTAATGGCCCAGCTCCTCTGAGGCTCCCACAGATGCTCACATGGGGATCTCAGGTTCTGACAGCTTCAGCACCAGCACTGCTGTGTGAGCTTGTACCACAGCCTGAACTTTTATAATCAATCAGAATATCATTTATTTTCCATATAGAATCAGGAGGGAGTGGTGAGATATTAAGGGTAGATAAAAATACTTGGTAATAGTAACAAGGAAACAATAACATTTGTACTCATAATTAATCAAGATTAGTTATATATGTGATCAGCACATTCTTATTGGCACCTCAACAGTTCCCATTTCTAAAAAATCAAGCTCTAGATTCTAGGAGTTCCATTACCTTATTAAAGGACCATAATTCATAGACATATCTTGGCATATTTATTAATGACACAGAAGATTGGAAATAGCCCTGATATTGCTGCTTACTGCATTGGAAGATAAGAAAATGCAGACTAAGTTCCTCCTTTTGCAAGGGGTGTAAGACTCCTAGGAACTGCAGGAACATTAAAACAAGCTCAGTGCTAGATGGTATAACCTGTTTTTCTAGGTGCTAAGGGTATCAAAATCATAGATTTGACTAATGGACTGCAAAGACAAAACTTACTGACTTTAATGAGTATGTTTTCAACTAACATCTCTGTCCTTCCAAATTTAAACCAGAGGGATTTAACAATTCTTAAAAACCAAAAAGCCTAATAAAGGAGGGAGGGAATATGATGGGAATGATTACACTGCCATTACTGGTAATAAACTGGTTTCTTTTAGTCAACTTCCCCAAGAAAATATACAAATTATGCACATGATACATGAGCTGCAACAACGCCAAAATCTCACATAATTTACACAGAATATAAAAAAAAAATTGAAGTATTTAGAAGGCTAGAAATATTTGTGTTTGTGCTTAATTTCCACACCTTAACAGCTTCATCTATCACGGCTGTATATGAAATGAAAAACTGCAAATTGTTAGGCGGTATGGAAACAAAACAAGTCCTTAATCTGCTCTTGTGTCTCTGCAGTTTTAAGGGGGTGGGTTTTGCTGTATTTTTTCTGGCTTCTGCTTTTCGGGTTTCAGCATAAATACAGAAGAGCAACTGAAGTGCAACTTTATGTACAGCTCTGTTGGTTTATAAACTGTGTTTTCACCAAAGAGTTTTTGGTTGCCTTTTTTTTTTTTTTCAATTTTCAATTAACTTCTATTGCTTTAGCCCTTCTGTCACTTTTGATGCAAGAAATTGGTTTCTGTGCTCATTTGCTCTACAACAAGGTCAGAATACTGTCCCAGGAAAGCCTGAGTAGCAATCAGCCAACAACTTGGTCATTAAAGCTCAGCAGAATTTCAAACCCCAGTCAGGATTGCTGGCTGAGATCAATTGTGCTCAGTGCACAGGCCAAGGGGACAAGCAGGATGGAGGCAGATGGGAGCTTCCCCCGTCCCACATCCCATGGCACATGCACACAAATGATCATTTTCCACAGAACCAGCAGCATGAAACTTGGCTTTCCTTTTTCTTAGCACAGCAAGGTGATGGGAAGAAAACCATGAAGGGTCTGTCCCTTTGTCTGGTACCAACACTTCACTTGTGATGTGTCTGCAACAAAGCCTGTGGCTTTTTACTCCCAGCCCTCAAACATCCTGTCCTGACAGGACTCAGGGTAGCTAAGTGATTATAATTAAGCCAAGTTATTAGTGATCATTGTTCAGTTGGTAACAGCTCAGTCAATCCACACCCATAATTTCAGTGGCAGGTGCTCTACTGCTGCTGCTTCTTCACTCTCTTTGGTGAGAACAGACTCAGCCAACAGTTCTGACAAAGAGAGCCCTGGCAGCCACAGGAAACCTCACATAATCTCTCCTGGTTTTTGGATGTCAGCTGGACTCCAGTTTCAGTCTGATCAGTGTTACTGTGGGTTGATGATGGATTTGAATTTACTTAAATAAGGTCTGTGAAGGAAACGTTTAACACAAGGACAGTGGGATCAGAACTTACCTGCTGCAGGAAAAGAGTTTTAACTAAAATTCCTGAAATATTGGTACAGCTCTCCAGTTTTCTTCTGGACAGTGCCCAAGTGTGTGTGAAAATCCTGATTTTAGATACTCTGCTTATACAGCTCACAAAAAGAAACAAATCTGTTTCAGCATGTAATCATTCACACTTAAAGCAAGCTGGATATCAAATATTGAATACTGGTAACAAGTGGCTCTCAATTCATCTGTTCCTTGAGAACTTACATTGGTTGAATAAAATTGAATGAATTAAGTATCTCAAGACACTCTGGAACAGAAAAAGAAACTAATGTCATCAGTAAAATTACCTCCAGGCAAATGTTTGCTTAGCTTTAGTCAACATCTTCTTTCCAGTGCCCATAAAGTCTTTGCTTCAAGAGAACACAAAGAGGACTCACAATCTTATAATGCATTTTTAAAACCTGGCAAAGGGTATTTCTGTCTTCACAGTAGGACACATAATTATATTCTCCTTAGAACAGACTAATCTGAAACCAACTATTGCTAACTATTATCTAGTAATTGAAACACAGAAAAAAAAAAAAAATCTCTTTTCAAGATATTACACTCAAATTTGCTTTGGGCAAAGATGTGCTCCCTAGTAGTGGAGGCAGCTAATCCCATTCCTCAGGTAACATCAGCCCCAGGCTGCTGCTGGCAGAACCATCAATCAGCTCACATCAGCTGATGCAGGGACCTGATGGGCTGGGAGAGGGATGGCACTCAGATAAATAAATAAAACTTGCCACACTTGCATAATAAATCAACACAAAGTTGTCTCTAGGAGTTCTTTAAGTAATTGCAACTACTAAAAGGCAAGATTTTGTTTTAAAAACGGGAGTAGGGGTTAATATTTGGTAATCATCACTAATATGATAAAAGGCTCCTATTACCAATGACTTAAGGACTTCTTCCCTGTAATTTTCAGTTTATGAGTATATAAATTGCTTTGTTATTTAGTGCAGGCTCCTTAAATCCTGAAGTCTTTATGCACTGGATGATAACAAATGGATCAGTTTTACCACTTCTAATAGTTCAGTAAATCATGGAACAGCCTACCTTTCAGCAGAGCCATCATACAGAGCTTATCACAGCAAACCTATCAGCTGCTATTTCTGACTATATATCTGACAAAACTAATTCATGCTCTGTCTTCTCATCTCACTTGTTTTTTAACAAGGTGAGAACAGCCTCCTAACTGGGGCTGGGTTATATCAGTGTTTTGATTTGGTGAGGGACAGGCACATCCACAGTCTGTGCTGAGCACACTTCTCCTGCTCCCAGAGCTGATGGCAGCACCACTGCATGGCAGCCCTGGCATGAAAAAGGTGAAAAATCTGCTCCTCTGCCACCTGAACTCCTGGGAACAGGACCAGAACCAAGGAGGCTGGCCAGCACCTCCAGTTCTGCTCACAGTATCAGAAAGGCCTCTGCAGCAGTGTCCTGGTGGAGGTGTTGCCCATGGACAAGTGACAAAGGAGGAGACACAGGGGCAGGGTTTTAGGGAGGCACTGCAGTGGCAAGGAATGGAAAGCTACCAAACAAATCCTGGCTATTCAGAAGGAAAAGAGAGAAAAGGAGTTACATAAGAGGATTGAGATATCTACAGAACCAGACAAAAAGCTGATGCTACAGGTGCTAATCACTCCCAGTATATTAGCAGTGCACAAGGACAGCCCCGAGTTAACTCCATTAACAAAACTGCTGAGTTTGGCGTTTTCGAGACAATCCGTGTCTCACTATTGCTGTCTCATTAAAGCTGGGTTTTTTTACACCACATCACAAATTCAGAGTGTAAAACCCACACAACTGCTGAGGTACTTCTTGCACAAGTAGTGGCTGTGTTTAACAATCAGGGAACTCACACTTGACACACTGAATTCCCCAGTCGGGCACACAAAGTGATGGTCTGGCAGTGGCATCAGCCTGGAAACAATTCCGTCTTCAGAATCTCTACTCCTCATTCTCAAGGAAACCAGAGACTGTTTGAGGAGCTCTAATGGCACCATCACATAGAGAAAAGGAAGCCATGAGGCTGCTCTTTAATAAATCAATGCCTCTTTGGCTGCCTTCCAGACCACAAAAACACTTTGGGCATCTATGCCTCCCTTTCATTTTGTGACTTGTAGGACCCTCTCCATCATCTTGATGTCTGCAGATTTTCTCCATTGCCCTTTTTCTTTTTTTTGGCTCCTACTATGAGACTCACAGAACAGCACTCACAGTGCCTTTAATAGGTCTCAGACTATGTTTTTCCAGAAACACTTGACATTTTCTGAAATCTGTTATTTGTGTATTAAAGACAAATAAGTAGTGAGACAATAATGAAGGCTGCATCAGTGCTTTCCCAAAGTATGCAACGTGCTGTATGCACATGCATGGCAAATGGTTCTGATTTTCAGAAGTGGCCTCAAATTATTTTGAAATCACTTCAGAAATACTGGGAAATTTCTGTCCATCAGTTCAAACCCTGAGAGAGAAGCCAGAGCATGCCAGGAGACAAAATGAGATGAACAGTGCTTTCTGGCAGTCTGGCAGAGGGAATGTCTTCCTGGCATCTTGGAGCACCACACATCTGAGAATGGGTGTGAATGCAGCTATGCATGGCCTGCTCTGGGTCACTCTGGAAGCTTCAAAGTACCAGGACTCATTTCTAGGATTTCTCTAAACAGGAAATGGTTTTGAAGAACAGGTGTTTCTAGAAGAAAGCTAAATGCAACACAATTCTAAAGGAGTTCTTGTAGTTGAGCAGCTGGTAAATGCACACAGCGCTGCTCCAAGGAACTCAGGGACAGAAGATTGTGATAGCACCTGATAACCAGCTCACTATACCACTTCCAATGTTCCCATTGTAGGATTTATTTTTTTTCCCTGGTATTAAAAAAAAAAAAAAAAAAAAAAAAAAAAAAAAAAAAAAGGTGTATCCAGCTTCTTGCAAAAGGTCAGATTCAGAATACTTTTCCCTGCATGTTTCAAGCATTACAAATCATGTCAGTGTTCTGCTTCTAGACCCACTTGCACAGCCACCACCAGGCCAGAAAACCAGGCAATCATCAAGCCAACCTGTGAGTACTTCACATTCCCCCACTGCCTTCCAGTTCTATCAGAAATTCCTTCAGAAAACCAAAGCTGGAGTCCCTGAATATTCATTCTCACAATTAAGTTCACTCATACACTTCTTCTGCCTGAAATCAAAATACATCTTCTTCCCTTCCAGGAGCTGCCTATCCTTTCCGTTATTAAATTGATTGTACATTAGAGATGCTGTGTTTACCTCAGACACTCTCCATTAGGAGGGATCCAGCTTGTACACTAAATATTTAATTGGTGTTCTGAGATGCTCTGAATCTATGTATTTTCTATTTTCCTAGGGGGTTCATGGTTCACATCAGTTGGATGCTCCTTTCCCAGCAACAAAATGCAAAGTTAACTATTTCCAACAGCAAATGCACAGGTACTGACACTGAAAAAACCCAAAACAAATTACATCCTATTCTAAAAACAGTGACATTCTGGAAATAGAACCTCAAACCAAAATGTAGATTCTTCTGCTAGTACAGACTGATAATACTTTATGCATGTGTGAAAGCTGAGATTTTTTTCTTTTCCCCCCTCAGGAGGGAAATTCTCCAGTAGCATCACAAGGAGTGGTTGTTCCTCCCTTTCATCAGAGACAACTCACCAACACCATACCAAGATCCTGATGCAGCCCAGGGTTAGTGCTCAGCTCTGAAGCACTGCCCACTACAGAAGTTTGGTGGAACTTGGATTGAGCCTAAAATAGCATCAGCAAGGGGCAGACCACACACCTGCTGCTCTTGTTTTCAGAAAAGCTCACACCTGAGGAGCAGGAGCAGCTCCTGTGGGCACAGAGCTGGTGACAGTCTGGATTATCCCTTCTCTCTGGGACTGCATCAGGCTCAGCTGGGCTCCCCCACTGGGGAAATTGCAAAATGCTGATGAAAGGCATCACAGCACTTACTGCTTTTCACTGAGCAAGACCTTGCTAAACCACAGCACCTCGGCAAAGTGAGCTTTGCAAGTTAACAATATTAAAGCATTTTAAAAGATGCTTTATTTTTTTTAACATGAAATGTCATGTGCCAATATGACAAACAAGCAAATCCCATTCAGAACTGGGTCCCCTTCCTAAGAACACGTTACATTCAGAGCAAAGGGCTAACAAGCAGGGCTTGTTTTCCATCCTGGCCTGCACTTCAAAGGAGGGAATTCTCCACGAGCAGGGCTCCTTAATGCAGTTCTTTACAGGCAGGGAGACTCCGGGCTGCAGGATCAGGTTGCACAAAGCCATCTGGCCTCTCAGAGGTGATGTTTGGTGCTCTCCTCTGAGCCCTGAATGAGGATGCTCTCTGTACACTGAGTGAGTCTCCACGTTCACTCACTGGATTAAATCTGGATTAAACCCTTCTGTGGCTGTGGAAATGCAAACACTGATGAGGTCAGGGAGCACCAACACCTAATTAAACATACACTGAAGCTCTCTT
The DNA here is from genome assembly GCF_036417665.1 of Passer domesticus. Taxonomy (NCBI): domain Eukaryota; kingdom Metazoa; phylum Chordata; class Aves; order Passeriformes; family Passeridae; genus Passer; species Passer domesticus. The sequence goes on along the minus strand of NC_087488.1, from coordinate 4,644,216 downwards.
TGCCTGAGGTACACCTTTTAAGATATTCCTATGTTCCAAATTCCAATCCCATTCCAAGAATTTGACATTCTTTCCTCCACCTGGCCAAGCAAAGGCACTCCCAGTGCCTCCAGCAGGAGCCTAAGCAGGGAGGAGGCTGAGTGCTCCACATAATGCATTTCAAGTCCATCAATACCATGCTTTAGTGCCAGCAGCAAAATAAACAGTGCAAGCATTTGGGTGGGGTTTCGTTCAGAAAAACACACAAAAACATCAATCTGCTTTTGTTATTTACCGGAATAACATCAAAAATCTTTGTTTCAAGTGAATTTTCTCTAGATTATATTGCCACACTGATGGTAGTATGATTACAGATGCACACTTACTGACCTTTTTTCTCTTTTTAATAACTTCAGTGTTTGCCAGCACTTTCAAAATAAAGCTTGGATGATTCTGAGTAAGACATAGATATATATTTTCATTAATCAATTTGAAAAATTATTTATTTCTTTTCCTTTCAACCTTTTTTTAAATAAAAGCCAATGTTTTTCACATTATTATATATTTGGTATCATGTAAGACACAGTTCTCTAAAAATAGTAAAACCTGAGATTTAAATGTAAACCTAATACCATTATCCATTATTTTGGAGTCTCTAATGTATTTTCAAAGAAATTAGTGAAAAAAACCTCGTTAAAAATTTTGGTTCTGAATTATAATTTTAACATACTGAATGGAATATAGGAGACTAATTATTTTCAGCCATTAGATCTCGTTTTCAAACCAGAAAGAACTGCATGGCCATGCTAGCACACCATGATTGCTCTGTTCTGATGTTAACATGTGGAAAAAAAAATCCCAAATTTGCATACAAATGAGTCAAGAAAAGTTTTGATATATTTTTAACACTGATTAATATAAAAATATTTTACTGTCTCAGTGTAAAATAGATACTCTGGATACAAGATCATCAGAACTGAAAGAAAACCCCACAATCCCACAGTGGACTCCACATTTCCAGCTGAGCATGACTGGGAAAGTACTCAGCACCCAAGGCCTGCACATTTCAAGGGCTTAGGAAAAATTAGATTGAGTGAATTTACATGGGTTTTTTTTCCCTAGATTTACAGCTGTTTGTTTGGGGTTTTTTAAAATAATCTATGTTTTAAGGAAGAGAATAGGAAATAATTACAGTAACAGAACTTAATGTATTTTGGACTATTACCATCCAGGCAAAATTTTAAAAAATCCTAATTTCAAATTAAATGATCACTACAATTAGATTTTAGATATCTGCATGAATGTAAATGAGGTATGAGATATCCTGGATTTGGGAGCCTAATAATTGAGCCAAAACTCCAAGAAAGAAACAACCTTTTGAAAGATTATGCTGCCAGGTTTTTCCATGGGCACTGTGGCAATATCATGTGAAAACTCCTGGGAGATTTCATTCTACAAAAATGGGAAATGCCAGTTAGAGTGTCAAGAAAAAAATAATAAGTTGGGGGAGTCAAATTATCAAAGGCTGAATTTGTTTTGTCCAGTGCCTACAGGTTTTAGATGCAAATGTATGAGCACAAAAGTATGTGCCTGGAATTCTCAGTAAGGAGAATGTTTACAATTCCTTTATGGGAAGTAGCAAACAGATGATTGGTTATCTGCATCACAGAAAGGCTCTCACCATCATTTGATCATGAAAAATTGTGGGAATAAAACAGGAGATTAATGCAATCTACCTTAAAATTCCCAGGCTGTGTGTTAAGTAAAAAAAAGTACACCAGATATCAAGGATGTATCTGAACCATAAAGTATTTGGGGCAGAGGCAGTATCTTACTCCTTGCTTGTAAAGTGCCTGTAATTTATGGTGCTATATAAATGATTTTTAACAATGATGAAAACAGTTGTAGAAAGCAGTAGCTCAGAGGAGGGGAAAAAAAAAAAGAAAAAAAGGAGAAATGAGCTGATAGCATATGAAGCAATCTACTGCATGTAGGGAAAACCAACCAAAAGGTAATAAAACTATTCATTATGTGCTCTTTGGAGGGCAGCTGCTCTCAAGTACCAAAGTGACCTTGAGATGAACACCACTTCTTTTACTTTCAGTGTTGTACTCAAAGAGATCTTAAGAATCCAAAGGCAGAGATTGCTGCATGAAAGAGAAATGCTGGAAATGGGACAGGTGAGCACTGAGTGCATCTGTATTTTTGCCCATTACCTATGAATAACAGCCTGTGTGGCACTTGATTACATACCTGGGGTACATCTGTAGCCACTCCTTCACAGGAAGGGCTCAGATTTCTGGTATTAGTGGGGCATAGAAAATGTCTGTGATCTGATACATTTTGGGTTTATATCTCCCTCTCCCTGTCTAAGCCACACTGTCTTTAAAGAAAACAGAGGTGATCAAAGCTTCAAGATACACAACAGCACACAGATGTGGAGGAGAAAACATTCCCGAAACAAGGTCGGCTTCTCCCAGGGGTGAGGAACAACAAAGATGCTGAAAATCAGCAGAGCATTTTTGCCTTTCTCGACATCCTGGCTCATAAAATGGACCCTCCAGATACCATGGTACAAATATGAAAATACCAGTTTAGGATTTCTTAAATTTCTCAATCATTTGTCCCCCAGTACCTGCTGGTATTGGTGGTGGCCTCAGGCAAGGGGCAGGACCTTGCACCAGGTTCAGCCTCAGGAGGCTCACCTGCCTCCAGCCTGTCCAGGCCCACACAGGGAAAAGTATGAAGCTCTGGATAATACATTTTTTTCCTAAACAATTTTTTTTGCTGCAAGCCTTTGTGAAAAGAGGAAAAATTAGTTGACTAAAAGTGGTTTTAAAATTCTGTAGTTCACTTGTCTTCCAACACCAAGTATAGCTCCTTCCTGAGCCCAGAATTTCAAGATGACACAAAATTATTGTCAGCATGATAAAACATAAATTTTGTGTGTTTGGTGTAGCTTCTTTTTTTTTTCTCTATCATGCTTCCTCAGGAGTACATGGAGTTTTTTTAGGGATTTTGTACCAAGAAAGCCATTCCTGTGAACACAAAGGCTTGGCTTTCAGGACAAGTTGGGATTTTTCTACAGAATAGAACAGAGCATGCTTACAGTTCACTTAGTCTTACTACTAATAAAGTTGAGACTAAGAACAAACACAGACTTCTAAAATCCTGGCCTATCCAGAACCAAGATTTCACTCTATCCAACAGTGTGGTGTATGTGCATGTCAATGACAAGTCAGTAGGACTGGATCCTTAACTATATTTATATTTATGTGTAATACAAATACATATTAGTATGTATATATTTGCATGTTAATATTGATTCATGCATTTCTGGGTTTTTTTAAGGTGAAGTTATTTTTCCTTGTAATTTTGGTGCTTTGAAAAAAATTGGCAGCTACTTAAAAAAGCATAATGAAATGTTTTTGTAGAGTAGTACACCTGACCGGTTTAAACAAGTAAAGTTAAGAAAGTTTTTACAGAACAGAAAAAGACCATTAACATCAAACCAAGGACATGATAGCCGTATTAAAATCAATATTCCTTCATTCTCTCTATTTGAAAGAATACTGGTTCAAGAAGTCAAAGTGGCTCAGTGACTATATGTCCCTGTAATATCACACTGTTTGGATTATTCATATAAATTTTTTTGGTTTTTTTTTCAGTTCTCTACCATATTTTCCTGCTCCCTTTAAAAATCTTGTTGCTCAATCTGTTCTTTTACATATGAGTAAATGAGAATAGAAATCCACCATGCAGAAGGACCAAAGAGGGTGTTAAAAATACAGCCCAACTAGCTGCAGCTGTAAAACCATTCCTGGATTTTTACTTTTTTCACCCAAGTGCAAAAGAAAAGTAAATAGTTCAAGCCAACAGCACTACCCATGCAAAGCCACACAGCCCTCACCCAAACCAGAAAGGCCTCGTAGAAACACCCAGGGGAATAAAAACAACACCAACCCAAAACTTGCAAAAAAACCCAAATAAACCAATCCAAAAAAACCCAACAAAACACCCCCCCAAACCCACAAATCCTCCAAACTGCACTGTAAACTAGACAGCATTTCCTGCTTGAATTAGGTGTGACACTAGAGACCATGATCTTTGCTAGTCAAATTGCCTGAGCAACAGCAGAGGTTGAAATAATAAGTCAGGATAGTATAAACACTGTTAAAGCTGTGCACTCAGAGGTCTGGTTTCCAGATGATCAAAGAGAAACTACAAAAGCTGTGTGAAAAAAGAGCTCCCTCTCAACAAACACAAACTAAGCAAGAAAACCTTTCTTCTTTTCTAGGACAGCATCCCTGCTCACAGCGAGTGCTCTGCAGCAGGAGCTGTGTGCAGCCACTGCAGAAAGTCTGAACCAAGAGCTGCTGCTCTGAGTGCAGAAGCTGCTCCCAAATCCAGACTGGATCCAGGACTGGGCATTGCTCATGTTTGTGCAGCAGGAGGAAGAGAGCACTGGTATATTGAATTTATCTTGGGTACTGTCTCAGCAGCCCTTAAACTGTCCAAATATATTACCTTCTGTCCTTTCACAAATTTACCACTTCCTGAACCTTCATTACCCCTAGGGAACTATTCACTGTCCCTGGTTTCTGTGTACAGGTATGAGTTTAAACACACATTGAGGAGTTGCTGAATTCCATACAGACAGGTCCTTAGTGCAAGCATTGCTCACCAAAAATGCCTGTAGTCCTTCAGTTCCAGCAGTTCTGAAGCACCACACAGAGAAAATTCTTGACTGTGCAAAAATCCAAGTTGAATTCAAAAGAAAGTGGTGCTTGAACAGCAGAAAAGCCTCTGCCTGCTGTTCTCAGGGAGAGAGATGCCAAAACATCAGGACAGGAATGGAAAGTTTTCTGAACAGCATTCCATCAAGAGCAGAGTCAAGACATTACCTAAAGGCCTCTTACCTATTCCTGAAAGAATTCAAAGCCTGAAGTGGGTGGCACAACTATTGAACAAAGTGCAGCAAACACTTTATTCTCTTGATCCAAGGGCCCTACTAGCAGTCAGCATTTGAAGAGAACACAATTCTTGTGGTGAGAGGCCATGGCACTTGAAAAAAGAACCTCGACAGTATTCATTACCTTGCTATTGTTTTAAGTTGCAATAATATTAAGTAACAAATTGGAGTTTTATATAGTAACATTATGAGTTACTATAGCTGGGAAGGCTCCTAAAATTTAGCAGAACTGCCAAGAAAAACTGCAACTGAAATTTACATTTTTCTAGTTGCTTTTTTGGGGCACATATTTATTTCAAGCTACATTAAAATTTAAATGAAATCACATTCCTACAATTAACCTTTCTCCCCTGTCTTTTTTAGATCTCATTTCCAACTTGTTGCTTTTTTTTTTTTCCTGAGCTGTGATGTGTATTACTCTTTATAGAACCTCTGGGAATATAGTTGGTAAGACACTGAGTGAGAATATTCCAATTTCATTGCATGTCAAGGCATGATACAAATCGTGGACCAAAAATACATCTCCATACTGATCTCACCTACCTGAATCTCCACCTACACCTACAGGGAGGATGAACACAGCTCACTGCAATAACTACAGCAGGATCACTCTAAGCCACTTGTCTGGCACATCAAATGCAGCACATGTGAGTTCCTAAGGAGTAGTGAACACAATGGGCTGACCCACCTTTAGTGGTTATCTCCCCTTTGAACCCCTTTTCCTTTGAGGGACATGTAACACTTGGTAGTTCCAGATTACTCTTCCAGGCAAAACACACACACACTGCTTACAAATGCAGACCAAGGGTTTTCAGAGGAAAGGCAAAAAGTGACATTTTTATTACTGGTCAGAACCAGCTATCCTGTTTTGCAGAAATGCTAGGAATTACACATTGCCCTCTGGAACATGGCATCATTGACTCACAAAGCAAGCTCATACCCATTTCTTTGTCTCCTGTCCAGTGTGGGAAGAGGTAGACAGAGAGCAGAGGTTCTTGGCCAGCCACCACCCTTCTATCACCCTGAGTAATTTCAGAAAACCCTCGAGATAACATCTACCTAACAAACCACTTCCACTCTGATTCTCTTCTTCTCTCCAATTATTTGTTTGGTTTTGCTCAGCTCAAACCAATTAAAAAATTAGTGTCTATCACTGCATCACAATGTAACTCCTTAGTGCATCAGAGGAACAATGGACACAAAAATGCCAATGGAATATTCTTAACCACTGGAGAAAGCTAATGCCACAACAATGAGCTTCAAAAAGTTTATTAAAAAAAGTTTCCAGAGCCCTCATCAGTACAGCTAAGCACATTACAAACCTAATAAATTAATAAATACAGAAATAAAGCTAAATATTGCTTTATTAAAGCTAAATATTGCAGGATCAGTGTTGCTTAAAAAATATGCTGGGCATCAATGCATTTGCTTTTGTTTTCCCTCTACCTGGTGTAACTTTGATACATTTTTTGCTGCATGTTGCATTTTATTTCATTTACCATATAAGAGACAAGACAAAAAGAGCAATATGGAATGCAAAACTTCTGTCTCCTTGAAAATTAGAACACTATAAAAACATAAAAGTTGATATTAAATACAAGGTGACAGTAAGAGCCTGCCCTGCCCCTATTTCAGACCAGAGAAGGAACTCTGGCTGCATATAATGCATCTTGATAATAAGCACATGTGAAAGAAGCTGTTAATTACAGCAACAACTGGGTCACTTAGAATTTCACATCAAGGAAGCTAATCACACCATTTACCATTAGACCTCATTGGTATTCACAGGAACATTTATAAAGCCTCCCAACATTAGAGTTTAAAATTGCTCTCTGCCCACCTTGGAGAGCTCATCTGGTGTTGCTGCATCAGGACCAAAACCTTTTCTTCTACAGCACAACCCATGGAGCTCATTTTAAACAGTTAGACTGAATTAATCATACAAAATAATAAATGATGAGTTGAAGGTTGGGTAAAGCTCTGCAAGCTTTCAGTTACCCTGTACATTGAAGTCACGTCCTTCAGCTCTGATAAGAAAGTTCCACCCCAGGTTCAAGTGAGACCAGCAAGGAAGGTTCAGTGGGAACAGCAGACAGACTTCTGAGCTGTCACTGCCCTTATTTATAGCTTTATATACTCCAAATCATCTATGCTTAGGGCTCATATCCCAATTTTCTTCACAGCCTTAAATAACCTGGACCACGCGTGTTTCAAAGTCTGTTTTTCAGACTGAAATACAAGCAGAAAAGCACTTTTAAATGGTTTTGAGCAAGCTGTGAGCTCTGTGTCTTTACAGGTCATTTCTAATGCATCAGAATGCCAACCACACACAGCCACTCACGAGCAGCAAGGGGCAGCAGGAGAGAGTCAGAGAGGAGGAGAGGCTGTGACTGTCCAAAAAGATTTATAAACCAGGACTGGATAACACAAAACACAAAGGGGACTAAAGAACATCATTATTTTCTTTAAAGGAAACACAGATGAAGCACAGTGTGTGCAGGGAGGTAGGGAGGGCAACACTGATGAGTTAATATGCCTTTAAAAACACTGATGAGTTAATATGCCTTTAAAAACACACCTTTTTATTTAGTATAACTTAAGTGACACCAGATTAGAAAGCAAAAGGACGTTAAGAAACAGAAAAATAATTATTATTCAGGCAGCACATTGTAATGAAAAATCACTGCCAAGAGAAAGTAAAACTTGAAAAATGGCATTGATGCTTTATTTTTAAAAATCAAATGGAAATGCACCAAAGTTAGGTTATGGTATTTTTCCAAACGGAGTTAAAAAAAAAACCAAAAAAACAACCAGCCTTGATAGAGATAAAATTCCCATAGTATTTGTATAATTTCTCATTTAAATCATTCAGGTAAAGACATTAATGTCTCCCTGGAGACTATACCAGGTTGGCAGGGCAAATAAGTTACGTATTTGTGGTTGTTGTGAAGTTCAAATATTGAGTACAAAAGGGTTAAAATGCACAGGCTTCCTTAATTATTAGGATTATCATTCATTATAAATATAATGTAAAATGGCCAGAGGCTTTAATATGAATGAGTTTCATTACCCTAAATGCTTTATTCCAGAACAGTGACATGCTGCTTTGCATTTAGAATTTACAAGGCAGTGAAACAGATAAGAGGTGAGAAATGTCTAAGGAAATTATTTTAGTCAGACTTGGATATTTCTTTATATAGACACACAACTGATGCCTTAAATTTTAGCTTTCATATTTTCCAGATTCTGTACTGCCTTAGTGTGTAACTCTGAACTTCACATAAAGTGTTACCAAGTTCTCCTCACAGTTCAGTCAGACAAAACAACCCTTTTCCAGCCTGGATTCCAGAACCCTTTTCCAGCCTGGATTCCAGAACCCTTTTCCAGCCTGGATTCCAGAACCCTTTTCCAGCCTGGATTCCAGAATCCTTGGTTCCTGTCCCCAGAAGCAAGGACACCATTTGAGGAGAACAACCTGGGAGAATGGGACTTCATAACCTGAGCTGCAATTGGACAACTAACCCAATATGGAAATGGACCAAAACTTACAAAAGTGTGAAAACTCGTGACTCAGGGTCCATCTTGGGCAGAGCCACAGCCAGGCTCTTGTACTGCCCAAGATGTATGCTGTGAAGGCCTTCAATAAATCCCTAATTTATTCCTTTAACTCTGTCTACCCTCTGTTCTAGGTAGCCTCTCAAGGCATCATAATGACTAATTATTTATTTACACTATTATGCTTTTAAGAAGCCTGTCTTTTGAAAATTTTTTATGACTCTTAGACTAAAGAATTACTAGAGAACCAAAAAGAGAGTGGCAGACATTTTCATCTTAGACTTAGCAGAAGTGGGAGATATTCTATCTTTTTTATTGTATTATTAGATGACCTAAAATAATCTAGTTGACTTGGTTTAACAAACAATATGATGTTGGCATTTGGTTGTTTTAATCCTATTTCCTTGTTCTATTTCAGTTCTTTCAGCTGGGATGAAGCACCACTTTTTGTGAAGAGACTCCCATCCAAGCACTCACTGCAGCTCCCAAACCCCAAAAGAAAATACTGCAGGCCTGCAAAACCTGATTCAGGCAATGAAACATTTCTTTAACAGCACTGCTCTGCCAGGGAGCCAACCTAAAAGTGGCAGAATGGTCAAGTGACACCCTCACAGTGCTCAAAGAGCAACATGTCCACACAGTACATTTAAATTTCAGAGTGACCTTTAGTCACAGCAGATAAGCTGTGGAAACCACAGGGGATCTCTGGGACAGGAGCAGAATTTACACCAGAAACTGTGTTTAGTGTAACAGGAACATCAGAGGAGTTGTGGAAGAAGATGTAGCTAAATTTAGTAGGTTACAGACATGGTTTTGTGTCACGTTTTGCTTTGACACAAAGGCACCCTAAGCACTAAGGCCATTGTTAGAAATAAATGTGTAATACTGGAATAGAAAGATACATCAAAGTTTCACTGCACCACATCTCACCTACTGCTTTGAAAAAGCACACAAATTTACTTGAAAAAAGAGCTCATTGCCTCCTCAAGTTGTATTTTAAAACAATATTTTCCTTCATTCAAGGGAGAAAATAAAAACAATGAAAAGAAATAAAAACTTCCTTTGTTCTCAAGGCACTGCTACCTCTTGGAAAGCTTGTCCTTCAGGTACTATTGCAATATTTTAGCTCTGACAGCTGCTCTGTTGAGACATGACTACTGATAAAACAAAGCTTTGTCACTCCAGCTCCAGTACAATGCAATGCAGTCACATGGCAGCAAAAAAGAATTGAGGACAATATGTGATGCATTGTTCTTGCATAACTTGTTTACCAAAAATCCCATTACAAGTGTGGTGAGGACCAGCTGAAGCATCTAGATATGTTGATGGAGTTAATCTAAAGAATGGCTGGATGAGCAAGAACACTGCACAATGTACTTTTAGACAAGTATATTCTTTATACTTGCAAGTCATGCAGGCACTGCTGATGCTTAGTAAACAGCAAACAAACAAATAAAAAGCTGCCTTTTCTATTTCCAACAATAGTTTTGCTTGTATAGAAACTCACCCTTCCTTCAGGCCTGCCTCTCCCTCTCTACTTGCATGTGGGATTTAAAGTAAATACTCATCATGTGCTATCAATAAATGTAGGTCTATTAAGCAACACTCAGATGACCAAAAAGCTTTTGGTTGGTTGGGTTTTTGCAGTTTTGTTTTTTTTTTTTTCTTTTAGTTAATGAAGGCTCTAATACTTTCCCAAACTAATACTAGAACCAGTCAAGAAATATTGCAATAGAAAAGCATCTTCAGGGATCTGTAGCACTTAAAGGCAGCAGAGACTAAAAGATGTTTAACACAGTCACTAACTCAGGAAAAGGGGAAAACTGGAGAGGTCAGCAGCCTGGGCTCAGCAATTTCATCTCCTTCCAGATTGTACACAACCAACAGACACTGAAATAACAGCTCCTCACAGCCCTGCCACTGGCTCCTGCTCTCTGAAATTACAATATAAAATCACAGGATAACCTCTTCTTGCTGGAAACAATCTGAGTGGAGAAAGTCTGGGAAGCACAGTGACCTTGGGCACGGCTGGAGCTGCACAGGAGGAGCTCACTGAGTGTCAGGGGCCCATCAACAGGCAAAGATTTTTACTGAAGATTTTTACTGCCAAATCTCATCACATTACAGAAGAAAAAAACCCTGCACCTGTCTAGCTCCTTTATACTGAAAGATGTACAATATTTACCAACAAGAAACAAATGAACTAAATATGTTCATTTCAAATTAAGTAATTCATCTGTCAATAACACAGACTAAATTCTGCTTATGTTTTAAAGAAACAACATTTTGCATATCATTGCACTTACCCTTAGCTGTTCTCTTTCACAACTCATCTGTTGTTTTGAACTCTATAAGGGAAGAAAAAAAAATGCCAAAATAACTTTGAAAGCATAACATTCTTGCCACAACAAAGCCGCTAATCTATCATACACATATAAACATTGGAAATGCAGCCCTTTATTTAAAGACAATATTGTCCTGTGCATTCACACAGAACCATTATTGCAAAAAATATATTTTCTCAACTTATATTTTAAATTTACAAAGGTCAGAATAAAATTAACACCAGAACCCACAACAAAACTGAAGTAGAAAAGAATTTTGTTTAGATTTTAAACCTGATTGGCAGTCCAGTTCAGGAAGAAGCTTTCTTCCTTTTGCGTCCTATCACAAGTCTGTTGTATTTGTGAATATCCTACTGCTTTGATACTTGATAAATTCACAGCACAACTCAGGAATAAAGATACAGAAGCTTCAAATAAGTGATAAAACACTTTCCTACGAAAACATCCAGCTCTAATCCAGTGTAAAAGTCACTTGGAAGATTATTTGATTCCACAGCATATATTTTTTTTTTCCATACTGCTGTTTGTGCTGTGCCAGATTCACAAGAAACTCTGCTGAGCAGGACCTCACTCCCTGTGACAGCAGAGATGGGGCAGTGGCAGCACAGCTTGGGACACCCCAACTCTGCCAGAAGGAAGATGCTCCTCCAGGATGAGCTCTGGAACAAAAACTGCCCTGAAACACCCGTTCCCAGCCTGCTGCCCAGCTCCCAGGTGTGTAACTCAGCCATGCACCACAACCTCTGGAACCAAACATCCAAAGCTTTGCTCAGGAAGGCACTCAGGTGTTGTTCTGTCCGTGTGGAGAGAGGGTTTTTGTGTCTGGTTGGGTTCTGTTTTTTTTAAAAAATAATTTTAGAATCATTAGGGAGCATAATTAGCCTTGAAAGTGTCGTCACTTTCAGTTCTGTCATTAGTGTAGATGGCAAACAATCCATAAAACATGAAATTGGATGCAATGTTTCTGAGGAGATCTTCAAACATTTGGAATATACTTGTCACTACTTGGTACTTAGAAACAGTTACAAACCCAACCAATACCCATTTATCTAAGATATTTTTACTCTGTAGCGATAATGAAAATGGCAGCTTCTCAGTTAAAGTTAGGTCATTACAAACAAAATAAAACTGCCTGGTTTTCAGCACGGTAAATTACAGGCTTAACCTTCTACTTGTACAGCAGAATTTTACAACAGAGTCCCTGTATGAAAACACAAAGCTAACAGAAACAAATGCTCTTTGAAGTTCCCAGCAGGGAATAAGAAGTACAGGAATTCAGCATAGGTCTAATTACAATTCCCCTAAGGAGTCAAATTAAGTACAGCTGAAGTGGCTGTCACTTGCAGACTAATGATTCCACTTTTCCAATTCATGACTTTACACCGTTTATGAGTCACTTTAAGGTTATATTAGTCCACATTGTAATGGTGCTTGCATAAGTCTCAAGAGTTAATTTCGGATGTGAATTCCACATGAACCTCCTTACTTGGATTAAAAATAAATAGAATGCAATATTTCAGTTGGAAGGGACCTATAGTGATCATCTAGCCAAAGTCAGAAGTGAGTTTGGGTTGTTTTGTTTAGGGTCTTTTTTTATAATTTAGTTATTCTGTGTTAAGAGATTTTAACCTCTGGTGGTGGGATGGAGAGAGGAGATTTGGAATGCAAGAAAGGTGAAATTTCTCAAATAACAAAGAAAAAGTGTATCAAATACAAAGAGTGGAACAAGTATCGTTAATTGACTATTTAAGCAGAGAGTTAATTTTGTGTTTAAGTTAGCAGCTATTTGCTATTGTAATTTGAAACATAAAATACCCAACATCTCAGACAACAGAAAAATTGTATTTAAGATGGGAAAGAAGAGTTTATGAACAGTGGGAGAATACAACAGAGAGGCAAAGAGTAAATGAATAAGAAGATGACCACTTCTTAACACCCAACTGCTCCTCCTGTCTGGCAGCACAACCAACAGAAGAAAATCATAAATTTAAAACAAACAGCTTTCATATGAATGTGAGAACACTACTTAAAATTATTTTTTGATTCAAGCACCTGCATGATGCTCAGTTTAATCTGAAAGGAAAAAAACAACTGGGGGATGGGACACACCAATGGTGGCAATTCCCTTGGTTCAAAGATCAGCAAATGGTTGATTGCAGATTGTGTTTTAGCTACAACACCAAAATCCATTTCAGAGCTGGTTCCCCTCAGAGTGAACATTCACATAAGACAGCTCCCTCATCACCCTTCATCCTAAGAGCTTTCCAGAAAAAAAAACAGCAAGGCTCTGTGATAAGGCATTATTAGGATGAGATTAAAAGGGGAAAAAATAAACCAAATTTATCTCAATTAAAAAAAAATTAAAATCATAGTTTAAACACAGATGCCATCTGCCTGTCTGGCCCTTTATTTGTCAGATCAAGTTTATTAGAATACATCTGGGAAGTGCTCATTTGAACACAAGCAGTTCTCTGAGCATTCCACGAGTGCCAAATTTGCTCTCTCATTTTGTCTTTTTTGTTATCTGTGCCAGTTTAAGAGAAACATCCTGGCAGTACTGAGCACTTAAGGGAAAACATAAATAATGCATTTACAATATGTAAACCTGTACAGATAAATGAGAAAAACTGAAAGCCATAACATATTTAATTAATGATCAAGAGAGCCTAGAAGCAAACCTTGTGCACATTCTGCAATTTTAAATACATTGCTTCTCAATCCTAAATTTACTTTGTTATGCCTCTGGATTCAACCATATGCAATTAACTATTTCTTTATTTTAGTATAAGACTGGTCAGTATGTTGAGTGTCATTGTGTCAAGCTCTCACATACTATGAGTTTAGTGGAAGAATGCCTAAAAGATTCATTCCCTTTAAAAGATTTTATCAAGGAAAGACTTTGAAAAAACTACAGTCTCCTTTAGAGGACTAAACTTAGAACAGTTTTGAAGACACTTGTGCTGTCAGGCTCCATCATTTTAAACCAAAAAAGACCCTTTGGAAATACTGTGCAACCTGCTAGCGTCAATCCCCAGTGAGTTCAGGACTAAAATGGGGAAGTGGATTTAGTTTTCTTTAAGTAACAGCAACAGGTGGGAGACTGAAGATCTGTTAAATTTATTTATCAGTTATCCACTTTTCATATGGACACACAGCGCCTGGCCCTGAGGAAAATGGGACCCATCTCTGCATGAATGGACAGATTGAGAGAACAACAGCATTACTGCAGGTGTTAGAGAATACCAACAGCGCACCTGGGAAGGGTTTTTGCTGTCAAGTTTGTGAAGTGTCGTTTTAAAGAAAGGGCTTAGGTGATTGGGAAAAGAGAACAACAGGAGGGCAATAAGGTTATTTACAGAAATAATGTTAAATAACTTTTCTGCAGCAGTTCAACATCCCCAAGTATTGGTTTTAAATTTTCAAATTCAAAATGTTTTCAGGACTGATGTTGCTTGAAACAGAAGCACAGTTCCAGTGGCTGAAAAATAATAGGTGAACATCTAATGTCTTTTATCTTCTAGATATTTTACCATAACTAAACATATGTGGTAAATGAAAGGCCCCCTGATATTGCTGCCTTTCTACACCTCAAAAAGGACAGTGCAAATATGATAACTAGAATTTCAACAATATGCCTGCTTTGGTTATTACAGTCAGCAGCTACACAGGAACTGTGGAGTTTGAGAGCCACATGAGCATGGCTTGGCACTGACACTGAGCAGAGTCACGGGGCCTTTACCAGGAGCCACCTCCCAGCTGGTGACTGCCCGCCATCTGATTGAGAAATCATCTCATCTCCTCATTCATACATGGATTAAACAGCTGAAATCAGACCACAGATTGTCCTCTCACTGTTGTAACAATTGTGTTTCACCAGGCACCGTGAGACAGTCCATACCATTTCATGCTATCTGCAAAATCCATCTGCCAGTGCTTTCTCTCATTAGACACTCATCTGACTGGAAAAGTCTTCTGTCAAAAATTAAATGCCTGGGTTTGTTCCTTGTTACACAAAAAGACTGTGCTACACAAGGACACACAACATGCACTGCTGTATTTCATTTGGAAACAGTCACTTCACTGCATCCTTTTATTAGTTATTAGTGTTCATTATCTCATTGCCCCACAGAATTCAAGAGAAATAATACTTTAAGTTATTTAATAAATGGGAAAAGCACGGGCTTGTATATAAATGTATAAATAATATTGTGTATTAATCTAAAACTGCCTCTCAGTACTACATGTGAAACCCCAAAACACAAGTGAAGAAACAACATCCATCCCAAGAGCTCACAAAGTAGAGCCCAAGGTGCTCAAACACAGAGGACTCATTAAAAATACCAGTAATTGCATAAATATACAGGATGAAATGAACTGGAAATGGGGATTTCAGAGCCTTTGGTAGTCACTTACAGTAACATCTAGAATCTTTCAAACATAACATCAGTATTTCTTCCTCAAGGAGTAACTGGAATTATCCTTTTCCACTACAAGATGCCTACGTTTTCATGGACATGTCTTCTGAAAGCCCCCAAATGTTGAGGACAGTCTAACGAGGTGATAATGTGCTGACAACCCACAGACTTTGTGTTCCATTGTGTTCCTAACACAAAGGGGTACAGAATGTATACTTCTATGCATATGCAAATTCTTTCCAGAACAGAGAGCTTCGGGTTTCTCTTGGCTAGGTATGTGTGTTTGCATGCACAGAATTTTAATTTCCTGGGGTTTTATTACCACCATCAGTTACTGTGCTCCAGCAGAGGCTGGAGGGACTGATTTATTCTCCAGTGCCCTTGGCTGGGTATTGTATATCGACTGGTGCTGCTGTCATAAATATATTTGGGTGAAGAACTGTCTCCAATTCCATGGGTAATACTAAGCAGAGTTAAGGTTTCAAGTGTCACATACAAGTGGGTTTATTTCTACTGGAAGAAGCAGGCAATTATTATGGCCCATTGAGCTCAGATTAAGCATTTCCATCAGAAAAAAAAGAAAAAGAGCCTAGTGCTACAATCCTTGTAAAGCTGTAAATGCAAATGGGGACCATCTCATCATCCATAAAAAATAATCTATAGTTTTATAGGCTTTTCTCACTCTCCTTTTCTTTTTGCCCTCAAATCAGTAACACATTCCAAACAGGATAATTTTATCGGGACAAGGAAAAGTAGAAAATCTCCACAAATAAAAGAAAAGCACTTTTAAATATTTTTACATTAAAACATTTTGTAGGTAATTATTTCCTTTTGAAAAATGGCTTCTTTAACCAGCTGAGAAGCCTTCAAGTCCAATTTTCACCTTTTCTTAGCTGCAGGATAAGATATGTTTCTTCATTAAGATTTTCTATATTGCTTGAACATCACAGTTACCTAAAACAGGAGGTTTGGGTTTTTCTTTTCTATAATTTTTAGTTTCTTTGTTTTTAACAGCCTGAGCTGTATGCCCAAAGCATGCTGTAGATCACAGAGACAGAGATGTGACCAAATTTGCCTCTGGCTCCCTGAAAGTATTCAAGGAAACTTGAGGTGCTGCAGCATAGCCTAGAAATTCTTCCTTTTCCAACATCCCTGTAAGTAAAATCCCTGCAGGATGGTAGAAGAGCAGCCAGCACTGCAGCTTTCCCCTGCTCACAGCGTGTGACACAGTTAGTTCCTGGTTTTCAAACACAGTTTGGGAGCTGTGGGTTTCTGCCATGACCTTGTCAAAGGGATGGTGCAGACCAGGACAGTGCTGGGTTTAATTTGGGTCCACGCTCTGTGGATGAACAACCCTTGGAGAACTCTGGAAAGTACCTTACACAGGACTTTGACATAAATTAGGAAAATGGTCTTGAAGAAATTATCTTTTACAAGTACGATTCCAGAGAAACACTTTTGTGAGAAAACCTCAAGATGAAATTCTGGATGTATGCTCTGCATAGAGCAATCCCATGAGAAATTTGATCTATGGTTAGCATTCAAATACAAACTCCTTTTACACATAAAGGACTGGCCATAGTGCATTTCATTTCCCTGCATAACACAGGGAATATGATACACAATAACCTGAAGGCAAAGACAATGCAGTACAAAGAATAAATGGACACTATGAAAAACATAATTAGAAATATTGTGATGTTAAAGCAGCAAGCAGTATAGAATTAAAGCCTTACAATGCAAACAGGCCCAAACCAAGCCTGGCATATTACAAGTATTGTCCTACTCACTGCAGCACAAACAACTCTTGTTTCATAAGCTTATCGTTCTCACAAGAATTTACGCTTGTAAAATCTTACACCTTTGGGGAAAAGGGTTTTAAGTTGCTTTCCTTAAAGACTCTGCAGAAAAAAATGCAGATAATGGTATGAATACCAATTAAGTGATAAACTCTGAAGCTAGTGTAAATACACAATGAAGAAATTGAAGATACTAATTAGCATCTGAGCATCAGGTACTGCTGAATTCTGAGGGTCTGTATTACCCAAACAAGGCAATAAATCTGATGTGCTGCATAACAGGTTTTCTGAAGTAAAGATCATAGACAGAGATGACAACTAAAAACTATAGGCCAAGAATGTATGGTAAAATTAAAACAGGGTTTAAGTAAAAAAAACTCTACTTAGATTTTTTTCTAGATAATTACTACTAGCCTATTAAGGTGGCAGTTATTCCAGCTGCAGGTAACAACTCAGAAAGACCCTTCAAGGCAGAGGAGAGAACAGCAGCCTGACAATGAGGATATCACTAGAGACAGGCATGGATTTCCAGACAATTACCAAAGCCAGCTTTGTTACAAATTGCTCCTACAGACACGGCCTGGGTGCTATCAGCAAACATCTGCAAGCCTACTCACTGTGCTCGTGTGCTGATAAAAATAAGCCAACTTCTCACAGTCACCCATGCTTGACAAATTACAAAAAACCCAAAACACAGCTTTTATCTGGCAGATCCACATTATTGGCTGGAGAGGTCATTACAGAAGGAACTGGTCTGAGAAACCAGATATTGCCAGGTCAGCAAGAAGCCAATGAACTGACAGATACCCAGGCTTTCATTTGTGCCCTTCCTCAGAGCTGCTCTTTTTGCAAGTAAAACATTAATCTTCAGAGTGTCATAAAGTGAAAGGTGGTGTGTGTGTAAGGGTGTATTTATATATGTAAAATAATAGATTTTATATGAAGTGATCCAAAGCATACTAAATGGTCATTCTGCAGTATTAAACTCATAGATCAATCATCAGCAAATTGATCTGCAAAACTTACTTTATTCATCTGCAGATAAAAAAAAAAGGAAAATCTTAGAATGTTTAATATTAACAACTATTTCTATTCTAGGATTGTTTTTAAACTGATAGATAATTAATAGCATCCTATTATAGTGTAATTTAGTTGGTTAATCAAGCTATTGATTTTTTTTTCTTTTGTTTTTGGTTTGGGTTTTGTTTCTTTATAGACACAGATACAAACATGTACTTTATATATATATTCTTGTCAGTAAAATTTGAATGCAAAAAAAGAGATGAAGACCATGAAGTGAATTAAAATTACAGTCTGTTCTCATCTATCACTCTACCTAAAACTTGACATTTTGGTGGATAACTTCATTACTTATGGAACACACACACGCTGCTTATCTTTAGCTCTTGGGAGAGAGTTTCAAGGATGTGAATGCAAGATGAAAGTTGGTCATTAGTACCCACACACATTTTCAATAGGACAATAGGGGTAATTTAAGGCATTAATGACATTTAGATACCTTTCTGTTTTGTACTGGAAATGCAGTGCTAGGTTCTGTGCTTGCACACACAAATCAAAACACAAGTGTTGTGCTCTTTGCCACACTTATCAGGGGTTTTTTGCTAAAAATCTTTGGAGAGAAGCAGAGGTTACCTTTGCTGCACTAATTTATCAAGTTGTGGACCCTGCAGGTGCTTCCCTAAAGGACAGCAAGGACGTGTAGGAATTCTGCTTTTGTGAAGTATAGAGAGAGAACTTCACACCCTGTGTGTGATGCTCAGTAAATACACCCAAAATCAGGAGTGTGTTCTCTTTGGTTTTAAATCAATTAATCCCAGAGGGTAAAACATGTCTGTCCCCCTGAACTGGGGCTGTTCTTGCCCTCACAGCACAAGCCCCACCTGGCTCTGCATCAGGGCTCACCCCCCTCTCCATCCCCCAGCTCCTCTGGCCATTTCTGTACGTGCAAGAAGCTTGAATCAGCAGAAAGAGGAGGCAGAAATTTAATGAGCTCTAGGACCAAGCCTGCCATAAGGAGATTTTTACATAGTTTTTTACAACTCAGATAATGTTCCTCAGTGGAACTGTAGGTTGTACAAGCAGGCAGAATGTTTGGCTCTCAGAGCCACAAACCAATCACTTTGGAAAGCTGTTGATGCTCGTAGCCCATGTAAAAAACACTGGTTTGGTTCTGATTTGTACTGTAAATCTTACTTCCCAGAGGCAGTACTTTGCCCTTGCTTACAGCAACAGAATTGAAGAGGAACTCTACTGAAATGAGTAGCTTAGACTTAGTGATTTAAAGAAGAGTAAAACTCTTCTGGCAGTCATCTGAAGAATAAATCCTGTTCCTTGCATTTACAAAATTGCTCATAGATTCACTGTGTCTCAAAGCATTCCAGAGATGTGGAAAGGCAGTGCAAATGCTTCTGGTGCTTACACCCAAGGACCATTATCATGTAACAGCTTGCAAGAGTTTGCCGGGTTCATGATACCAGTAAGAAATCACAGATGTAGTTTTGGACTAGATGACCTTTAAAGATCCCCTACAACCCAATGTAGTCTATGTTCTAAATAAGCAAAGCCAAGAAAGCACTTGATGCCTTCAGAGTTTAGCTTTTATATTTTTCAAATTCTATGCTGCATTAGTGCACAGCTCTGAACTCCATATAAAGTTTAGTTGTCTTCACATTTTGGTCAGACAAAACAATCCCTCTGGGATTGCTGGATCCAAGGACACACCACAGACTCAGACCCTGAAGTATAAACAAAAGTGAGCTGGGGAGAGTGAACTGGGGGTAAATGACTTCATTACCCGAAGCTGTAATAGGATTAACCCCTGATGTGTAAATGGACCAAACTGATAATTGTGTGAAAAATTCGTACCCATTCTCCATCCTGGGTGCAGGTTCTGGGAGGCTCCTGACTGCCCAAGGTGCATCTGTTGAAGGTCTTTAATAAATACCTGCTTTTATTCTCTTAATCTTGTCTAGCCTCTGTTCCAGGTGGCCACTCCAAGGCATCAGCACAGGCCATGAAGTGTGAGCAGCCACACCCGCGATGCAATTGCTCTCATCCAGACCTGCTGGCCAGGGTGACCACGCGTGAGCAAGGCTGTCCCTCACACTGTCCCATCACTACTGCACAGGTGTGATTTAACCTTCTGCAGGGTGACCACACGTGAGCAAGGCTGTCCCTCACACTGTCCCACACCAGAACTGCACAGGTGTGACTGACACCTTCTTCACTTTAGCCACACACTGAGCTGAAGTGACTCTGCACACCCTTGCTCAACTTAAGAACTGCACCTTGAAGGAATTGCTTCCTGAATGGCCCAAATTCTTTTCCTTCCTGGAGAGATGCACCTTTCAGACCTTGGCAGTGTTTGACTGACCTCCCCATTTGCCCATGGCTACCAAGTGAAACAGCTCTTGACAAAGCCAAAGTTTCTTTGAGTCTGCAGCATTGGCATCCTGAGAGAAAGGGTTTTATTCTGCACAATAGCACAGCCAATAACTGCACAGGGAGGGAAGGGCAGAGTACCTTAATCTCCTCTTCTAAACAGCTTAACTAACTGGAGAAGATGCAGTACCTCGCATTCAATAACTACTCAGTGCTTTGACTTGTTCCAGGAACGCATTACAGAGATTGTCAATAAACTTTAATTAGCAATATATTTTTAGTGGCACTGCTACAGCTTGCTGCAATGAAACATTTCTCCCAAGAATTTCTAAAGCTTTCCTAAAAGAAACCTTGACACTTAATAATGAAAGACATTTAGAGATTGTCATATAACAGCATCCATTAGGGCACTGTATACTTCTCACTTAGAAGTGGTAAGGTTACCTTGAACATATAAGTCTCATTTAAAGTAGTCTTTACTTTTCTGTTAAGAAAATGAGCAATCACTGGCAAAAATCAGGTGCAGCTGACAAAGTTAAATACTTTCTTTCACCTTTTAATGAGACCACTGTAATGGCCTTATGGTCCTAAAAATAACAAAGGGGAGGGAAGCATTTAAAACTCGTGTATGGGTGTGCACCTGCATGCACAGCCAGGCTCATTTTGCAAATGAAATGTCACGTTCTTCAATGACCCCCAGGATAACAAGCTTGAAATTGTAGCTTCAAAACTGTATCGTGTCTGCACCTTTTGAAATAATTGCAATGGCACGTTGCATGCCATCCTCATGCATGAAAGTGCTGCTCCCAACAGCTCTACAAAACTTTGTGATGAGCTATGACAAGATGAGGTAAACTGTGACCTGAAACCCTCTCCCTTGAGAAGGCAGAGAGAAATCTTTTACTGTATAAACATGAAAGATCTAAACATCACCTCTTTTTGTAATAAATATAGCCTCTTTCCTTCACATATCTTCACTATTCTGCCACACCTTGGCCCAGATTGAAAGACATCAAGGACAAAGAATGCATCTACAAGTTTTGTCACATTTATCTACAGCTCTACATACAATAGAGAGGGAAGAGAGAAGCATCTCTTCTACCTGCATGTGTGTCTGTGTGTTTCCATTACAGGAAGGAACGAACCAAACAATGATATTAATGACTCATTCCATCATCACAGTGCACATGATCGATATAATAACTGCACACACCATTCAGAAGGAATTTCACCTTCATTTGCATGCAGGTAACACTCCCAGAGTGGTGCCCCAGCCTGTGTGTTCAATACACCACAGCTCTAGCCTCCAGCAAGGTGTAATTTACTCTCTGCTTTTCATTCATTGCATCTCCAACATTTTGAATAATACTGTGCTGCTTTTACACCTGAATTTCTAGAACTTCCTACACTAGATTTTATAATGAGATAAACTTACAATACTACAGAAAGTACTCTGATCTGTATATGATTTCTTTTAATCCTCCCTTTTCCTCCCAGAAATGCTGTACTAACATGCATGAAGAAGCAAAGTGATGCCAAGGCCCTGAGGTGAGTCCCACACCTGCAGGAGTGTGCACATCCCCTGAGGGGTGCTGGGTCAAACTGCTCAAAGTGAAACCCACCCCCATTCAGCCAGCTCACTCTGACCCCAAACAACTCTCACTCATGCAGGAATAACAAAGTACCAGCAGAAATCCTTTGGAGCTCCCCAAAGCTCTGATGTAGGTGGCCCTCGGGGAGAAGTGTGAACAGGAGAGTAGCAAAGAGCAGGACCAGTGCTGTGCAGTTCTGTGTGGTTATTCAGATTGATCAATCTGGTCCAGCAGACCCAAGGTCCAAACAAACTCATTATTTTTAAGCTAGGGAGCCTTCAGGTGTGCCACATTTTTGAGCCTGGGATTAGTTTATGAGACAAAACGATTTTTAGTGCTATGACGCAGAAGCCATTCTAGTCTGCTAACTACCTGAAACACCGAGATCAATTTTGAGAGTAAAACATCAATTACCTCACTTACTGAGACAGGATAAGCAGCAATTAAAAGGGTAGGGAATGCTGCTCTGCATGAGGTTACTTGTCTGGTTTTTCAGTATATCACAGCAATTGTTTTGATTTCTAATTGTGTCTAGAGACTGGAATTCAGGCCTTTTACACCTCAGCCTGCATATTCTGAGACAGGGGTGTCTCATTACCAAAATAAAAAATCCTGATGTGTCTCAAGCAGGCATACACAATTGCAAATAACAATTAATTTCTGTTGTAAAAAGATACTTTTGCTTAAGAATTATGACCTGGGCTCAGCTACACTGTAATACCCATCACAGACAAATAAGATTAAACAATGGCATTTCTGGTATTTAACACCCACCCTTACATAAATAAACAAATCCTGCAGGAAGTGAGCACCCCTAGAGAAAACACAGCCTTTGTCTTGCATCTGCTGCATGGCAGGAAGGTCTCTGAAATTTTGGAAGTTCAGGAAGGCCATGGGATTTTTCTGAAAGCCTGGGAACAGCAAGCAATCAACCAACACAGGAGGGAAAGAGCTGCTGTTTTCTCACACCAAGCAGCACTGACAAACTGGGCACAGGTCAGCAAGAGTCTCACACAGGTCCAGAGACAGCAAAATCTTATTTAAGTGAACAGGCAGCTGAACAGGTATCCTTCCATACCTAGAGCTGGATACAAACCCTGTGATGGAGACAGCCCTTCATCACATTTGCCAGGTCATCAAAACAATGGAGAGCTCTGCAGGATGTTCTGCTCAGTAATGCCCTGACAGTCTCTCTAAACTCCTCCAGCTGCTGAGCTGCTGCTGGGATGGGTTTTTTAGGGACCTGAGCTGTGCAAACAACCCTGGCACCTGGCCCGGGTCCCCAGGACCTGCAGCAGCCAAATGCCACTGGGCAGTGAGAGATCTGGAGACCCCAAGTCACAGAGATCCAGCGGCTTTAAACCATCCACATGATAAAGCTCTTCAAATAAAGCTCATTTTTAAAATGTGTAATTAAAAAAATTCCTTCCATTCTAAATAAAGACAAATCTATTCTACAACATCAAACTTTCCACAAAATTGGTTATTTTTTTCCCATTTTTTTTCCCCGTTTTCCCCAGTCTGAACTCTCACTGTACCTCTGTCTGGTTGTTGGTGAAGATAAAGCCCTCTTGTAAAAATGGGAAACCTCCTTCTGGACTCTACCCTTGGCAAGTGTGCAGCAGTGTGACAGGTTACAGATGCAGGCTGGCAAGAGAGCCACGCTTCTCGCTCAGTGCATGCTGCCCATGCTAGGAAGGAGCAATAATTCATTAAAATGGCCGCACAGCATTCTTTACTAAATAAAGCCAGACTTAAAATACATCATAAATACATCATGGAGATGTCTTGTTGGTTGTTTTCTTTTTTTTTTTTTTTTTTTTTTTTTTCCCCAAAGCCTTTGATTTGATTCCTGAAACACTGTAATTCATATGTGTACATTTAGCAACCTGGAGACCTGGGATTAATAACACTGCAAAGAAGGGGAAAAAACACCAAGCAACTTTCACCTGTCTAAGTCTGATGGGTATCAATCATGAGAATTCTTTCTACCTAAAGGAAATTAAAAAAAAACCCTTGATTTTATGAAAACAACAAATTGTGAGCATCTATTAAATAGATTTTTTTATTTTCCTGCATATTTTATAGTGGTTCTCAGTGCTGCTCGATTCCTGGAGCTGAATCTCCTGAGTAAGCACTATTTGACCATATCTTAGAGAGTGTGTGTGTGGTTTGCATTCTAAGGCTGGGGCCAACATTGATTTTATTTCCTCTTAGTATTTTATAGTTATTAGACTGCAACAAATTTTTCCTAAGTCAAGCATGGATTCAAATAGGGAAGCCAAGAAGGAAAGGTACTGCATCTGTACTATGCCATAAATTTAGTATATTTGTGATTTCTTTTTTTTTTTTAAATTTTTTTTTTTACTCTTATATTTAGAGGGGAGATAACTTTGTGCTTCGTTTATGTAGCAGCTCCTCTGGAAAGCCAAGGGAGACTTTGAAGCACTGGAAACAGCCATGGAGTGCTGGTCTGGCCTCTCCTTGCCCCTCACCAGCTGTTTTCTCCTTGCTTTACAAGGAACAGTGTTGCCACCATCTGTCTTTAGGAGAGAAGAAGCTGAAAACACACACACACACGAAAATCCAAAACCAAACCAAACCAATTGCAAAACCAAACCTACCGAGAAAGAATGAAAAAAGAGGAAATGTTTTTCTCAAAGCAAGTCAATAGCATAAGTGAAATGGGGGATGGAGGTGTGGGAAAGGATTGATATCCATATCTGTAGGGATTATAATAGAAAATGGATTGAGTGAAACACAAAAAAAAAAAAAAAAAAAAAAAAAAAAAAAAAAAAAAAAAGAAGGAGTTTGTCTGCATTTTAAATAGCTTTGCCATCATTATCTAAATATCCGTCTCCATGAGAAATAAGACACACTTGGCATTTCACAGGGAGAGTGGGGAAGGAAGACGTGCAACTTTTGGTTTCATTTGATAGTTCTGAACTAATTATATAAGAAATATGTCTATAATCACTTCTTTTTGAAAAGAAAATAAGTTCAGCAGCTATCTAGGTATTAGAAAAAAAAGTCTTAAAGGTTTCATACATTCTTGTTGTACATGTCATGTTCCAGCTCCAGTAATGTGGAATGCCTGGGGCCCAGAGAACAAGAGAAGAACTATTCTTCATTACCAGATTATATAAAATCCCTCTCTGATGTCTGGAATTCTTTTCTAAAAATGAAAAAAGAATACTGCAGTCCATTTTCACTGCATTTTACTCCTTGTAGTGCTCAATAACCAACTTTCAAAACCCATTTTTCTTCTGTTGTTCAGAGGCAAGGAGGAACACATGAATAGTGATTGCCAGATAGGTGAGAAATTCCCCTTCCTGCTGAGCCTTGGTAGTCAGCTCTCACTAAGCTGAACAACCCCACACAGGATCAGGATAGCACAGATAAAATATTCCTAAAAGCAGTAAATATTCTCCTGAATGGACTGCTGGCACCCTGTCACTTCCAACAGGAGCTAATCTGATTTTAGGTGGAATATCAAGCACTGTGTTCTAGCAGAGCTGGAGTCAGTTTCAGCCTAGACCAAGTGGTTGAAATGAGGTCTTTCCTCCCCTAATGAGCACTCTCAGCTCACACATCCCAGAGCAGTCAGAGCTGCTCATTCCATCCCCAGAGCTGCACCCAACCCACAGCAGCTCATGCCAGCTCCCTTCCCTGCTCCAGCAGCCCTCAGCTCAGAAATGCCACGTGCATGGCTCCAATGAGATGGAAAAAAAAGCACAGAACATTTCAAATATTAATGATTGCTGCTGACAAGCTTGACACGATGTTCTGGTATTTACAGGTTCCAAAAAGCTGATCTTCTTCCCCTGTGACTGCTAGTAAAATATAGTCACGTGTATGTTGCAATATGCTGTTATCATGCACAATACCAGTAGAACAAAATATCTTCAGCACCTGTGTTTTGGTCTAAGGGCATCCCACAATACAAATAAATAGTCCAAAACCCCCACAAATATGTACCAGAGTGTACTGATCTTAAGAATCAGGGCCTGTTTCAACATGAGAGCAATTCTGCTGTTAAATACTAAAAAAACTGGACCACTAGTCAACAACCCTTCCCAGTGGTACTCAGCTGCACCTGACACTTGGCCTCAGCTGTAAAAGAAACAAGCAGGATGTCAGCAGAACTGAGGATCATCTGGCCTTTATTGCTGTGGAAATATTTTAAAATAAATAAATAAATGAAAACCAACCCTTTCCTTTTTTACCTTGCAAGAGTCTGTATTTAAGAGACAAATGTGGCAAATCATAGGAGGGGGGAAAAGAGGGAACATTCTGCTTTCCTTTAATATCTAGATCATGTTAATTGATCCCAGTAGAGTCCCTCATTGCCAGACTAGTGCAATTAGCTCACCGATTTCTGTATTTGTATGATCTTGCTTCTGCTAATTACAGATGAAACAATCCTTTGGAGGAGGTTAAAATTCCCCTCTCTTTTCCTGGGAAAAGCATTAACACCTTTTCAAACAGTTGCAAGTTTGTAAGACCTTCCAGGGTCACCATTTGCGTTACAAGTTTCAGTTCAAGAGCACAACTTAGAAATTAGCAAAGGCAATGACATTGCGCAAGACAAGCAGTGCCTTGTCACTGCAGTTCCATGGAACAACCAGATTCCCTGGCAACATCATGGTTCTTCACCTGCCCAGTGCTAAGTGCCATGAACTAAGTTTTAGCTGTATGTGAAAATTAAAAACAAGGGAAAAAATCAAAGCACCAGCAAAAACACCCACAAAAAACCTAAAAAAGTGTGTGACAGAGGCCCTTAAGATACTTCATTGCAGGTACCACAAATAGTTGCAGAATCCTAGGGTGGTTTGGGTTGGAAGGGACCTTCAAGCCCATCCAGGCAGGGACACCTTCCCCCAACCCAGGCTGCTCCAAGCCCTGTCCAGCCTGGCCTTGGGCACTGCCAGGGATCCAGGGGCAGCCACAGCTGCTCTGGGCACCCTGTGCCAGGGCCTGCCCACCCTGCCAGGGAACAATTCTTTCCTAAAACTGAACCTAGCTCTGCCCTCTGACAGCTTAAAGCCACTCCTGCTTGTGCTGTCCCTGTTCAGGACTGTCTGTGAGGATTTGCACACACCTGTGAAATGATGTTAAACCGCTGACAGCCAAGTTCAGCCTTTACACAAGTTCCTCTGTTATGAAGATACCATGTTGTAACTTTACAGATGATTGGGGGCATCTAACAACTTACTTGAGAGAAAAAAAAAAAAAAAGCATTAAAAAACAATTGCTGGAGTCAGTTTGTTTGGACCAATGCCTTCAGGCTATCCATTACTGCTTCAGTCCTAACAAAGTGGCTTCATTTTGCATAATATTGAGGTGTTTTGCCTTTTTGCCTCAAAAAACCACAGTAATCTCAAAGAGAGGAGGGAAAATATCTGAACTCTTTTACTTAGACTTTATAGAATTATTCATAGCAGCTTGCAAGTCCACTGGGATTATTCAAAACTTGAAAAGAAAGCCAATATTTCTATCCTAATATTGCATGTACAGCTCTCCAGCAATTATAAAACACACTGCTCAGTACTTTCTTTAACATAGGCTGTCTTGAAATTAATTGTTCTGGAAAGAAGTAAGTAGATCTCATTTACTGCTGGAACATAACTTGAATACAGTTTTCATGTATTAAAATTATTCCCTGGTGGCTGAAAGGAATGAACAAAGTCTCAGGGAAGGCAAGGGTTTGTTCCACAGCAATTAGCTACCATCACAGAGTCTAAAGTCGCCTTCTCTTTATTATTACTCCTATGATGGGAGGTTAAAGTGAACTGTTAACACTTCACACAATCGAAAATAGGTTTAGAAAATACACACTCTACCAGGCCATTCCTCACAGAAAGAGATGCTATTAACACCCAGGATGGTGGTATTACATTCACAACTTGGTCAACTCGTATTTTGGTTATACTGAAATATTTTTAAAGGAAAAAACCCCTGAAGAACATGAATTCTATTTTCTACTTGCAAAGAAACAAAGATACAGTCTTTGTTGTCAGCCCACTTGAGCCGCCTGAAAACCATTTCAAGCTTATTGATCACTTATTAATCTAGTATTTAATTAATTTTTGTGTTGAACACAAACACTTTGGAATATTTAGAACCCTTAGGATAAATTATCTGCTTAATTTTATCCCTGCATTCACATTGTAACTGTGGTAGGAGTCTTGTTTCTTTGGTCCCTTCAGTCCCCACAGGTATAACCAACATTAGGGAAGAAGAAGAAAAGCTCCACATGAACACTGGCTGACCATCTCTCCACTACACTAAGAAAATTATACTCCCCTGAGGTGGCAGGACAATTCCTGCTCACACATGCCCAGCTGGGTGCTCCAGAGGCTTCAGCAAGGCCTGCAGAGCTCCTGATCTGTCATAGCTGCTGTTACCAGCACTATTTAACAGGAATGGGAATATTTTAGTTTGCTTTCTATTTGCTTAAATAGTTGTCTCCAAACTTCTCTGCCTCAAAAAAGAAAAAAAAAAGCCCAGGAATAGCAGCAAAGTGATTTTGTTAATTAAAAACCTGCTATGTTTGCACACACAAATAAAGCCAGGTTCTACTGAAGAGTTTCAAGTTTTCAAGAACTTGAAGAGTGTCAAAACCTCAGTCCAATTTATGCACAAACACTTCTGTCTGAAAAGTGGCAAATGTCTACAGCTGAAACATCAAAATCCTCATCCAGAACTGGAATTAAAGCAGTCAGTGATTTCCAGAAGGCAAGCAGAGTGATCCCTAGGTGGGCTCAGGTTCTTCCTCAGTGGTGAGGCAGCCATCCATTTCCCCCTGTGATTGCCCAAACCCCACAAACAACAGCCCTTGGACACTGAATGCTGAGCAGCTCTGAGATCTGACATTTATCCCCTCAACAAAAACAAACCATTGAGAAATACTGCTGACAAGGGAAAAGCTGAAAAAACCAGCCATGGCTCCTCTGCAGCTCTCACTGGGCCTTTCCAAGCACAGCAGGAAGAACCCAATGCCCCAGGAATATACAGGGGAGCAGGACACACCTTCCTTAAACAGCCACTGCCAAGGGATTCCTGCACGGACCCTGCAGCCTCCTGACATCCTCCACACAAAGCTGGGCCTTAAAAGGTCAAGCCAAGAGCAAAGTTGAGTCAAAATGACAATGAGCAGGCTTATAGAGATTAACTTCACGATAAAAATCATGTAGCAGTATAAAAGTAATAGTAGAAAAGTCAGTATTTTAATAAGAACTGAAAAATCTTAGTCCTTAATGTGATAAGTGCTGTATTTTGGAAAGGATTCAGGTTGGTTTTATAACAAGTAGATGACCAATGACTCCAAACTGTAGCCACAGGTCTATAGAAATCCATTTTTCCTGCAATCAACACCGAACACTGACCAGACTGAAATTAGTAGCCATAGGCAAACATGGGCAGAAATTAACTGAATTTGAACTCTTCACAGGTCTGTTAGAAGTATTATTTTTCCCATCAGGTCTTGAAGCCTTTCAAAAACCAAACTGATTTGCAGCATGGGTGGCTGGTGGCTCCCAACTCAGCAAAGGTCCTTTCTGCTGGTGCCCAACAGCAAGAGACCAGTGACCAATGCTCAAATGCCCACAGTTAACTGGAGATCTTGCACACATCTTAATATCCATAGTTGTCTCTGATTAAAAGACAGGGTTTCACATGAATTTAGGGATTACCTTTTGCAGGCCAGCCAAGTTGCAGTGTTTGAGTGCCACTTAAGGTGGTGTTTAATCAGGAAAACGGCTGCGGCGCTGCCCGGCGAGGCTGCCTCCACTGCTGCCTGCTCGATTTTTCCCCATAATTGCAGGATATACTTTATTGTGACAGGGGCCCAAGCAGTGGAATTCCAATATGCTATCCATCAGGCTCTCCATTATTGGATTAGCTGGATGTGGCATCATTACCGCTGCACTTTCGTGCCTATCATTGATCGCGGCGTTCCTTCTATTTCACAATTAATGCAAGTCAGCTGGATTGATCAATCTTCTGATGAGTTTGAGCCACAGTCAATATATTCTTATGGCTCTGTGCTACTGATCTGTATGTTTTATAGCTGTGCCTAAGGATTTGTCATTCTGGCTACACATTTTCTTGGTGGTATTTTTTTTTCCTTTTTCTTTAGATACTCCTGCTCCCACCTTGCTGCCTAAACCACAAAGTGTTTATGAATGACTCATGTAGTAGGAAAAAAAGAGAGGACAAGAAAGTAACTAAATTCATCACTGGAAAGAATTTTCTTTAAAAAAATTAAATAAACCACACTCTTGAGCTGGCTCAGCAGCAGCCAGTCTGAAAGCTGAAAACACTGAGCTTCCAAGGAATTGCAGAGGTTTCATGACTGCAAGAACCTTCATTCCTTGCTTACTGACAGCAGGTTTGTGAGATGTGGGGATACGTTAGCAACTTGATAGTTAATGTGTTTCTAACTGTTTTTTAAACCTTACTCTTCTTACAGAGGGTAAAGAAGTATGCCTGAATATCTCAACAGAGAAAGGGAGAAGGAAATAATGGGGCATTAGGAGAAACAGTGAACCACAATATTTGCTTAACACCATTCTTGCTACCCTATGTCACAAACTTTGCTATCCATTTTTGAAAATTTTCTTTACAGAGGAGAATAAAGTTACTGTCATTTTCTAATAAAACACAGACTATACTTAAAAGTGCAATAATATAATTCTGAATATTCTTGGTAAATGTGTCTTTTCTCTGCCTCCTACAAAATGTACCCAGATCAATGCCTGCACTTTTTAATGTCTATAAAAATAATGTGATTTTGAGAAAAACAAAATAAAAAGAGGAAAAAAAACCCAGCAAACCAGAAAAACACAAATAAAAAAATCACCAAACACGAGCCAAACTAAACCAACCTAAAACCCGAAAGAGCCATGTTAATGCTGGTTCACTATTAGAGTTCCATTTCCATTCATCTACATCTCAGCCTGTTGTCCATTATAAGAAGCCTCAATGAACAGAAGATGCCAAATTTAAATATAAGAAAATGACCTGAATGTTGGAAAAAGAGTAAAGTATGTTAATGAATACATTCAAATTAGAGTTTGGACTTTCTGGACTGGGTTGCACACACAATGCCCTCATTAAATGAAGAATAATTGCCTTTTTTCATCACTCCTACCTGGTTGGCAAAGCCAGGACTGGTGAGAAGTACAAGTTATCAACAGCAACAATTACACTGCAATTTTGTGACAGTGATACCACATTTTTAAATACCTTGTTTTGTCTTGTGGAATCTAGATATATGGGTGAAAGCCACTTATAACTGAAGCCTTTTTACAATTTATTTAAACCCAAAAATCAAAATAACCCCCAAACCATTTTTTCTGTAATCCCTGAAAGTACCAC
Organism: Passer domesticus; assembly: GCF_036417665.1. Lineage (NCBI taxonomy): Eukaryota > Metazoa > Chordata > Aves > Passeriformes > Passeridae > Passer > Passer domesticus. Next base: position 4,612,776 of record NC_087488.1, on the reverse strand, counting down.
CAACACAGGAAGAAAAAGAAACACACTGTCTGACAGGAGGAAATGTTCTGTTAAATACAAAATGAGTTTTATTCAAAGAAAATAATGTGCTCCCCTAGACATCCTGGCTTTGAAGAGAGCAGGCATTTCACATTATCCATACATAATTCAGTCCTACTGAAAGGGCTCCACCTAAACTATTTTCCAGTACATTCCTAGGAAATTTGGAACAGAAAAGACAGAACTTGTGCCTTAAGCAGGGATAATATCATACAACATTGAGCTGTTACAGAGCTTTCAAAAGCACTTGGAAAACCAAGGAGCAACCCTTTCCCAGCAGTGCCAGGCAGACAAGGATCACTGCTGGAATCACTGGTTTTCGCCAGCTGGAATAACATGAACCAAGAAATATGCCAAATCATTTGAAGTCTATTTAAGTCTTAATTTAGTTCATGAACCTATATTTAGGCTGCCTACATATATGGCCTGGATTTAGAAATGCAGAGCACAGCAAATCTTAGCAAGTCACTGTACCCAAAAGTGCTCACATCTTTCAGGAATCAGGCCATTATATTTAGATGCCTAATTATGGGTACGAGATTTGAACAAACTTAGCCTAGAGAATTTTAGCCTAGATAAGTGCATATGACATCACAAAGGTTTTGAAGTTTCTCTGAGATGTGATACACTATGGCAGAGAGCTCATATTCATGTAAAAGTGAAAAACCCCAACTGGTAATTATAAATATATTACAATTCAATATGTTGGGTACTTATGGAGAAAAAAAAAAAGTCCCTATTTTATTTCTGTTAAAAAGACTACAGTATTTCAGGTGCAATGACAAACAAATTAACATTCTATTTAATCCTGTTACCAGAAGATACATGCTAAGCACAGAAACTTTTCTGTTTCAGGAAAGCTGGCAATGAGGTATCAAATAAAGACAACTCTAAAAATAATGTAATAATTATTCTTAGTGTGCAAATAATTTTTAATTTATCAGATATTTGGGGTTTTATTTTACATCACACCATATTTCAAAGGATATTGGAAATCAATCCCAAATCTTATAACTAAAAGATAGATAATGAATTTTTAAATAGTAACTACAAGTCCACTCTTAGAGGAAAACATGTTTTGTTGGTTTTTGGGTGTTTTTTTTGTATTTTTAAGAGGGAATCAGCTATATTTTTTTTTCCTATATAGTCACCAAATGACTCAGTCTGCTGGGAAACGTGGATACTAAAATGTTTTGGTTCTGACATTGGTGTAGCCTGTTGGAGCCTCATCAGACTTTCAAACGTTCTTCTGTTTTTCTGAACTAATTCCCTTTCCAAGAAGTGATGGCTGCACTTCGGCCTGATGGCACTGCAAAGATCCCTGCAGGTTTGCTCCCACAGAAAAGCTCAACTTGATAAAATTCTCCTTAAGCACCAGGAGAGGCTGAGCCCAGCTCCTCCCACAGCCACAAAAATCACTGGGGGTCAGGTGGGCTCCATGAACAGTGCAGGAATGCAAAACTGCTGTGTCTTCCTCTGCTGGTCTCTGTATTTTTGTGGATCACTAATGCAAATGTATTTGTCTTTACAGGAACTTAACAAGAAAAACGGAGCCAACCAGAATAGTAGATTTTTAACACTGTTGTGATTTACAGTGTTTGGGATGTGTTTGCCCAGTGAAACAGGGAAGGGCATCAGGAATTTAGATGGATGTGAATTCAAAGTAATTTCCAGGAAATGCTGCATGGCTGTGCAAACTAAAATTCCATCAATTGCTCAACCTGTAAAAACCCCTAACAATAAACATTTCATATATCCATAAATCCTTATTTGTCTTTTAGGGTAAATGAAAGGAACCAAATATTTTTGCTTTCAAATTCTGTATGGAAATCACAGCAAGAGAACACTGCAGGCATCATATACTGTCACATTCATATTTTCTGAAAAATCCCTTTGCCCAGGATTCTTCTCCCGGGAAGCTGAGAAGCCTCAGAGAAAAGGAAAACAATTCTTATCTCATTTGCTTCTCCTGTGTTTTGCTCCTTTGTAATGTGTTTGGAGATTGTTTCATTGGGTTCTGGTGCGAGTTGTTTTGGCTGTTTGGCTAATCAGTGGCAAGCTGTGTTGGGAGTCTGGAAAGAGTCACAAGTTTTTCATTATTATCTTTTTAGCTTTCTTTAGTATAATATAGTATTCTTTAACATAATACAGTTTCATAAAATAATAAATTAGCCTTCTGAGAAAATTGAGTCAGATTCATTATTCCTCCCTGCCACGAGGGTCCATGCAAAAACAACAATATACAAAAGAAACAATCCCCTCCCTGGGCCTAATCTTGTGGATTTTAGTTCTTGCACAGGAAAAAGGCAGAGTGAGGATGCATACACAGGCAGGCAGCGAGGCACAGGCAGCTCAGCTAACAGGATACACACACTCACCTTCTGTTTCTACCTCCTCAAATACATGTTCATTACTTTTTCAAGGGAAATGACAAGTAATTTATGAGGTAATACACATAAATGCTCCAAGCACGAGAAAACACAGCTTTCAAATAATGCAAAGAAACTTATGTCTCTGAGGACTTTAAAGGTATTGCCAGGTTCTCTGGTGCAGAGGTGTAGTATAAGTACTATAAAATGCAGTAGAAAGCATTAAACAACACACACTTCCTGCTGAATTATAGATGTAATCAAAATGAGCAAACACACAGCATCACTCTTCACCATGCTTGTCTTCCTAGAGAATTTAAGCTGAAGCTCCAGCTTTTGTGTTCCCTGGGTTTTATGCCCTCTCCATTGTTTACCTAAGAGATTCTGAGTTTCATAACATGTCATAGCACATCATAAAAAAGCTGTAAACCTGGACGTTTCTCTTGAAAGTCATAGATCAAGTTTCCGCCAACACCAGCCCCAGGAACTGATTTTGATTCCAGCTTATATGTATGTTTCATTCCTATGTTTTAACACCAATTTAAATATTTACTTAGTATCTTCCTGAAGACAGAGCCGGTGTCATTAAATCAGAAAGCAGAATTGTGTTATGGAAATTGTAATCATTACAGCTTGACCTAAAACTGCTAATGCAGGCTTTTCTGCTGTCTAATTTTGCAGCCAGAGAAGCAGTTTCCTGTGGCTCACTGATCCTGACAATACCCTCAGACCAATTCCCATGATTCCCTCATCATGGGCAGATATCATTTCAACAGATGTCAAGAACAGCTAAGTGCACTTAGGCCTATTTGTTAAATTCCTAGGGGGAGGTAGATTGGCGAAATTCATCCTGTAATTAAACCGCATATTTCTTTCAAGCTGCCTCTTCCCTCTTCCTTTCATAATCCCTCTGCCTTGCATCAAATCATTTAGGCACTTATTGGCCACAATCAATACAATATGAGATCCATTAATTTAGTCCCTGGGAGGTTTGCTGGGAAGAGGCAGCCTTGCTCTGCCAGCATTCCCAGGCGTTCTGCGAGCCCATGGAGCACCTGGAGCAGATTTATGGCACCTCCAGCCCCCGTGCCCACAGCTCTGGGCTGCAGCCAAACCCACAGGGATGGGAAGGGAAACACTGAGTGCAGCACCTAATGCAGCCCCCAATGCAGCCCAGCCCGTCCCTGCATGCAGAAGTGCAGCAATCAAAGCCCAGCTTCCCACGCCCAGTGCCCCTCACTGCAGACAGGGAAATGGGACTGGAGAGAAACAACAACGAGGGTCTCACTGGCACAGGTGGATTTCAAACACCTTGTACCCACATCTTCTCTCTTGCCTTGTATCTTACATCTTCCTCTCACTGAATGTGGTTGAATTTGGCTGGGATTTGGTTTTATTCTCATAAACGGATGAAACCAGCCATTTATTTTTTTAGAAAGCAGATATAAACAGAATTCTAAAATTAGCCTATGTTTCATTTTTAAGGACATACTGTTGAATTATATATTTATAAGTAAATATATCAACCAGGTCCCTAACATGTAACTGTGAAACTGAGGGCTTAGAAGTGTCAACAAGAAACCACATTAAAGGCTTCATAAACCCCAAGCATGTAACACGCTGGGAAGCTATCAATATGTGCACCAAACAACGTGTCATTTGCAATTAAAATTGTATTTGTACAGAAACTAGGAATAAAATTGGTACACACACAGATTACTAATGTGGTAGGCTGACTTGGGAAGGGAAGAAAAAAAATTCTAAGGCTTAATTGGATTATTTTGCTGCAACTGCAAAAACAATCTATCAGACAAACTAAAATTCCATATAAATTATTTGCATTTAATTTTTAAAGCAGTGGACTAATTAGAAAGTATTTTTGTCCATTTCATAATGAATACAGTTTATAACTTTCAGATTAGCAAAGTCTAATTTCAGTGATGTGCCGTTGACAGTTTGAGCTCGTTTCCTGTGACAGTACGAGGAAAAGAGCTGTGTTGGGCTGTGGCTGGCTTGTGTTCAGCCTGGGGAGGCTGAGGCACTCGAGGACAGCTGCAGGCAGGGTGAGAGGAGAGGATGGAGCCGTGGGAAAGCCCCAGCAGACCCAGCAGCAGAGATGTTTCAGAAGCTCTGCCATGGGTCTGGCTAGATGCACTCACTAACTGAAATTCACAAAGATTTTCTTCCCATCTTTTGGTGCCTCAGATTGGAGCTTTTATGTCTTTCAGATTCTGTGCTGCTTTATTGTGGGGTCTGGGCTTCATATGAGGGGATGGTGAGCTCTCTGCATAGAGCAGGGAGACAAAACAATTCCTCCTCTAGCTGGGGACCAAGGACAAATGACCCAAATCTCAGGCCCAAGAGCACAAACAACATGGGCTGGAGAGAGAAAAACAAGAAGGATGGGACTGCATGGGCTAAAGCTGGAATTGGACAATTAACCCAAATATGCAAATGGAGCAGAACTGATCAAAGTGAGAGACCCCATGAGTGCTCGTGCATTTTGGGACCATTTTGGTTCACCTGGGGTGCAGCCCTGGCTGGGCTCTTGTGCTGCCCAAGGTGCATCCATTGAGGCCTTTTAATAAATCCCTGCTTTATTCTTTAGCTCTGTCCAGCCTCTGTTCTAGGTCAGCCTTCTCAAGGCATTACTGTCATTCCTGCTCTTAATGTTTCCATGGTTTCACATATTTAACATTTTAAAGGACCACACCCTTTATATTTTAATTTCTCTATTATGTTTGGGGTTTTTTTAGGGGTGGGAGTGATTTTCTTTTTATCTAAATTGAGTGGGGAAACAACAGTGTTACTTCATAGGTTTATTACAGTAGACCTGTAATAAGTTATGGTAAAAACCACAATACATATAGGAATGTTTTCAACTGTGGGGATAAACAAAAAAACTTAAAGGCACCGTGAGGTCGTCATTCTGTACTGCAGAAAAACTGGCAAAATCAAAGAAAATAAAAAAGCTTCAACTGTTTTAAGGGATTTGCATTCCTTTACTACATAGTTTTTCTGTGTGACTAAAGGTACTTGCTAGTTGAAATTGGTAACATCAATTACAGGTTCAGCACTAAAAAAAATGGAGAAAGCACAGCCATTCATTTCATAACCAATAACCCTTCAGGTTTCCGAGGTTAACTTGAGTGGAGTGCTGTCCTTCTAACTGGAGAGGAAAGCCCAAACCATTGTCATTTATACTGGTGACTCTGGCACTAACTCAGGGCCAGAAATTCACTTTGGACTTTGCACCTTTTTCTTTTCAGGGCATGTTTAACCAGATGATTTTTATCTTTCAACTCCACAACCTCATAAGGGACTCACCTGGTGCCTGCTCTTGCTCAGAGCACAACCTGCAGCCACAGATAATCCCTCATGAGACTCAGATTTTGGGATTCTTTTTTTTGGGGGGGGGGGGGCACTGTTTGAAAGGCATCTACTCCCTATTCAACTCTAATAAACAGAGAATTTCACAAATATGACTCTCCTAAATGTCCTTTACTGTCCTATCAGATTAGGCAGGAACCTGCCGATTTCTCCAAAATTTGTAGGAAAGACAAATATCTCTTACCAAAAAACAAAACAAAAACAACAAAAAACCCACAAACCAACCAAAGAACACCAACCCCAAAAAAACCACACCACCTGCTGAAGAAAGGAATACAGTGCATACTTTCAACATGGAAACATACTGCCTTAACCTCACACCCCTGAGAGCTACAATTAACCACTCCAGAAATTAAGAAATTATTAGAAAAAATACATTATTATCCAGGCAAATACTTTTATTATACTTTAATTCATCAGAAATATTTTTAAACTCTCCCTGGGGAAAGAGTTCAGTTGAAAATTGCTTACATCTTTCTTAAAAGCTGAAATAAGCTTTCCTGTTTCATCTTTTATAATCTTATTATAAAGTTTGCAAAAACTGCTGACTTGGTTCTGCAAAACAGATAATTATTCCAAATATCTTTTTTGGGAGGTATTTTTCTAGGTATGGCTAATTATTGTCTGCTCTTTTACATTTTCTTCTGGATGTCATTGAGATTTGCAAACAACAACAAAAAACCCAACACAAGAAAACCCACACTGGGTACACCTGCCTAATGACAATAATTATGTTACCACTAATTCCTAGAGCTGTCACTGTAGGCTGGGCAGGCAAATAATAAAGGCAGGTAGCTTCAGATCAAAAATAATTAGTCTGAGGGGTTTTTTTTAATATTACTTTGAGGACAACAGCTTCATTCCATCAGGTTTTTTTGTATTTTTTTTTCCCCAGGTAGCCATTTCATAATTACAGGAGAACTGCTTGAGATAACTCTTCCACTTGAAGGAAACGTCTGCTTTCACATTTCCACCCTCTGAACTGCTCCTAATTTTAGATTCCCTCATTTGTAGGAGGGCAGAGGAGGAATAAGCATTCCCCTGAGCGCTCTCCCACTCAGCAGTTTGTAGGTTTGAAACTTCTTGGGATATTTTTGTGTTTGTTTACAATTTTCTGGTGGATTTGTTCTCCATTAAATTCTCAAGTCTTCCCTTGACACAAGTACAGATTTAGAATTTGCAACATCCTGTTGCAAAACCTACATGTGGCATCTGTAAGATGCTTATTAAAGTGATTCAAACTAAAAACAGATCCAACAGACAAGCCAAAGGAACTAACCCAAACATGGATTCAAAGAGATCTGCCTTAGGAGTATTCCACTTTGCCATTTCTTTTATTTTAATATATTACCTCTGGTGTGAGCATTTTGCATAAGCAAGAACTCTTATTCCCTAAAAATTGCCTTAGAACTACATAAAAAGGCAAAAGTAAACCATACAACGTGAAGTTTCAGCCATTATCAACTTTAAGTCATTATTATGCATAACTATTCCAGTAGAGCAGCACAGATGCAACAAAAGCAATTTTGTCTCAAACTAAGCAAGGTGGTCAAGAAATTTAAAGTTAGAAAAATAAGTAAATAATAAAAAAATAGTTGCAAAACACTGAAGTGACACATGGTAAAAATAGCAAAAATATCGAGATATCCTAAAGTTTTCTGCAAACTCTTTATTTAATTTCAATTACCTTCTCTTCCAGCTATAATCAGGTATATCAACAACTTGGCTCTTTACAGTAATTACATTCTGTGTGAATGCAATAGCCTGAAGGCTCAGACTTGGTGGCACCTACAGATTATTTTATTTTATAAGTATTATTAAAAGCAAATGAAGGAAAACTAGAAGAATAAGATTAGCATTATATAAAAAACCACTGCACTAGAATAACTCATTAGGAAAGCAGATAAGTTTTCTCCTTAAAACAAGGAAGTATGAAGTTAAGAAAGTTCCATTTCAGACTCCTAAAGAGAAGAGGTTTTGTGCTACTATTTATTTGTATTCTAACATTTCATTCCATTACAAAAGTGGAGAACATAGCCCATTTAGCATCTTTTTGCAAAAACTGTTCAGACTTTTTTTGTTTGTAGAAATCATGGCTTTTTCCACAAAGAGAGAGTAGGAATGCTCATCCCCTGTGTCTAGGGCAGCAGCAGGACAGACACACAGACTTCATTCTGAACTCCTCAGCCTTGGAAGCTCCCAGGGACACCAGCCAGGCTTTGAAAGGTTGATGCTTTGCTTAAAATGACTCCCCACTCCCTTTTTTATTTCAGGAACTCTGTCCTCAGAATCCTTAAGGCCTCTGCTGTTTCATGTAAGATTTTCCTTCTCTTTCCCTTCTGACACCAGTTTCCTTTCTCTACACACTTTCATAACCACTCTGCTCCCCTCTGGTTCTACACTTCTCTGGCACTCCTGTGTAAAATCACCTCTTCAAACCTGCAGGATGCAGAATCCACAACCAACACAGGAGTTTCCCTGTGGCAGCTCCCAGTCTGTTCTCCCAAGCAATCCATCTGCTAAGGAAATGTGGTTGATAGAGCCCCCTAATGAATGTTTTGTAAGCCAAAGCTAAAAGCCAGCTCTTCCTGCTCACCCAATCTCTACCCCACTTTCTGTGCCATCAGCCAGACAGCTGATAATAATTCCTGCTGTAATTGCCCTCTCCCATTATCTCTGCCAGCTCCTTGTCTGCTATCAGCTTTTTCCAGGGGCTCTAAGAGGTGCTTGTCCTTGCTTTCCCACTCTTTTCCCTACACATCTTATTTTTTGTCATTTATCACCTAAGACATTTTCATATGACTCACGGGGTCAGCTCTCTAATGTAGACATTTGGAATTAAATCTTGTCTTTGTCAAATCTCCTCATGGATATCTAACAACGCTTCAAGTTAAAAGCAGAACTTTCTTTCTCCTATTGCCCATCAGCTTCCAGGCCCTCCTTCTTCAATTTCCCATAAATTCACAATCTTGAGCTCTTGGAAAATCTTGCAGATTTTTCCTGTGTGACATTTTTAAGATCTAGCACTTGATATCCATCTGGAGAACTTAAATTCTTGCTTCATCACACCACTTTACAATTAACATTTTCTTTCCATCTTGACTCTACTCACAACCTTTCAGATTGCTGCTGCCAGAGCAACTTTGTGAAATTATTGTTGAGACCATTTCAGCCACCTTTTTGGTGGTTCAGACCATTTCAGCCACCATTTTGATGTCCCCTCTATCCCTTCAGACAATCCTTCCACTTCTCTCATGAAGAGAAGCAGCAGGATGGCACCTCTGTAAACTGAATATTAACTCCCTTATTCCTTTAGAAAGTGGTTTACACTTCATAAGTGATATCAGCGGCAGCACTGAAGTTATGGTGAAAGGTTACAATATAGCCAAAGAAGAGCCTGGTAACTCCTTTTTTAGCACCTAGAACACAATGCAAGATTCCACAGCTCATCATCGATCTCTCTTCTCCACCGTAACAGTCACATCTTTTCTCTTTTCATAGAATTAACTAGGTTGGAAAAGACCTCTGAGATCATCAAGTCCAACCTTTTCCCTTCTTATTTCCCATTCTTAAATTTTGAAATGGTTTAGGCTTCCCTCTCCATGGCTGAAAACATGACACCATTTAATCTGCTTGCAAGGCTGAGATTCTGGGGAAAATGGGGGCAAAAAGTACGAAGGTGTTACACTCTAAAAGCTTTAAATGTTACAGCCAGGATCATTTGTATCATTTTTGTTGACTCTTATCCTTTCTGTAATGTATTGTTTTGTCAGCTTCTAAATTACTGATTTTAATCCATCAAGCCAGGCAGGCCCACAATCAATTGAAAGGTACAAGAGAAAAAAGCTAGCTCTTAATCATTATTAGTTCTTTGTTCAAAAGAACTCTGCTTTAACTTTTGATCTATGTACCTCAGACAATGCAAAATCTATTTGTTTGAGTTTAATCTTAATCAGTGCCTTGTCTGGTAATTAGCCAAGGAGGATGACAACATTCTGGGGTCATTTCTAATGGTTCTCACAAGAGAGAGTAAGATAACCTCACTCAGGATGATGTTTCATGAAGTGTTATTTTAAAATACAAAATAAATATAAATATGTGCAAAACATGCATAGAATACATCATACATCCTACTTTTTCTTTCAAGAAAAGTATCATTATATAAAAAAATAGAAAAAAAGTTTTTTTGCCATGCTTCCTACCTGAGCTGCTGAGTAACTTCTACCTTGCAGAGGTAACAATACATCAAACAAATCTCTTGGTGTACAAACATTCTCCACTGCTTTTAAGAGAAGGAAAATCTCTGGAAGTGTACAAGCACACATAGCATGCACCAGATTTATTAAAGAGGGAAAGGGTTCTCCCAGCCAACAGAACAGTGACCCAGCTTTGCAGACACTCGGGTACATTTTACTGCCCTGATTTTTCTTGGCTGACATCTCTGCTCCAGCTCTCAGACACAAAAACCCATTTGACCCCAATCTATGGCAAGAGCCGTCAACCATGGCCTCATTCACTGGACACCCCAAAACCACAGGAAAAACTCAGTCTGTGTGGGCAGTGGTGGAACCAGGAGCCTGTGGCGAAAACGAGTTTGACTCTCCTGCTCTGATTTTGCATTATTTTAATGCTAAACCTACACCTTATAAGGGTGAAATGTTGCTCTCCTGGGTTTTGTCAGTCCTGTTCAGGCTAGGACACCCAGATTAAACAACCTACAGCTAATCCAAAACTCCCCTTACCTTCAAAAAGTAACAATGCACAGGGAATTACCTGCACAGGGAACCTCTGCTTGGAGCTGATGTTCAGTTTATGACAGCATCTGCTTTGCTCCTTTGAGTTATTTCAGCACAACAAAACCTTGTTAAGAAAACTTAAATTTTTAGAGTGAAATGGAACCCTAATAAAGGCAGTGGCAGTTCCTGTTATTAACCAAAGCACAGCAACCCCATCACGCCCCAGGATCAGGTGGTGCAAAGAGCCACTGCCAGCTCCCTCCTGCTGGGCACTTCACTTAATGACAGCACTCCCTGCAATGCCTTTGGGAACATAAACTTATTTTATGGCTAACAAAGGGAGGGTTTTTAAAAACATGACTGTATTATTGTAAAATTGTGCTAGTATCAGAGTCAAGAAAAAGTAATTTTAAAGTTATACCACCACTTTAAATTCTTTTCTGTCACTGTGTACTACTTGCTTACGTTTCATATCTCAAGGTATAATAAAAAGCAATGCTTGAAAACAGGGTTAAACACCTGGGGGATGTAACTTCATGGCATTAGCCCTGATTATAAACGTAAAGGTAAGTGATGCATTTTAATAGAATCATCTTATGGCCCAGGCTAAGACTAAAATGTAAAGCTTCACACTGTGCTCACTGTGTTCAGTTAAAAGCAGAAAAAAATAGTGTTGCATTTTCCCCATCCTCAGCAGAACTGCCATCCCTTCTCACAGGGTTTTCTAATCCTTGCTGGCACCTGAGGCATCTGAACAGTTGGTGGGAAGAAGCGAAACTGTGACGAAGTGAGTCTCATTTCAGATTTACAGTCCAATCACTCACAAAACCTGCCAATTCACTTTATGGCATGTACTGTGAAAATTCATTATTTAATATGAGCCTAAAAAATCTATTGGTGCACTACAGTAGCTTGACTTTGAATTATAAAAGAACCAGTAACTCAGTATGTGGTGTCTTTAGGCTTGTAGTGAGACAGACCAGCATATACTTAAAACGTCCTTTGTATGTTCCACTCAAGCACAACATTTGTTCTGCCAACCAACTGCTCTATTTCAGCATTTTTTCTGTGTATTTTTATCTGACTGCTATATATGCATTAATCCATTTACTCAGGTATGTGTTCGGTGCTAAAAAAAAAGGGTGCAACAATAAATGACCAGTGTAGGTTAGGAATAATTTTGATTTCAAATAATTTTCATTTTAAAAAAATGAAAGACATTTTAACCCATTTGTTTTCAGAAAATGGAAATCATAACTACTCAAACCAGGTCAACTCACTAAATACCATTGTTGTTTTATAACCATATGACTTAGGGAAAAAAATACAGGTTGGGGTTTGTGGACTGCAGAGTCATGACTGTGTGAGGTGATACTGATGCTACCTTAGAGCTTCCAGCTCCTCACTCCTCCCCAGTCTGGCCTGGGTATGAAAAAGGCAATTTCTCCATCCCACAGACCTGTCAAATGCTAAGACAGTAACTGAGAAAAAATTAACTTACACTAGAAGAGAACACCAGGATGTCCCAAGGTGTTTGTACTTGTGCCCAGCCCTGCTGACTCAAGCTGCAGAATCAGAACTGCAACATCCCTGTGCCTCTGAAAGGCACAACAAAGTGAGCAGGAGCTGGGCCACTCATCTCTGTAACAGCCAGAACCGTGGCCGTGGACCACAGCAAAGGCAGCCCTCGATGTGCTCTGATGCTCCCAGAGCACAGGCAGGCTGCACGCCCAGCTCCTTTCTGCTTCGGACCACATCAAAGCTGCAGCACAATCCTGTGGTTTGCAAAATGCCAACCAGCACCAGTTATGTAGTGAGATGGGTTGAATAACGACTGCATTTACAGCTGATGACTGTTTTAAAGTTACACTCCAAATTTTTTTATTATACTTTTATGCTACAAACATATACAATTAAAATTTTTGCAATTATTTATCGCAACAAAATTAAAACATGCAAAATAAACCTCAGATAGGCCATAAGTTCTGTAAGGTTTTTTTCTTTCCCCCTTTATGTCTAATTCATTCTTTTTAATTCCTTACTTCTTATAGCAGCATTTTGCTACAATAAACCAGAGTTTGTAAAAGCCATTAAGAGGAAGCTTGCTAGTAGTAATCCTATTAAGATCCCTCATCAAGTGATGTGCTGTAACATTCTCACATCAACTTTCTTCAGCTTTCATTGCAGCATTTATAAGTGGCTGAGATTCCTTAAGTGTTTTTTTTTGTTGAAATTATGAGCAAAAATGTCTTCATGCAGCACAGAAGGCAGAAGCAATGTAAAAAAATTAAGTTCAATTGCAAAAGCATTTTTGAAAAATCAGTTAATGCTAGCAATATTGTAACAGCATTAATTAAAAGAAGGGTAATTCCCATGTTCAGAATGAGAATCCCCTGTGTCAATTCTGTTACATTATTTTGGAAAGGTAAACTGACATTCCTTCCCCTGGCTCCCACACTGTGACCTCTCCTCCACGGTCCCTCTGAGCAGAGAGGAGTCAGTGGATGTTTCCCAATGGCAATTACAAATCCAGCACACTTGACCATGTTCATCCTAGTTATCCCATCCTTCTGAGTTCCAAACAACCCTAACTCTAAAATGCTGAGAGGAAATATCCACCCAAAAGCTGAATACAAGATAAAACACAATTCATGAGACATATCAGACAGCATCTTATTTTTTCTTAAAAAAACCCATGTGGTAAAAAGTTCTACAGCTACTGTACTTCCTAGGTCAGGGTCATTTGCTTCATAAAATATGTTTGGTCTATTGAATTATGACATTTCCAGTTAAAATCAGTATGAAATTATTAATAAAAACTGAATAGAATTTTTTTTTCTTTTCTAACTATCTTCTCAAAAATCAAGTTGCAATACCCTTTCAGCATTTCATTCCTTTCAACTGTATTACACACCAGCCTTGACTCTATTAATATTTCTCTTTCACTGTCTTTCAGGATATATATTTTTCTTCTGGCTGGCAAGCATCCAATAGCTGTGGTTTGTAACAAATAAGGCCACAGCACAAACTTCTCATACATGTTACTTTTCTACAAATCCCAATGCTTCATTTTACTTCTCCATCAAATCTCAAATATTTTGACCCTTCCAGGTTTTTTGGGTTTTTTCCCCATCACAATCAGGACTTTTAAGATGAAGCAATCTAATTGCTGGAATTCCTTGCCAGGTCAAGGTAAGCCGTGCACAAAGCTATAAAGTGCAGGAAAACGAGAGCAATGGTCTGCCAGTTCCTGTGACCAAGTGCAAGTTTTACACTTCCAAACCCAAAGGACTGGATGCTACTAAAGCACTGTCAAAGCACTATTCATCTTCCCAAGAAGGGAGGCATGCAAGGCTTCTGCAAATGACTGTCACAATCCCAAAAACTTCCTTGCAGTGCAAAGGGAATGAGGGTGGGATCAGCGTCCTTCCCATGGAGCTCTGCAGTGCACACAACACACCTGGGCTCTGGAGCTCACACAAACAGCTCAAACCAACCCTACTCTCATTTGCTAGCTTCAATTACCTTTCCCGATTTAATAAACCATGGCTGTACCCATGGGTATTCAGAGTGAAAATCAGCAACAGAAGGAAAGAGGAGTCTGCAAGGGAATTCATGTCTGGTTCCTTTTCCCATTTGCAACTGTACCTGTTGAACAATTCTACCTGTCACTCTTCTGAGAGCAAAGACTGACCTTTAACTTGGAGTAAGGAAACCTCCTTCTCCCCCTCACCATTTACAGTTTGCATCTTCTCTTGTATTCCTTATGGAAGAAGAAAGGTTTAGTGATAACTCCACTACTCAGACTCTGGAGACTTGATTTCCTTTGGCAGCCTTAAACAAGTCCCTCCTGGCTGCACCTTTAATGAAAATGCACCTCAGAAGCACCAGGGCCAACTAAAACTTCTAAAAGGGAGCACAGAACAGGAAATAATTGCTCTGCTCAAAGACATGAGAGATGGGGGAAAATGAGAAAATTACTGTATGATTGGGGAATGCAAGGAGACAACTGGTTCACTTTTTCCTCCCATCCTATTTTGTAGGATAGGCTCTGCTCACTCTCACTGTGCTACTCTGAATTCTCTCCACTGGGCCAACATTTCTCTAGAACAGCACCCAAGCCTGGACATGGATCTCTGGGACAACCTTCCCTTTCCTCAAGGTATCCTAGCTGAAGTTGGCATAGCTTTTTTTTTTTATACCCACAATGAAAGCTAATTTAGAGAACTGAGCAAAAGAGGGTTTTTTTCTTTTTTTTTTTGTTGTTGTTGTTGTGTTTTTTTTTTTTTTGTTTTGTTTTGTTTTTTGTTTTTTGTTTTTTTACTAAAATCCCCAGGTGCCAGTTTTAATTCAGGTTTCACTAATCCAGGATATGCAAACCTCTATTTTCATTCTTTCTTTCCCTGTAAGAGTTTGCACTGGTGACATACCTTAAAGGGCAGGACATGTGTTCTGCAGCAGTGCCAATTGCTCAGCACCAGCTGAACTCTCAGAAGCAGCCTGGGGATTGCTCTCACTCCACTGCATTCACCCAGCTCTGCAGGAGAGCTGTCTGATCCCAACTCAGTGATCCCTGCACACCCAAGCATTGGTGAGCCAGGGAAGTGTTCACCTGAGCAGCCTGTGCTGAGCTGCAGGACAGCCTGGGGCAGCCTGTGGGCAGCTCTCCCCAGGAGCCTGGCCCTGCCTCTCCCCTGCAGTGCAGCAGGAGCCTCTCCTGCAAACACCCTTCAGACAGCTGGGTTTGGTAAGGAAAAAAAAAAAAAGTGACCAAAAAAAGAAGGAAACTCCATAGCCAAGGTCTGTGCAATGCCTTGGGCGACTCCCCTCCAGCATCCATCCAATCCTACACCAGAGTAGGGTCCCCTCCTTGTGAAAGGAAGATAAGATTTACTCCCTATTACTATTCCTTTTTTTTTTTAATTTGTTCTCTTATTAAACCAGTCCATTTATTAAGCCACTTCTTTTCAGATCTCTTTCTGAGATCCAAGAAGAACCCTCACCATCTTCTGCCCCTCCCTGCAGAACAGGGCCCAGCTGGACTGGAGATGAATGTTTACCTCCAGCCCCCAGGGCATTCTGTACACACAGAATTCACTGTTCTGCAGCACTGACACACGTGTTTCTACTGCAACACCTTCTCATTGTGTTTATATTTAATTGACCGGGGAAGTAATTACTTCCTCCAGAAAAAAAATCAATTTAGTTTCTTATATTTTCCTTACTTTCTTTTGTTACAGACAGTGCAATACAGATGGCCAATGTTGTTTCTAATTCTTCCTGTTCAGTTCCTCAGGTGTACAAAAAAGGCATTTCTTGCCCAGATTGCAGTTCCTGTTTCCCATGCCCCATCAGTTAGTTGTGTTTCTGCTGCCTATTTCTCCTTGTTATTGGACTGTGGAAACAATATTTTCCCCACATTGGTTCAGTATTAATAGCCTGTTTCAAAAGGAAATGTTTTAAATCCAAAAGCAATACTCTATGCAAGCTTCTCTTCTCCCAAGCATCACATAAATATTAGCAACACATGGTATTGTTTTCAGTAAGAACATTACTTCCTTTGTCCATCTCTTACAAGCCTGCAAATGTTTCTGGTGTCCCCAGCCCAAGTAATCCACAGCACAAAAATGCTGCAAAATTCTTTTTTAACTCTGATGTTTTCACAAGGGCATACCTTACTATGTTTTATAAACCTACTTTATTTTATTACATGGATTCATATAAAAACTATAAACCAGGTTTTATATCACTTTCAGCTTTTGACCATTCATCAGTTTTCCATGATAAAGCCACAGTGAAATCAATATCCTTATAAAGCCAAGCTGTCAAAAGTTACTAGACTATTTCCAAGGCAATTCCAATGAGACAGACTACCAGATGTTTTCAATATATTTTATACAAGATTGCATGATAATTTTAGTGGGACCGAAGGAAACAATACAACAGGTAGTGTTTGGAGGTTTGACATTTTAAATAGCGAGCTCAATTGATTTTTACAAGATACCAGAGACAAAAATGCCACTTCTGGAAAATTTATACCCAAACATTCATCCACAGAACTTAAGAGCAATTGTGTTGTCAAGCAGCAAGGAAAGGAGATAACCTTTAGCAACAAAGCCACATAAAAATGTTCACTGTACCTATATGTGTATGAGCATGTCTGTACTTATACATAAATATATTTAGTATTTAAAAATGTATATTTAATATACACACATGTATAGGTGTATGCAAGCATAACCACCTCACTGTATTAATTTTGCCCTTCTGCTGATTTACAGTTTTATTTCTTACAGAAGACTGCCAATTATGATTAAAATTCCCCTTATAATTAACTCAAAATTTTATTAAATCCAGTTTTTATAACTTTAAATATAATAACGCCAGCCAAGCCAGGGCAAAGAATATGTCTAGTCATTAATTCTACTTGTATCATTTCTCATTCCTCAAAAAAATGGCAATAAAAGGATCCCTCCTTAGAAATCAGCCTGGCCGTGGCCATACTCATCTCCATAATAGCACAATTTCCAATTCACGCCTCATTTTCATTAATGTTTCTAGCCATAAATTTTTAAGCATATGATAAAAAATTTCTGAAGCGGCATAAAACTAACATGAAGAGGGAGTTCATTAGTATGTGACCCTAATTAGAAATTCCATATTAACTTCCCATTTCTACTTGTGCACATCCAGCAGCAGCAGGCCTAATATGCTGTGTACCAGTTGTACATTTGTTTTAAGAGCTCTTTCTCCCCTCCCCTCCTCATTTTTATTTTTACACAATTTCTATGTTTCCCCTGCTATTGAATAAGTCAACAGACAACTGGATCACAGCAGCACCTTTTGTGTCACAAATTATCCTGGAGAATTGTAAGAAGCTACCAGCTCAATGCTTTATTAATGATACCAGATCATAAAAAGAAAGGGGAAATTGCTGACTCCAACTCTTTTCTAATGTTGGGTGATAAAAATGCTACTTCAGGATTCAGAAGGTTAAGTTCTAATGTGTATTTTGAATAGAGTATGCTGAAATAATTGCCTCATAAAGCAATGCATTGACCAGCCTGCTAATGGCTGTGTAGTGCAAAACTCAGCAAAGAGTGCCAAGCTTACTGGAAAAAATGCTGTGGCACTACTTTTGTAGCTTTCCATGTTAAGTTAACTTTACCCTTTTCCACTCTTTTTGGTTTCAATCCTGCCAAAAGAAAACCCTCCCACCTAAACCATTACTGGCTCCTTTCCACCATGTCAGGAGCAAATCATCAAAATGCAAACCCCAAAAAGCAAACACCCAAGTGAATTTCAACACAACAGTAAGAAACCAGAATCACATTTCACTTGTACGAACCCAATCACTAATTAAATTTTTTGGGCTTTTTTCTGCTCATTTCAGTTTGATATCAAGCCTGTAGCCAAACTGAAAGCAAGGCAATGATTCCATTTTAAAATATGGATGGATTTCCAGCTTATAAACTTCTCATTAATAAGAATCTGTCTGATAAAGCAGAGCCCTTCCTGACAGTGCACAGTCTCAGCATCAAAACAGCAGAGAAGTGCTTCAAGCCTGTCCCTGTTTATAAAACATCCAAGCACAATTAAATAAATAAAAAAGAGCTCAACGTACATGTAGAAGGATACAATACTCCACATGTTATAGCCAGAATTAAGGAAAAAAAAATACATTTAAAGCTTCTGTCTGGTACCACTAAAACCTCAGAACTGGGGAACTTGGCAGGCCAAGAAGGCTCCAAGAAGGTCTGTGTTTCACAAACCAAGAGAAGAGATGCCCAAAGCACATCAGAGCGCAGGAGAAAATAAAAGAATGAGACAAGTGAAAGGTAATACTAGATAATTATCTGTTGGCATTACCATCATCTGAGAGATCCGTGGTGTCTTTATCCCTGGGTTTTGAGTGGATACAAAAAAAAACACACATCTGTTTACATCTACACTTCTAGAAAAATGTTTTTACCCAGGTATTGCCACATTTCTCTTCACAGAGAAAAGCAAGGCACAATTCTTCCCAAGAATATTTCTGGGATTCACATTCTCTGAACATCAGAGAAAGGAAGCACAATTCTTATCACTTTCTGTGCCTGTGTTGTGCCAAAGCAGAATGCAATATGGAGATTGTTTACCCACAGTGAGGATGTTTGGTTCCCTTGGCCTACCAGGGCCAAGTGTGTGTGTGTGTGACTGTCACGGGACAGTCACGGGAGAATCAGAGATGAGAGCAGTTCTGGGCAGTTGTGAGCAAGGGTGAGTGCAAGGCAGATTCAGTTTAGATGCAATATATATAGTATAGTGTAATCAAGTAATTAATTAGCCTTCTGATATCCATGGACTCCTCCACATCATTTTCTCTCCCTCTCTCATGTCAGAGTTGCCCTTGCTGTAATATCCAGGACCATTTTCTCATCAGTGACACTTCCAGCACACAACTCCCACATTTTCAGCCTCCAGCTCTCCAGCAGTCAGGCAGTGCCTTGAGGATGGATGTGGTTTAGTCACTCTGACTCCTGAGACAGTGTCCAGAGCACACCACAACTTCCCAGACACCTCATTCCTTCCCAGGGACATGTGGAGCTCTTCCATCATCTCCCAACCTTTCCCTGGCTGGGAGGGACTTATTTGATCATATTTTTACTCCTTTACTGCTATTCTGAGTCCTTTTAGAAACTTATTTCGATTTAGCTATTCAAACACATGTTTTCATTGAACTCTGTTTTAACAGAGGCCACCTGACTCTCAGGTGACAAAAGCTGTAATATCACACAGATACCCAGAGCTCACATTCTGATGGCAAGAAATGAGGCCATTTTAGGTGAAGCTCTCAGTGTTAGCGTTTACTGTCCCAGGAAAGGCAAATAAAACCTAACTTAGCATTTTTGTACTGATTAAAGTACAAAGCCATAACCACACATTTTAACTCTCCCCAAACTGGGCAGGTAGAGCTTCCAGGTACACTCAAGTGTTTTGGTTTTGACTACTTTCTTGAAATCTCCTTGTTTTGTTGGGGTTTCTTTATGTACCTGAAGTCAGCAAGCTATCAATAATTCTGAGTAGAGACTCAACAGATGAAAGCACTCCCAGTTCAATGATAAAACTCCTTTTGATTTCTAAGTTGTTTGTCTTAAGAGTCAGATACAATGTTGATTACTACAAATATCTAGGAACTTCATACAGAATATACTCGGAGTTTGGATGTGCTAGGGTATCAATATAGAGAGTGGTGAGATGATTATCAAAGTGGAATAAAAACTTTCTTAGGCTACACATTAGCCAAAACATCCCAAACTATGAAGTACAATGAAAAATTTTGCTGAATAATAATATACACCACCAGCACTGTACAGAAATAAACCTACAGTGAAGGCACTAAGTTTTAAAAAGTCCTTGGTTCTGTCTTGATTGACAGATGTGCAATTTTAAAATACAAATCATTCATGAAAAAAACACTGACATCTCTCTACCTTATAAAAACTAATGGATCAGAACACTGATTACTGGAAAAATAAATCAGCTTTTGAGATCTTAAGATGTCATAAACTAAGCATCACACACTGTGGATATGAGATGTATTACCAGACCCATTTGATTGATTTATTGTTAGTTTTGCAATCAGTCTTTTCAACTTTTTTTTTTAACCCATTATCACTAGGGAACAAATATATTAAAAGCCCTTTGAGTGCACTGTGTATCAATAATTTCATCTTTTAAAAAATGATCTATTGCAAATAGTAATTAAAGATTAAGCTTTATTTTTGAAAGTGCCCCTATACCTACTTTTAATGAAACACAAACAGAATAAAAGCAAACCAGAACAGCAAATTGCTGCCTTATATGAACATTCACAGCCAACTAAAATTCCTGATTCATTTTAAAGGTAAAAATAAAAATTATTTTCAGTATTTCTATCCTCCCCCCCTCCTCCACACATATACATACTACTTCCCCCCTGGGAAATAGTAAAAAAGAACTATTAGTTATTACTATAAGTAGTAGTCAAAATCCTGTCAAAAGGCAATTTTGATGGATTGCTATTTGAATAAAAATAAGACAGGCATTGTATTTATTTGACAAGTAGAGATGTGAGATTAAATGATATTACGAAACTTCAGAATAATCTTTTTTTCATAATCTCTGTTTGGATGAAGCACATTAAGTTGAGACAAGCCAAAGTTAGCTCCAATTCACATAACTTAGCAACAACCTGACCCACTTGAAGTTTCTTTTCTAAGACTTGGCTGACTTAGCCAAAGCTAAGGCACACATCTTAATATAATGGGCCAGAACATCAATCAAGACTTATTTTTACTCCTTTACTGCTATTCTGAGTTCTTTTAGGAATTTATTTTGCTTTAGTTATTCCAATACATGTTTTCATTGAACTCTGCTGCTTCTACACATTTCTACAAAAAACAATGGGAAAAGGACAAGCATGGGAAACTCTGGCATTTATCAAAGGGATAAAATTTGGAACTTAGTGTTTGTCTTCATTATATTTACAACAAATGGCATCTCCATTCCAGCCCAGCATTTCTTTATGCACGTTCCTTTGACTCTTCAATTCCAGGCTTGCAGCAGAGCTCAAATAAACAAAATCACAAGTACAAGAGCAATCAGAGAGACGGAACCAGGCAGATTTGAAAATGAACTTGACACCTCCAACTGGGTGCCTCAATCACCTCAGCTGCTCTGGGCATTTACTTAGACCTATGTTTGGACCCTTTAGCTTTCCATCAAAAAATTTAACAGACAAAAGCATTGCAGCCACATGCAGATGGGTAAGAAACTCCTCTGAGGTATCAGAGTGAAGGTTTAACTCCAGTGAATACTTCACTACATTTATTAGGTTAAATCATGACCAGGAAGGGATGGTTAGGGATGCTTCCAAGAAGGTATTTCAGTTTAGCCTACACAAGGAATCCTCAGCTACTGGTCACATTTTAATCTCCAGAATTGCAGCCCCACACAATCAGTCAGGCTGGAAGGGGCCTCAAGAGACTTCAAGCAGAAACTCCTGCTTGAAGCAAAGTCATCTGTGAGATCACACCACTGGGATTGATGCAGATGCTCTTTGGAAACTTCCAGGAGGGGAGATCACACAGCAGCCTCTCCAAGCAATCTATTCTAAACCTTAAACATTCCTAGGAAAAAAACCTTTTCTAGTTTGAACCTACCTTATTTTAATTGCACGCTTGCATTTCTCATCCTCTTGCCACAATACCTCTGTAGAGAGACAGGCTCTGTCTTCTCCATCTCCTACAGGTACTCAAGGGCTGCTCTTTGCTCTACAAGCTGAACAAGCCCTGTTCCTTTGGGGTCTCCTCCCAGGCTGGGCTGCATTCCTGACCATCCTGAGGAACCCTCTGCACCAGCAGTTACCTGCTTTTATAGTTCTGAGGGGTTTTATACTGCAGAGTAGAGGGCGTAATCACTTCCCAATCTACTTTAAAGCAAAACACCTGGGCTGCCAGGTGCCAACAATTATCCCACTCCAACCTGCTGTGATTGCTGCACCTGTATTTCTCTCTTGGTGGGCACTAAGGATGGTGCCAGGGCAATCTCCCAAAAGAGACTCTCAAAGAGGGGGAGCTTGGGGGGCCAGCTGCTTGGCCAGCAGAATGGCTGACCAGGAAAAAACACTTGAAACTAGGAAAAGGCAGAGGGATAGGTACCGGCACCCCCCAGTGCAGGGGGTGATGAGCAAAGGGAACACAAAATCAACTGAGCAAGGCTTGCTTGGAGTCTCCTCCAGCATCTCCATATAAAAGCAAGGAAGTGCCTACAAAGCAAAATTATGGGCACTGTAGGAAGGCACAAGCAACCCAGGAGGTTCCTGGATGTGGAGTGCACTGGTGACACAGTTCCTGCTGATGCAGCCTGGCTGAGGGGTAGAGAGCACCCTCAGCAAGGGTGTTAGTGAAACAAAACTGGGAGGAGGGGCTGAGGGTCATTCAGAGATTCCAGAAATCCATGGATTTCTTCACTGTGAGGGGCTCTGACCACAGGAGAGTCTGCCCAGACAAGCTGTGAGGTCTTCCTCATTCACAAAGAGCAGCCTGCTCCAGGATACCCAGGGCAGCTGTAGAAAGACATTTAACACCAATCCTAGATTTTGGCCCAGAAATACTATGCTTTTTTTCCCTAATTTTTCCACAAAAATGCCACATATAAAACTCAGCCAGACAATTATGTTACATATGTAGTGTGTTCTAACTTGGCTGTTTGTTTCTAAGTTATTTTTGTTGAATGCAAAACTCAAACCAGGGCAATGCAGAAAAGATTGCTGGGATTTTCTATAATCTTTTTTGCTATATTTTTCCTGCATTTATTTGTCTACATTCTTTGTATAACCCACTGTGGAGTGAGATTAACAAACCAAGACAGGTTAAAGTTGGTGCCCACAATATTATGAATTATATTCCTACTTCCTCTTCATTATGTTGAGTCTTGACTTCATCTCACGAGTGTGTATTCCACAGCATTTGGTTCTGGAAATCTGAAGAATACTGGAATAATTTCACACTTTTGATTTCAAGAATAACAGTCTCAAACACAGTGCACGTCACACAGGTACAGAGGTCAGAAAAGAGATTATTTATGCTTTTCCTAGTGGCTATATATTAATAAGGAACCTCACTTGTAATTTACTTCTCTCATATGGTACATGAGTATTGTAGCACTGGGGGGGGGGGGGGGAAGGCTAAAAAATAGCTGTACAGCAAGGAAAGGAGGGGAAAGAAAACTCATGCCAAGCCACTGCAAAGTTGAGTCCCCTTTCTCTAAGAGAATTGCACTTATTGACTGGCTTCAGAAAAAAACAAAACCTTGACCTGATAAGACCCTGAACATTCCTATCTCCCAGTCATGCAAACAAAGCATGGTTCTAACTTGGCATAAAGCTGAAAGCTTCATTGTGTGTCAGTTCTTTTGAGTTATGTAGAGCTAAAAGAAACAGCCTCAACTGGAAGCTATATTTAGGAAATCTGGAAATTTTAAAAATAGGACCCAGACATGAATTTGCAGTGCCATTAAGCTGCTAGTTCAAAGTGTCTGTGTGACATATTGACAACTATTTTTCTGGTTGGATATTTATCTTTTACCTTCCCCCTCCCTCACAGTTTTTTGGGATTTTTTTTTTTTTGTTCTTTTTTAACATATATCTTTCTCTATTGCTTCCTCACTAGCACTGATAGCTCCAGCTAGTTCATAAATTCCATTGCTGCCTGCTGCCATGGGATGTGGTCATGCAGAAAATATTTCATAGGGGAAAGTGTTAGCTAGCTAGAGGCAGTATTGTCGATCATTACTGGGAACTGCAGCCACTGGGATGTGACTGTGTATTCATTTCATGCATTATAACACCTAATGTACATGACAAAATGTTGAATATTAAGTTAATTCACAAACTAGAGTAGCTGGTGTTGCTGAAGCTGTAAAAAAAATACATGTTATTGTTCCTTCTCCTTTTCCAGTGCTTTCGAGCAACTAGAAAATGGTTTGGTTTCAAAATTGCTTAATTTCACCATTTATTTTACCTCGATTTAGTTCATTAATGTTTGAGCAATGCTTTGATGTCCTTTGCTGGAAGTTGCCATGCAATTTTACTATTGTCTCTTCATGCTCCTGCCCCTGTAGACATTCATGATGACAAAATCTGCCCTTAGCTGTTTTGTACAGAGCAAAACCTTCAATATATTAGAAGCTAATTTAATTGACACTGTTCATAGACAACAAAAATAAAAATAATGCCTACAAATTGATGTTATTGTCATTATAAATACCAGGAACCAAAAGGTTAAAAGCTAAGAAATAGATGAAGCAGATGATGCATTTTTACACAAAATTCTGAGTCTAGAAATTGGAACATAGCCACAAACCCAGCCAGGCTAATAACCTGCTTCAAAGGGGAAAATGCAGTGTGGAGCACACCGAGGAGTTACCTACCTCACAAGAACTCTTTTTTTCCAAGTTCTTCATTCCAAATCAGGAACAAACACGTTACACCTTGGCCTTAGAAAACCCTGCAATAAAACTGAGCAGGAGGAGCCTACAACCACAGGAAAGAAATTAAATTCTTTTGCCATGGTCTCCACAAGAGCACAGATGTTTCTCTTGGGTGGTGAAGAAATGCAAATAACCCACACCCTCATTTCAGATTGAGGTGTCATCACACTGTACCCCCAGAACAGAATCTTCATGCAGAAGATGATGAGAGAGAAGGAAACCAGGTTTCCATTAATCAATTCTGAAGCTCCTGTGCAGCCACAGGAATTCCTAGATTATTCCTTCTTATTCCATACCTGTGGCTGTACTATTGAGACACAAAGATAAAAACAAACAAAAATACTCTGAAGAAACAAGCCATTGTTTTGGAACTCCCTATTTTGGGTAAGAATATTGCCAGGTGACAGCTGTTTAACTTATGTGATGTGCACTAGGGATGTGATGAGTGAAATTAGACTCAAAGTTTGCTGTTTGCCCCATTTAGATCCACCTTCTGTTACCCCTCAAGTAATCCACTCACTGGGGTGAGTCACAACAGCAGCTTCCTACTATCACCTCACAGTCCCACAGTTCTCCCCAGAGGAAACAAATGCAGTTAAAATACCTGATGTAAAACTGTGCATTGTGGAACACTTTATCCACCAGCAAAAGAAATGTCTCGTGGGCGAAACAGAGCAAATCACTAAACATAATCTGACAAAACAAAGTGAAGATCTTTGACTTCTTATACAGTCTAAATGTCACACCGGTAGGATGTTAAAAAGCAGATTATTTTAAATATATTACAGGTTTTCCAGTATAATAACCAAGAGCCAAGGCCTCAATTCAAATCATTATACAAAGTTTAAAATGAAGACAGCTTGGGAAATCCTGACCTCCTGAGAATAGGCCTGTGTGACATGAACACTCATGGAAGAGAGCCTCCACTGACCTAGGAGTGTTGTTCATTTTAACATGGAAAATAAAACACGTTTTTCAGGGGAGGTCTTGATTTCAAAAGCACAGAAGTAAAACTGCTGTGACAGACTGCACATTGTTGTTTACAGTCAGTGTTCCTTTGAAAAGAGCTGTGGGATGAGGTGGAAAAGCCCTGCAGGAACGGAAAGAGTGGCTCTTCCTTTGGGAATTCCCAGGAATCTCTGTGGGGAGGGTCAGCATGGCCAGCACAAGGTGGCAGAGGGGAACTGGCTGCTCAGAATCAGGAAAAACACAGGGATGAGCAAGGGGCAGCCAGAACGGGCTCTGAGAGCTGAGAACCTCTCAGGGGCTAAAGGGAACTTGGCAGAGCTGGTTACAATTTGCAAAGCCCCCAGGTGAAATCTGATCTGTGAGAAATGAGAGTGAGAACCTGCCTTCATACACACAGCAGGCAGCAGAAGAGTTGCAGATAAATCCCCTTTATTTATTACTTATTTGCTCTGAGTGTCTTCTGTTCAAAACTCTAAGTATTCTAGTTTTAATTCTAACACAACCTGTCATTTAAAATATGCAAAAAGCCTTTTAGCTTTCTTTGGGGAGTGCTGTATAAAGAAGAGGTCTATTTAAATCCACTTAAAAGATCCAGCTGACTCAGGGTCTCATTATGTGAGTGATCATATTACTGACAGCCAAAAAAGAGCAAAACAGAATGGGAAAACATTAGACTGCTATCATTTATTGGAGCACTGAGGACTACATGCAGTATCAGAACAGATTAATTAATTACTTCTCAAGTAAGCAGGACAATTTTCACTCTAATGCATAGATTGTATCATCAAACACTAAACTGGTGAATGGAGAAAAATAAGAATCCTGCTTTTCTATTTCCAACAAAACCAAGCAAAGAGTGACCTGCACACCAGAGGCCTGAAACTGCATCACCCTGCTGGAGAAACCCCTCTGGCTACAGAAGGAGATTCCACCCTGCCCCAGGGTAAAAAGCATACAGCAAAAGTCTGCTGCTAGTGTAGCACAAACCATAGCAAATTGCCATGCAAAACATCTGGACTTTTATACTTCTACTATTGCCACCAGGCTCTGGAAAAAGAAAAACTATTCTTGCAACACAGCATGGACATTTTTGAAAGAGTGAATCTTTCTGACTTGGTGCTACTTTTATATACCAGTCTAAGACAGGACTTTCCAACTTCACATGCATATTTCTTTCTGAAAGTTGAAATTAAAAGTTTCAAAATAATATTAATATTAATGATATAAAATAAATTGTTTTATTATTACTTAATAATAATATTATTAAAATTTAAAAATAATTATATTCTTAAACAAGAATAGATATATATAATTAAAACAATATAATTACCATTGTATATTATATAATTATATAATATATTATATAATTATATACTATCAAATCAAAACAATTATACTATTATTAAAAACTAAATATTTTATTAAGTTTTATTATTTTTATTTTTATTTTTATTATTACTATGTTCCATTTCAGTTAAATACAAGGCTAACTTTTTCCTTTGGGCAAATACCTCATTCCCTACTAATTTAGGCTGTTTCTGAAAGAAGAACTTCATCCAGTTGATTCCAGAGGAGGGATTTTGTCTGACTAGACTGGGATGAAGGCGTTACCTCAGCAGGTGTGACAGCCCAGCCCAGCTGCACATCACCTACAGGTGCCACCAAGAAGCTGCTCAGGCTCCAAGGGCTCAAGTGCCACAGCTGCAGAGGGGAAATCTCAGCCCAATGGCTTCAGAAAATACACAGAATAAATATATTCTTGCTTACTTACAAAATAACTTTTAAGGCCACAAATGGGAGTTGGAAATCCAAGTCAAAGAATGCTTTTTGAGCTGAAACATGGAGCAAAAGCTCTTGCCACTGCACTCCCAACTGTTTTGCAATTTATGCTATGACTGGCATAAAGGACATTTGCTGTAGAAATGATCATTGAAAGCCAAGAACAGTAATGGGGCAGCAGATTTTAACTGCTTGACTAAGTAGAAATTTGTTTTCTGTGGAACAGTAGTAATTTAGAGGCTCAGTATGGTGTCTTCTACTGGGAAATCCCAGAGCCACAAGGATTCTTTTCCAGCACTTTTCAAGATAGTAGAGCAGGAACTCCCACACCTCACACTTCCCTGGGGACAGGAATTATTCTCTACCTCTTAACAGACTGAAAACAATAAAAAACAATAGACTGAATATGAAATGTGTCTCCAAAAACTTGCTTGCAAATGGTAATATGCCCATTTGGAAATTCAAGCAGCACTGAAGTTGAAATATGAAAATATGGAGAAGTTAACAAATGTTTGGTACATATTTTAACCTCCTATTAAACAAATGTGACTTTTCCAACCAATATTCTTTAATATACATATGTGTATAGGCATATGGAAACACGAAGGAACTTTTTTTTGAAATCTACTTTTGGAAAACAAGAGCCTGAACTTTTCATACTGGAATTAAACCACTGTTTAATGAGTAAATCCTTTGAAGACAATAGTATAGCTACAGGAAGTCCCCTGAAATAATAATTTGTATCTATTTTTCTTTGCACTTCATAAATAATGGATAGTTAAAAAGAAAAACAACACAATACTATCACATATTTTTCATGAGCTGGTTATGCAAGCAGGCTACAAGATCCTTTTGAGGAAGGAATGTATTATTTTAACACCTTGCAGTCATTCTCCCTCACAACTGGATTTTTAAGACTTGTGGGAGAAAAAAAACCCCAAAACATAACATGTTTTGTAAGTAAGTAAAACAGTTTATGAAATTGTTTGGAATACAAAACCATTATTCTTTTAATATAACATCATAAAAAGTTTTCTTCTCATAAGTAACGAGCTATTTATATTTTCTTTTTATCATAAACTTCTACTCAGAACACTTATCCACAACCTGGCAAAGTAATTTAGTGTGTTTCTAAAAATAATGATGAGTGACTTAATTTTTTAAAAATACTATAAAAGAGAAACTGTCTCACCCACACTAAATTCCCAAATGTGAAAACCAATTTGCCTGAAAATCTGTACTTTCTCTTTTTTTTTAAATGGAAAAAACTGGGGAAACAAGGTCATTAGAAAGTGAATATAAAACTGTTAGATATATTTGCCTTGCACTTCATGTGTTCCAAGCAGTTAATTTGGATAATATTTCAATAATTACAATGCACTGCTATCAAATAATTCCTAATAACTCCATCCCATTAACTATTTTAAAGAATATACCATGGTGAAGTATTAAATCTAATAGCACAACAGGCAACACAAAAATCCCAAAAGGTTAAGATAGGAAAGGAGGATATTAGGAATGCCATCATCCCTGGTGGGAACCACCCACAATGCTAAACTTCACCTTAGTGCTTCCAGTGAAAACTCTATTAATTGATATGGCTCTAATTTCCATTTCCAAAGTCAGGGCAAGAAAACCAAACTGATGACACAATTGAATGGCATTTGCTTTGTGTCTGGAGCTTTCCTTGGGCAACTCCTACCAAAATATCAGAGGTGAAATTATAAAATCTGATGAGATCAGTCCACCAAGTAATGACTGAGAAATGAACAATTCTGGAAAGCTGGAACCCAACTCGTGTTCCTTCTTTCCTCAGTGCTTGGTAAGGATGATCTGGCCAAACAAACTCCGGGTGTGGATGCTCCCAGCAGTGCTGTCCATCCCAGCTGCAAAATCCCCTCACTACACCAAATCTACCCCAATCACTACACCAAACCCTGCTGGTGCCAAAGTGCAGGATTCCACTCAGTCCAGCAGATCCAGGGAATGATCACATCAGGGCTGAAACCATGGCTCTGTCTCAGGAATTTTGACCCTATCTAGGCTTTAGAGCTAATCTCAAATATGAAATTTCCCCTCAGGAGTGAGACAGAGGTCCACACTCCCAGATGGCATTGAAAGCCAGGCTGTCACCCAGTCAGCAGACTCCCCAACAATCAGCCTCAAATGATGTACTGGAGTTCTTAAAGAAATTCACTCTTCTGTATGTTCATTATTTACCATCATCCCTTGACTTGGTCCCATTGGGACAACAGTTTAAATTCTCAGCTGGGAAATAACCTTAGTGTTAGTAAGTAAAGAAAAAACATTTGCACAGTATTTATTTCATGGGTAGTTATAAGTAACAGAAGACTAGCTATTGCTTTTTATGCATTTATTTGAAAATGATGAATGAAGCAAGAATTTACTGTACCTGAAACATACAAATGGCACAGCATGTTTAAGAAGAATAAATTGCTTCAAGTTTTCTCAGCAATGAAGCAGCCGGATAAGTTATTTTTATGCATCCAGTTGGCAGAACAAGTTGAAACATTATTTTGTACACTGTGAGTGTACAAAATAACGTTACTGTCTTTTTCAGTAGAGGGATAATTGTTAATTGTGAGAGTGGGAAATGTTTTAGCAGGTGTATAAAAAAGCAGAGCAGAAGGGAGAAACAATGAAGAAGAGCATCATGCCTTGGAGAGGACAGTGAGAAAACCTGCTAACACACAGAGCTGATAAGGCATTAAACCACAAAAATAATAACAATGATCCTTAAGAAGTGGGGTCATTATTCAGCCATCCTTGACCAGATTTGATTCTGGTTGGCTTTCAATGCAAGCATTAAAATGATGTGCAGACATAATTTGAAAATCTATTTTGATTTTTTTCTTTTTGTTTTTTTTATGTCATGTAATTTTAAAAAGTGTTTTCAGTGTTTATAGACCTAGTTATAGAAAGGAAGATCACTAGGAATTTTCAAAAAACACTGGCAAAAATAATGAGACCAACATCTTTGCAAGTCCAGCTTGTTACAACTTCCCTTATATAAACGATAAACATATTTTAAAATACATTTTTGGAAATAGTATATCTGAATCTGGTGTGGCATGCAGAGCACAGTAGAACTTAGTGGAAGACAACAGTTAGAACAAACCAGAGGACTTGTCTCATGTGCTCTTTCCTTCCAGATGATACATTTTTTTAATTTCACATTCTCACTACCAAGATTTATCCTCCTGCTCAGACTTTGCTCTCCCAGTCTACCACACTTTTTTCCCCTATACCCAATTTACTGATTCGCACTTCACTTGCATGAATGCAACATCATTAACTCCACTTGACACACCTCTAACTCGTACCAACACTTCAATAACTTCAGAATCAATCCCATTATCTCCATCATTCAGGAAAGGCAGAAGGAAGGTGAAGCCTGCACTAATGAACCTCAGTGTTAAAGGAACTTGTGTGATAAAGAGCATCATTGAATGGTTGAAACAGCAAATGTGTCCAGTTTTAGATTTATGTCTTAGGTAGCAAGATATGGCTGGAGGTGTGGATCCTATTTGCCATCTGTTAAAGGTGAGCAGTTCTCCTCTGTTCATGGGGCAGTTTTTTCTTTATCTCTCCCACAGCCAATCCTCCCTCCAGCAGATCTCTGCTGTCCATGGCCACTGAGTGTCCCTGCATGGCTGATCAAATTCCAGCATCCCATGGGGAGATGCTCCGCCCAGGGCAGGAGCCAAGCATTCCTGCCTGGATACAATCTGAGCCTGGAACAGCACAGCAGCCTTTGCCCACTGCATTCCCAGAGGAGCAGCTTTCTCCTGCCCTGCATTCCCAGAGGAGCAGCTTTCTCCTGCCCTGCATTCCCAGAGGAAGAGCAGGCCCATCTGCAGCAGCCCTGGAGCTCCAGAGGAAAACTCCCCCCTTGTGCAGGATCCCTGCTGCAGCAGAAGCACAGCTGGCACTGCAGGAGGGCTGAGCCCCCATGGGATGGGACTGTGCCACCCCCTGACCCACAGGGGGTCAGCTCCTGCTCTGACTGTGTCAGTGCTGTTTTGTATTACTGCATCTTTATTTTTATTTTTCCTAATAAAGAGCTGTTATTCCTACACCCATATCTTTGCTTGAGAGCCCCTTGATTTCAAACTTGTAATAATTTGGAGGGAGGGAATTTACATTTCCCATTTCAAGAGAGGCTCTTGCCTTGCT
Organism: Passer domesticus; assembly: GCF_036417665.1. Taxonomy (NCBI): domain Eukaryota; kingdom Metazoa; phylum Chordata; class Aves; order Passeriformes; family Passeridae; genus Passer; species Passer domesticus. Next base: position 4,581,284 of record NC_087488.1, on the reverse strand, counting down.
TAGCAGACACCTGTCTTCTTAAACCAAGACAATTTAGTATTTCTACTCCTTCAGCTGGCCATTTCCTATAGCAGGCAGCAGCAGAATCTGCCCAGCAGCTCTGCCGTCAGCTGACTGCCACAGTCTGCATCACCATCAACACAAAAAACCCCAGCAAGCCCTTAATGAGCATTCTGTTAACGATGGAAACCAGTGCACCTTCCTCTGTTGTGCAGCTGTAATATTACAAACCCACTGCACAGCCTGAAGTCACTTTCCAGCCCAGAGGTGCTCTGTTGCTCCCACAGTGGCTGAGGCTGGAAGGGACCTCTGGAAGTCTCCTGGCCCAGCCCCACGGCTCCAGAAGGGACACCCAGAGCTGGCTGCCCAGGACAGTGTCCAGATGGAAACAAATCATTTATCAAGTGGGAGAGCAGGCTGCAAGAGAACAGGAAGAATTCTTGCAAAACTGAGATTCAATTTTGCCACTTCACAAACACCATCCAGTTGCACTTCATGAAGATAATTATACTGTCCCTGGAGAGAACAGTTCAAGGTTGACACTGATGTATGAAGTGACTCTGGAGAGTGTTGGGAGCTGCAGAGTGCGAAGGCTCCTGCTGTCTTTTAGTTACACAAATCTCATCACTGGGGTGGAAAGCTTCTCTGTTTTCACCATGATTAATAAAGACAAACTTGTTCCCCAGCATTTTTACTGAGTATACACCAAAGGTCTAGTATGAAAGAGCACTGATTTATAGCTGAAAGGTGCACCAAAAAAAACCCCAAACCAAACCAAAACAAAAGTCTCTCAGTGTATTCAGGCAGAGGATCAGAATAGTGAGCAGAATTCCTCACAGTCCAGTGAGTAAAAAGAAAAACTAAATGATGGGATTTTAAAATCTTTCCCAGATTATAAAGGACTTTCTACTGAACAGTTTCTACTGAATTCAATCTTCAAGTTCAAACATCTCATGTGCACCTTACAGTCAATGAAGTGCTACCAACAAAACTGTATTGAACTTAATTTTGCTTTTATACTTCAGTTCAGATACACTGTGATTTGGCTCAGGTTCTTTCAGATTTCTCTAATCTAATTAAAAACTGATCTCTGCATAGAACTGATTCAAACATGGCAAAGTGATGGCTGTGCTCTGGTCTAATGGCATGCAAGATTACAGTCACATAAATCTTTGGATCAAAGAGCCTAGAAAAAATAAAATATCCTCCTGCCAAATCAGTAATGAATTTCTAAGAAGACAAGGGAGTTACTTTTCCTGCAGAAGGATTGTGCTACTTTTGCTATGTATCTATAAACAACAATTGCTTTGTGTCAAAAGACAAACAGCTGGACAGACAGAATGCTGACGCCACTGAAATTCCTATGTTAAAACTTAATGGTTTTTAGTAATTCCATAATTATACTCTTCCAGTAAGCTTCTGAAAACTCCATTATGCACTGACAAAAGACAAGTGAAAGAAAAGCTTTTCTTCACATATTGTTGCACATTTCCTGGTTCAGACTCTCATTTCAGATGCTGAAGCTCACTTGAAACCATGAAGACAAACAAAAACCTTAATTTCTTCAAAGGATGAAAGCAGAACTGTCCTTAGTCATTCTGACAGTGAGTGACACTGGGATATAATTAACTATATATTTATATAATTATATTTATATAGTTATTTATATATTTAATTATACCCCTTCACTGGGGTTTGGGCAGACAGGTGAACAGTAGGCCACTGTCAGGTAGGACAAAACCTGACAAACCCAAACCTGGGCTTCCTTCTGGCATGCAGAAAGCCCAGTCTCTTGGATACAAATCAGCATTCATGTGCACATATACAGAACCAGAATCCCATTGCTCCTGCCTAGGCCAAATTTGGGAGGTGTTTCAGTTCTGAGGAAAAATAAGAGTAACTAAAGAAATTATTGCCATGGGCATGCTTTAGACTTTGGGTCTCGTCCACCTTGGCTATTTCCTGAACCTGCCCCAGTGTGTTTCTCTCACTCATTCTCTCTCATACTGACACATCTTTCTGATGAAAACTAAATATTAATGTTTCAGTCTTGCTTCTGGTATCTCCCACTACCAGCCGGGTGGACTGTGAGTTAGGATTGCTACCACGGTGGTCACGCTCCAGCTTTCAGTGTGACAGTAAACTTTATGCTTTTTGGAAGACAAATACTGCAGATGTAATGCTATAGATAAATGCTTGATAGCACACAAAATGCTCTAGGGGAAAACTGCTTTCTAACACAAATTTGAAATTGGTTTTGTTGTGTTCCTTCCCTCTACACCAGCATCATGTAAAATGCAACTCTAAAAATTTTAGCAGTGTTAAAGAAAAAACTCAGAATACACACATATTTAAATATGTACTTAAATGCTTCCAGTCTTTTTTTTTTTCACAAAGCACAAACACAACATAATATATACATTAGTCAGCCAACACAGGGTAACTTCTACAAAATCATAATTCACAACAATTTACGAAGGTTTTGGTGTTTCCCTTATAAAGATACACAAACAAAACATGCAGAGCACCAACAGCTGAGTTTTTCAGAAATGCAATTATGCCCCATGCAGGGATTGCAAACAGGCTGCAGCCTCCCATTTCAGTCCATGGACTCTGCAGTGTGCTACCAAACACTTCACCACTGGTTGCCCGTGTGCTCTTATTGGGAGATCTCTCTGGTGTGCTAATTAGTGCAGAATGTAGCTGCCAAAATAAAATGACATAAAAGAGACTAATGCATCATAAATATCCCACCTGAGTAAAATAAGAAAACATCTGTTAAAGACCTTTAAATGTTTGTTTCATTGTTGGGGGTGGGGAACTGGAATAGATAGAAAAGAAAAGCAAAAAGGCAGAAAACCAGGGGATAAATGTCTGTTTGCTCCTCTTTTCCAGAGTTGGATTCATTGTGAGAGGTGGCTTTGTTTTTTCTATGTTCAAATATGGGCTTACTTGCACACAGCACTAGAAACTGGGCCTGAGCTTTTGGTGAAGAAAATGGAAAAAGGATGCTATTTTTCCCTGATCTTCATCAGCCGTGTTCATGACAGAGTGGACAAAAGTTTCTGACCTCAGCACATAAGGGTGAGAAGGCCCTGAATCCCAGAGCTGGCTGTGCTGGCTGCAGTGCCAGGAGTGCAGATGTACCTCAGTGCTTACTCATCCACCCCCAGAACAGATCCTCCATCCCAAACTGCTGCTGTCTGGAACAGCTTCTCTGCAGGTAGGACTGGGAGCTTTAACAATTAGCAAAACAAGCCCAGCACAATTAGCAGGCTCAGGGTCACTACTGGCAAAGCATTCCAGGACCCAGCCAGATGCTGACATGCAATGGGTTTCTGAGGAATTCTAACATTTTTAATTTTCTTAAGGCAGATTGTTTGAAAGTATCTGATAAGCACTTCTGATCTCCAGGGTTTTGCAGCGTTTTTTGTTTGTTGTGGAAGAGCTGCAGCACTGAGGAGACTGCAGTTTAAAGGTGGCTGAAATGTTCCCTGCCAGTAGCAGTCCCAATCCAGGGAAGAAAATTCCATAGTTAAGGCAAAGTGATAAAATATTGCACTCCAAGTCTTCCTAGATATATGCTAAGCTGAATCAATGACAAATGCTTCTCGTGTCATGTTCAATCTCTTAAACATGGTCTCATTTCTCTCCCATAAACACCCCCCTCTTATTCAAACACTGATTTGAAATGAGACATTTCTATGGAAAAAATACCCAACTTTTAAATTTTGTGGCAGTTTGTTACTCAGATATACTGAAAAAAATACGTGTTGCAGGCAAAACAGTCCTGAACTTGGGAAATTTTTCTTATTTTATTCTCATTTAACACAAAGTTTAAAAAGAAGACTAGAGTTCTTCTACATGCTAATTGAAAATTAAGAATCATCAGGGTCTGACAAGAAGTAATGTGTACTTGAGTGCTGACTCTTTCAGAACTCATAAGGATAAAAGCAAACAACATTATCCAAGCTTATATTGTGCATACCCTGCACAGAACTAGTCTGATTGGGTTTGATTTTTACTTTGGCCAGGCTTACAGTTTGTTTTTAAACATTGTTATCTTTTAATTATTTTGTTTTCAATACTGGCATGCTGCCCAGATGATGGGCACTGTTGATATTTTCCCACTTTCTCCATCTACTTAGGCTGTTGACTAACAGAAGTATGAAAACATTTCTCTATTAGCCAAAATTCATTACTGCTGTTTAAAAACAGTTCGATGCACTCAAGGCATAGTGATGCATACACACACCTACCAATCTGATGGCATGTTTTTAAACTTATTAATGGAAACATGACAATTAGCAGAATTACTGGGAATTATTAAGGATCAATGGATCCATTTGCTGGGAGAAAATGAGAAAATAATTCTAATTCTTCTGATAATGTTTTTAAAATTATCAGGAATGGATAGGAATGGATTCATTTACAGCAACAGTTTGAAAGCAATGGGATTTCTGACAAATGCTGTGCTCTGCTGGGTTTTGATTACTAATGGTTACAACTGCTTGCAAAGAAGTGCACACCACATTCTAAGAGATAAGAGAGAAATATGGCATGAGGGGGAAAAGCAAGGGTTAGGAACGCTCTTCCCTCTGAAAGCAAAGCTAGTGCTAGGAACAGCTAATTACAAAATTGTCACCTCACAGCCCCAGCTCCTGGGCTGGCAAAGTTACACAGAACAGTCCCAGGAGAAATAAGAGCAAGAATTTCTAACAAAGATATGCCTGCAGTGAACAAGTCCAAGAGGAATTGTAAACCTACAAGGAGAGATCCTGAACAAAAGCTGCCACTGCTTTGTGTTTGGGACTGGAGGCAGCCTCTGCCAAAGGTGTGCATTTCTCAGTGTGTAATTACAGACTGTGTAATTAACACAGTCAGCAGCACAGGACAGGGGCCCAGCCGGGCTCCAGAGAGCCCAGGACCCCATGGCAATGATGGTTTGACTGCAGGGACTCTGAGAAATGCACCCCTGCTGCAGAGCCCCACTCTGAGAAATGCACCCCTGCTGCAGAGCCCCACTCTGAGAAATGCACCCCTGCTGCAGAGTGCCACTGCCAAAGGATGAATGGATTTATTCAGCAAGAAAGTGGATAAGTGAGATTTTTTGTAACATTCATCTGGCTAAAGAAAAAAAACAGGTCTTTTAAATTTCTAGGAAGGCTTAGGACAGTCAGGAGGGACAAGCATCCTGCGCTGTGCAGCCCCAAACCACTGCAGCTTTTGGGCTCATCAACAGCAGAACACCTTTGAAATTCACATTTTTGGCACCACAGACTGCTGTTGGCTTTGTCATCTGTCTTAATAATTATTGAAACACAAAAGCAAACTCTGTGGGCTGGAGAATATTTTCCCGTAATGTTTTCTCATGTATTGTTTATACTATATTTTTTACCATTTGCAGCAATATTAGAGGCCTCAACAATCATTTGCTAGTGTCTGCAACATAATTGAATAGAGTTTTATTATCCCAGTGAGTAGGAATAAATATTTAATTCTTATGTACCACATGACAGTGGGAATTGTTTCAGCCAATAAATCTTTTTGTTATTCTACTTTTGCATATGTACTTTCTGTTGAGACAGAAGTGCTTGCACAAAACCTTCTCAGATACTTCAATGAAAATAAAATATTTGGCAAGTCATTATTATTTAAAACTTTGCCTCTTCTTTCCATATATAAAAGCAACAAAAAAATTGCTTGTGTGTGTTTTATCCTTTTAAATTAATCCAAGAAAATAGAGACTTAAATCAGCAAAAGGAGAGGAGAAAAATAAGCAATAAAGAAAGCAGTGGAAAAAACCCACATCAGTTTAACCCTGTGCTTCCCAAGACCCACATTCCTTTCACTTCCCCACATTGAGCAAAAGCAAAAGTGGCACCAAAAGGACAAACACCAAAAAGGACAAACACCGTCCCCAAGCCTATGCTTTTATGAAAGCTTCAATAACACAAAATAATAATAAACCTCAAATCAGCCAGAGTTTCAGAACATTACCAGGGATTTTAATGCTGAACACAGTGTGATTTGTTGGTCTTTCGAGACAATGGATAGCTTGGCAGAAATGTGGCTTGCTTTTTTGCCTATTTTTTTTTTTTTTAATGCATAGAAACAAAAAACAACCATGAGGGATCCTGAGACTGTTTTTAGCTGCAGCAGGAAAGCAACATTCTGTCTCCAATGGGAGCTTGCCTTCACAAAGAAAGTAGGGACTTGAGAATACATGAGTTGGGGATTTTGGTTTTTAACAAATTAAAAATTCTGTACCTAATGAAAAGGAGGGTAGAGATTCTCCTCTCAATATGTAAAAGTGAAAATAAAACCAACTCATAAACGTGACAGGATTCCTAACTTTAGTAAGAAAAAAAAAATAGAAATGGTAAAAAGTTTTATAGAGTTCTATTAATTTAAGTCTGTGTAAACTGAAGAAATTCACCAGGTCTTTTGATATGCTAACAACCAGATTTCCTCTGCCAGATGGGGGTATCCAGAGAGACCAAGTCCCTACTGTTATTGTTTATACAACAAATTATTGTTCTGTTGTCCTAGGGAATATGATAGTGGGAGTTCAAGGTAAAGCCTAATCTAGATGGAGCTTCTCACAAAATTAACAGCTCTAATTTGTTTATGTTCAAACCCAACATGGAATCAGAAGAAGTGCTCTTATAATTTAACTCAGAATTTCACAGCAGTCCTTCCAGTGCTTTTTGACCATCAGAAAAGATCAGCTGTTTTGCCTGGGTTTGGGCTTTTGGGGGTTTATTTTTTTGTTTGTTTTCCTGGGTTTTTCTTTTTGTTTTCTTTGTTTTGGTTTGGTTTGTTTTTTTTTTTTTTTGCTATTTTTCCAAATCCAGTGAGTAAATGGAATGGATTTAATAGTCTTTTCTCAAAAGACAGGTAAAAGCACAGTGGCCTGCAGATGGACAAGACAAAATGGGGCAGGGTGATAAAAATCACTAATCAAATTGAAGTGACTACATTGTATCTTATATTTCTCATTAAAAACTAAAAGCAGAACAAAACCACACCCTGATACTTAAATACCTCACGGAGATTTCTAAGAAAACAAAGTTTTACTTCTTTTCCAATGATTTACAAGAAACACAGCCTTACAGAAGGAAAGCAGTGAAATGCAGAGCTTCTGACGGGACAAGCTGTTGCCCAGTAGGATGGATGGATGCCTTCCCCATCCTTTACCTGCTGCTGGAAGGTTCACTCCACTGCAGGGGTGTTTTTATACCCCAGCTTAGCCACTGTGGAGGTGCAAAAAGAACACCGAAAGAACTTTACATGGTGCAGCTGGGATCCAATCCAAACCAAAATAATAAAAAATTATTGAGGCAGAATGATTCTCTGGAAGTCTGACTTGGAAATAATGTTTTCTCTTGCCCCATGATATCTGGGATCACTGGAGTTAATTTTATGGACTCATCTACGTGTGCAATATTTTAAAAACATGTATTTATTAGTACTTTCAACAGGCCATCCAAAAAGTGATGGAACAAGGACTGCAAAACACAGAACTTGAGTAGATTAACCTTCATGAGCTAAACAATATCTGAGAGACCTGTACTTTTATATAGCCCATATTAATTTGGGCAGAGAACTTCATTTCACAACGCTGTCAACCCAACAGCACTTTTATGGGGGAGATTCACTCTATATTCACTCTGCAAAATACATCAAGGAGATGGACTGCTTCTGTTTTACTTTAGCAAGGGAAAAAGAGCTGAGCAATAACTGTGTTATAATGATTATTAATGTAAGAGAGCACTGTGAAGACAAAGGAATCACAGCTCCATCCAATTTGCTGTATGCTAAAACTCCTATCACTTTGCTGAATGAAGTACAGAAACACCAATTTGTAAAAGCAGGAACTTGGCCAAAGTTGTCTTTATAGTTTCACAGAAACTAAATGATAGCATTCAGTACTTTAGATGGCACTAGGAGACACTTTGCAAAGTTACTCTCCTTGTACTACACATATTTCTTCTAAATCAATGGTCACTGTATAATAGCTGGCTACTCACACATTACCTCTTCCTGTTCCCAAGATAACAAGCTGTAATAATTGGGGAAAGCCAAGCTCGTGGTTGATTTTAGGATAGCACTGTAAAACAGCAACGGGCCATAACAACATTTAAACTGTTGTCTTCTGCACTCCTGGCACCCTGGCCCAATATTCACCTCGGTATGTACTTAAAAAACTCATTAAATTATTTCTGCTCACTTCAATATTTACTAAAGTAGTTTGTTTTTTTTTTTTTTCCTCCTGAAAGGTCAGTATCATTTTATGGAAAATGCAGACAGACCCTACACTTCACTAATTTTTCCTTCCCCTTCTCTCACTCAACATTTTCACAGTACAGGAAGCTATAGGCATCACTTTCCTTTCTCTCTTCTTCCAAGACCTGATGATATTTAGAAAATTCCTCATTCCAAACAGTGGCTTTGCTTCCCCATAAGTGTTCAATACCATTTATAACTCTTACAGACAGTTCTGCACCCTCCTCCTGAAGGCCAAAACCAGCAGTGAAACATCATAGTTGGGGCAGGTTTTTGGGCTGAGGTCACCAACAGTGGCTGAATCATGAGGAAAAAAAAGCCTGCTGATCTCATAGAGAACACAGGCACTTACTCATAGTTCGCAGTTGTTCTGAGCCTTCTTAAAGTAACCTTTTCAAACTTTCAAGTGTTTTTCAAACCTAAAATTTACCTAAAGAAAATACTGAAATCTTCAAGCAATTTCGTTTTCAACTGAAAACTTTTTGTTCTCCTTCTTCTGTTTCTTTGCATTTATTTACCCCCCCCCCACCCTTGTCAAAATAATAATTTCGCTTGTTACAGCTGCAGCATTTAGAATGGGCAGGGGTAGCACATCTGTGGCAAACATCTAAAGCTCAGCTCTGATCAGTGCAACCAGATATATGGAAATTGTTTGACACACTTCCTCCACATGTGGGCTCAGACAACTTTGAAACAAGCATTAAAATGTATGAATGTGTAACTGGAACAAGTCTGAGAGCCTCCTGATGCCACATGTCACTGCTCACAGGCTTGACTGAACCACATTTGACTTGAGAAGCTCCTCCAGGATCCTTCCAAGAAGACCAAAGGTGCTGGATTGCAGTGAGTGAAAGTGTTGGAGTCCAAAGGCGAGGATTTAGCCCCAGTGTCATGTTTGCCTTTTTCTCCCATTACATCTGCAGTACCTTTCTGTGTTGTGGATTTTATCCAAGTCCTTCACAACTCTGCACTTTTAGAGATGTTTCTCATTCCAAGGCAGCCACCATGGAGTGATGCAGGGCAAAGCAAAGGAGCTGGGACAAAATTCTGCTTGTGAACTAAGCAGAGTGACCTGGGGAAGGTGACACAGAACTTCTCTCTTTCTCTTTTGTAGTCATGCCTATTTCCTGCTGTAATAATTGGGATAACACAAATAAGTAATTTGCTTGTATCAAATAGTCATTTACCAGAAAAAAAATGTACTTGTTTACAAGGAGAAATGAAGCACTAAGATTTTCTCTATACTTTACACTGGGGATAAGTGGCAAAAATGGAAACTGTATGGAGACCAAATTGTTTCATAAGAAAGAGAAATTGAACTGAAATTTGAAAATAACCATTATTTGAAAAGAGAAAAGGAAGCCTAATGAAATAACATTACACAACTGAATTTGATTCTTTCAAAAGCACCAAAAAAGACAGATTCCCATTTATAATTTGGATTTCCTGTAACCATGCCAGAAGATGTCAAACTCGATTACAGGTGATGTCTGCCTTTTATTGTACATTCTAAGATTCAGCTTTATGCATTTTTTCACAGTACAACAGAATTTTAAAGATGTATCTCTGCATGTTTGTACACAAAGGACAAACCAGTGGTAAAACAATTAGTGTCTAGTATTGCAAAAAGGATGGCCTGGGTATCTGAACTACCAGGATCAGCAGAGTTCCTGTTTGCTGCATGGAGAGGAGCAGCAGGGAGAAACACAGAACCTCTGACATTCATTCCTCAGCCTCTTGTCGACTCAACAGCATCAGCTCAGGTCTGATTTCATTGTATTGATCTGCAAACTTTACACCTGGACACAAACTAAGCCTAACCAGCCCAGTGAGACCAAGGGCCAACACATTTAATCTGGTTTAATTCCTAAGCCATGAGTGCTGGATGAAGCCCCAACCAGCCTGGGAGTCTCCTCAGAACGACCTGCATCAACCCCTCATCACTGCCCCAGCCTCACCTGTTTGGCCAAATTCCTTCTGTTGCACATTCCAAATCCAGCAGAGGCTGGGATTTCTACAAACAGAGCCAGTTCTGCCCCCTGGAACCAGTAAATCCCAGAATCAACCATCTCTGACAAGCAGCAAACACAAACAGGCACAAAAACTTGCTTTTCCAAAAGTGCTCCACTCAGGTTCCAGCTTTCCCCGAAGTCTCTCAGTGCTGCACTTTAACCAGCAGTGTTATGAAGAAAATGAACCATTCTTTTCAACTTACAGAAAACATATTTATTCAACAAGTGACATCCTCAACAATTAAATAATCTATCACTAATTTAAGAACTCTGCTTCAAAACTGTTTTCTAGATGCAATTTTCTTCCTTAGAAAATTCATTACTCAAGAAATCAACTTCTCAGTGATATTTTAGCAAGAAGTTGTAATCCCAGTAACATTACATCACAAATATTTTGTGATCTCCATTTACACACACTTTTTAGGAAGCATTAGAAAGGCAGATTATTATAATTTGAAAAAAGACTGTAAATGACCTTAGAGTAAATGAACACAGAACTATTATAAAAACCAAGACACACTCAGGGAGTTCAATAAGCCATTTATAGTCCTTCAGAACAAACATGACATTGATTTTCGTTTTAAGGTTTTATGAAAACTTAGAGCTAAATACAAAACCACCTATCATGCTATGAGTGCTTATTTAAAAAAAAGCAAACAAAAGATAAAAAACAGCCCAACAACCAAAATCATGAAATGCCTTAAAATTACTTCAAAAAAAAATCTTTCTTTTACCCACATTACTCAACAGCCAAATACAGAACTGTGCAAGGGATGGCTTTGATGCACAAGGACACTTCAGAGTATCAGCTAAAATCTGCCAGTGTGAGATGCTACTGTGATTTATAAACTGTTATTAAAACTGCTACAGATTTATAAACTGTCCAGCAGCTCTGAGAATGGCAAACTCTTTTGTAGTATATAAACATTATGTATATGATAATTTACATAAGGACATCCCAAAATATTTCAAAAAACTCCTTCATTCGGCACTGCTTATATTTATAAGCAGCTCTGTAGCTCAAGATAAACTCTATCAGTATAACAAAACAAACTGGCAGTGCATTTAAAGTCTGTTACCAAAGCAAATTAGGAAAAGGCATTAATTTTTCAGGACACACCATTCTAGCAAAACCTTATTGCATTGCGAAGTAAAATCCATATGTAAAACCTTGTTTTTAACTAAATCACAATTTCTTAAGTCAGTGCATACCATTAGGTAAGCCTCTACTTGATGTTTCCTCTACCAAAGACAAGCAGATATCCATTTTTTTCTTTTTATTATTCAGTTATTTGACTGCCAAATCCTCTCCAGCCTGTTTTCACCTTCTGATTCTGCAGTGGCTGGGCTGCAGCAGCAGCAGGATTTCTGTTTGTCACTGGCCCAGAGTTTGCCTGATCAACCAGCACTGATACAAAGCTGCAGGTAACAAAAACACCCTGGGAGTCTCTCTTCTCACAGGGCTGGAGCTTTGAGCAGGAACCAAACTGCACAGCAGAGTAACTCAAATTTATCTCACAGTTTTACTTCATATGGCAAAAGCCAAAGTAAATTCAGATTTAGTTCTAAAATAATTCAGATTTACTTCTAAAATATTGAAATTACTCAAAATTCATATGTAAAAAAAAAAAAAAAAAAAAGGAAAAATCCCTCAGAAAGTTACTGCCTTGCTTTCTCCATGAAGCACACACTGTACATTTCCTGGTGAGAAAGGAAAAATTGAGGAAAAAAAAGCGCAGCACAGCAGGTTTGGAAGAAAGGCACCACTTAGGGGAAACGACAAAATACTCTTGAGAAAGTTCTACTGAAGTATTCTAAACACTAAAAGGAATTTACAGACTACCAAGAAGAAATTTTCCTGCTGGAAAATGAACTTAGCAAGTGTGATGATAGGAAAAAAAAAAGAAATGTGAGCAAGAATCAGAATTACTAAAGGATCAAATAAACAGAATTTATCTATATGTTCTAATTTTGAATAGGCAAGTTTATCCTTCCTTCCTCTGAAATTGCATAAAAATAGTTAATTATGGTTTCAAGAACATCTGTGTAAAACTTTCATATAGGAACTAATCAGTTTTTTTGCTATGGCCTTTTCAGCTGGTCAGTGATGCACGAGAAGCACTCCAGTTCTAGGCTCTAAAACTTACAAGCAGAACTCCCACCCCCTTTATTAATAATCTTAATAAAGGTTATTAATTATTAAGGGTCTCTCCAATCTGACAGTGTGTTTCAGTTAAGAGCTTTTTTTAGTAGTCAAGATTTCTTTACACTGTTGAAAGCTAAATATTTGGACTACATTTGAATTCCTATCTTCCTTTTGTGAGTCCTGTTTATAGAAAGAACAGAGAAGAGACTGCAAAGTTCTTTAAAAGAGGTGGAAAATGCAGAAATTCCCAGTTAGTGCTGTAAATATTATAGGGGAAAATGCAGTTGAGAGCATTATTTATAGCAAAGTTTAGATACCAGCTACAAGCCATTTTCAGAAGCTGTTTTTATCTATATATCATACCTTGATGCTCGAGTTCTTACAGCTGGATATTTATGAAGGCAATTTGAGTGGTGCCTTGAATAATAACTGAGAGGGAAGACTTTGCTCTGATAGAAGTACCCCCTTTAACCAACTGCATTTGTCACAAGAGCAACACAGTGATTTAACATAATCAGCCTTAAATGACATTGTTCCCTCAGTATATGTAAATAAACCAGGGCCATTAATTCAGATTTTCAGTAACAGACAGCTGGATTTGGTTAAAAAAAAAACAAAAAAAACCCACGGTCTAAAAAGATATTCAAATTGTGTTTCCCTAATTCAGCAATACAAAATTATCCAGTTAAAAATACCCTGGCACACATCTGAAATGAACCTTTAATACCAACAGCAAAATCCCCATCTTAGCAGTGATGATTTATCAGATGGATGTTGCATTTACTTGTATCATTTACATCATTAATAAGGTTTTCTCTAAGCATGTTGTGGTCATTTAAAAATGCCAGGTAATCTGCTGGTGACTCTCTTCCTTTAGCTGTTTATCATTTAGAAAAGAAAACATGAAGAAAATATTAAATCACAAATAAAAGTGAACGTTTTGTTTTAGATTTTCAACCTGTCAGTCACCACAGACCCAGTGATTCAATGGGTAATTAAAAACAGGCAGTATCTTTATTTTTTCTTTTGCATTTTGGTCTAAGGAGACAGGACTACAGCTGTGACTTCAGGGAGACAGACATCACTGACATGTCTGTAGGAATATTTTGGTTCCCACTGGGGACACATTCTGCCTACCCCAGCAAGAGCGATGAGATGGCGTGCTAAAGCAGGGGGGCTGTGACAGCCTGCAAAGATGCTGTGTTTTCTCTTTCTTCTCTGAGTTTCAAGTAGTTTCTACTACAACTTTGTGGCAAAATTTAGTAATGCCAATTTTTTTTTTTTTTTGCTTTAATGCTATCTGAACACATCCCAGATACTTTTATCACTCTTTTGTTTTACTAAGGAATGATGACCTCAGCTATTGAGAGTAGCATAAACCTTTCTGCTTAAACATTTTATATTTTCAAAATATAAATCAATATTTCATTTGAACACTGGGTTGTATCCTATTGGACATGTAACTTTCTAATACAACCAAACTACCAAAAGAAATAAATAATTTTATGTTTATTTTTATGGAGTTTTGTTGTTTTTTTAAAGTGATGAGAAGCCATCACTAAACTATATGGTTTTGGGTTTTTTACCTTAACTGAACTAGCATTCTTTGCTAAAGCACAGAGCAGTCAGTAGCTGGCCCCAAAGTGACTACAAACTCACATCATGCATATTTAATAAAATGCTATAGCAGAAATATAGCATACATTCTGTACTTCTACAAGAAAGCAATATTCATTATTCTGCAGATTATTCCTTAATAAATATTTCAGAAACTTGAATTAGAAAAAAAATGAGAATAGCATATACTGTGCTCTTGATAGTTTAAAAGCACTTTTGTTTTCTGACCTATGATGAATCCTTATGTTCTTTTCATTTCTGGTGCATTTTAATGCCATTATGGGTTTGAAATTCATCGTTTGGTCACTTTGAAGGGATGAAGATACTGATGTTTAGTTAGTGTACACAAAGAAGTTAAAAGTCATCTTCCATTAGCATGCACAGAGCTGACACTTTGTTATTATTATTGTTCCAGATTTCTTGGATATCTTCACATAAATATGACTTTTATAGACTGATATCAAGAACAAAGTGCCAGAAATGCTCAAAAATTCCCCATTTTAAAGTCAAGGAAACTCACTGCTGGGCTGCCACTCTTTTCAATTGCATATGGTAACATCAAAGGCAAAGAGCTATTTTAGAACCAACAAAAAATCAAATGATCCCTCCAGTGGTGTGGTTTTTCAGTTGATTTGTATATCTGTGCAAGTATCCCTAAATTAATCACAACAGGCAGTGGGTTGAGATAATGCAGCTGCATTACCAGCAGATGCTGAGAAGCTGTTTGTGAGTGTGGGAAGGGAGTGCCACCATCCCTGGGGTGTGGGCTCAGGTGCTAGCCATGGATAGGATGGGAATGTGCCATCAGTGATGGGAATGTGCCATCAGTGATGGGAATGTGCCTTCAGTGGATGGGAATGTGCCATCACTGCATGGGAATGTGCCATTCATGGATGGGAATGTGCCATCAATGGATGGGAATGTGTCATCCCTGGATGGGAATGTGCCATCAGTGCATGGGAATGTGCCATCACGGCATGGGAATGTGCCATCAGTTCATGGGAAAACTGTTTGTGAGTGTGTGGGCAGGGATTGCCACCATCCCTGGGGTGTGGGCTCAGGTGCCAGCCAAGGATAGGATGGGAATGTGCCATCAGTGATAGGAATGTGCCATCAGTCACTAGGTGGAATGCAGGTGTTTATTGGTGTTCTGCTTGCCCTGCTGTGGTGCTGACCCCCAAGGGACAGCTCACAGGCTGTAATTAGCAATGTTTTGCTAAATCAATGAACAGATTCGATTCTGTGCTATTTGAAACATGGAAATTGTGAATTTTTGGCAAGTTTGTATGCACACATGTTTACACAAGCTAGGGAGGAGTTTGAGAGCACCTTTAAAGTGTCGGTGGCATAGACATGGCAGAAGGGAAATCCTTGTTCTGTTTTGGTGCAATGAATTCTGTCCTTGAGTGTTCCAGCCTCAGACACTGCCTGGACACTCCAGGCTGAGCAGATGGAAGGATCACCTCCCCTGACCCTCCTGCAGCATTCCCCAGCACATCCCAGATCCCACAGGGATCCCAAGGTGCTGACTCATGTGCAGGACCCCAGGGACCTTCCTGCAAAGCTGTTTCCCCTCCCCACCATGCTCCTGGTCCAGCTGTTCTCCATCCACACAATAAACACAACACAGATCTTCATCTGCTCTACATTCAGAGGAATTACCATGGGAGATATTCTCCCAAGGCAAATCAAATAGAGAATTAGAACCATTGAGAAGTGATCATCTTAAGAAACCAAACTAGAATTGTTTCAGGGTCTTTTCCCCTTTTGGTGAAGCACAGTAAAGGAGAAAATCTGAGGATTTAAAAGGGATTAAAGGTCACCATACTTGTGCTGAGAGCAGCAGAACTAAAAGTCTGTTAAAAGTGCAGACAAAATTGCAGAAGTGGACTTGAACATTGAAACAGAGCAGAAATACCAGGGTAACTCTCTCTGGTTTATAAGTTACAAAAAGAATGCTGTTGAAGTAGTCAGAAATTTGACTTTAGATCCCTTCTAAAGGATGAAATAATTAATGATATAAATAAAGTTAGACCTGAGGCCAGAAATATAGCCAGCATCTCCAAAAAGAATATTCATTCTCTTCAGGAAGAAACACATTTAAGCCCAAGGCCAGAATCAGTCTCTGGGGTAGAAAAAAAAAAAAATTATCTTCCTAGAATCACAAATAAAATCCTGAAGTAGCTTGTATTTAGGCAGGAGAAAGCTTTTGTCCTCATCCCTGAAATACATCAAACAGCAAGCTGAGTTTTGTCTGCATGGAAGGTGTTTTGGAATATAAACTATGCCAGGACATTAAAGAAGCAGCCCAGCCCAGGCTGCCCCAGGCTGTCCTCCAAAGCAGGGCTGCTGGAGATGCCCCTCGTGTCCTGGAGCCCCTTCAGTGTCTGCCTGGGCAGGGCAAGGAGCAACAGGGCTGTTCACCAGCAGGGAGGGCGAGCACAGAAAATAAGGATACCAAGGCAGGCTCTCCTTTTAATGAGTTGTTAATTCATCTCTCCTAGCCAGGGCCTTTGTAAATCTCAGACAGGGAATCCTGAGACTTTGAAATTGCCTTGTAAATTAGTTACTGCTAATGAAACCATTTAGTTTTTGAAGGGATGGGATTGTGAGGGCTTTCCATGTTGAAATAATTATTTAACATTACTGAAGCAAATAATTAAACTGTGCTGAATAAAAACTCCCATAATAATATTCACACGATTTCCTTTTCTTCCTTTCTAACATTTTACATTTTGAGACTTGTTATTGCTATGTGAAGTAAAAATCTGTCACAGCCAACCATACATTCATTATTTCAAGTTACATAAAAGATGTAGTACACGATGTATGTGATTCAAGAGATTCGTCTTCACCATATCATCTATCAAGAGTCTTACATTTCAGAGAGTTTAAAAATATACCCAGATAAAGAGGTGTTTTAAAAAACCTTAAGATAGTCATAGGTTTCAAATTAAACTTTGAGCAGGTGAAATAATAAAAATTCAAAGTCATGTTGGATGCTTTATCAGTGCCACCTCAAGTCACACTTCAGGTTCCAAGAAACATTTTTCTTATCAGTGATGATGAAAGAGAATGATAATCATACAATTTAATGTGGGAGAAATATTCCTCAGCTAGTCTGTCCTCATTCAGCTTTCCTTGCTGCTGTTTGGAAAAAAAAAGGAGGTAGGGAGGAGAGCTTTGGATTAGACTGGAATAGATTTTACTCTTTCCAATAATGGTTTTTCTTTAAAAAAAAAAAAAAAAGAAAAGTAATATGAAATTAAAGGAATTCCTGTCAATGAATTCCCATAATGGTCTCAAAAATACAGCCACGACAGTGAAAACTGAATTGGAATTAGCAGCTTTTCCTTCCTGTCACCCTTGGTTCCAAGCACACTGCTGATCCCTACTTGGTGCTCTGCTGTGGGGGAACATTGGCTCTCAATGAAATTCCTCCTTCTAAAGACTGAAATATCTATATTGAAGCATTTAAAGAGAATCTGAAGTCAGATAAACGCTCGAGGGTTCAAAGTGTCTCAAGTGCCTATACTCAAATGATTCAATGCTGAATATGAAAACCCTCATTTTTTACACTCACTGCTTAAATAAATGTATGGGACACAAAACAGCATCTCCAGCTCTCCATCTCCTGTGCCAGGGGAGGAGGGAGTTGGGAATGAAGAAGTGAAGTTGAGCCTGGAAAGAAAAGGTGCTGTGGTCCGGTATTTTTATTTTTGGCTTTGTTTCTCACCATCCAATTCAATTTTTAATTGACAATAAATGCAATTAGTCTTTCCTGAGTTGAGCCTGTTTTGCCCTGGTAAGTGATAAATGATCTCCCTGCCTTCATCTCATGGTCCATGAGCTTTTTTATCTATTCTCCTCCTAGTCTGCTGCAGAGAGGGAGCAAGAGAGGGGCCCCCAGTGGGGTCTGGCAGGCAGCAAAGCTCAACTCACCGTTACCTGAAAGTAAAGAATTCTCTACCTGCATCCTAAATAAATGCCATTACACTTACTCACCTCTCTGATGGGTGAATATTAATTTTGCATACCATTGGAGAGTCATAAAACTAAAAATTATAAGAGAAACATGCAGATCCTGAATGCAAATGATCTGAGAAAGATCATGCAGAAAAAATGCTAAAAAGTTCACTTTCTTTGACAAATGTTTGAGTTTGATCTTTTACTCCTAAAATATGATTTTTTAAAAGAAAAACAAACAAAAGCCCAGAATTGAAAAATCTAATCCTAGACAATTTTGATCTAACACTTCTGAGGAAAAAATACCTTTTCTCTCTGCACACAAATCTACTTCTCTGTAAGAGCATACTGAAAGCATTTATCCTAACACAAAAAAACCCAACCCTTCACATTGCGTGGAATCCCTCACAAAAATAATTCTCACCCCTAATATGTGAAGATAGCTTTTTGAGCATATAATAGTACCCCAGTGAATTCCTGACACAGAGGTATGGCAGGGTTTCCCCATCTGTTAGCATGAGATAAACTCTGATTTGATGTGATAAGAGGTTTTGTCATGTTCAGAAAACAGAGGTTAGTACTGTGCTCACAGCTGGAAACACAGTTTCTAGATGTGAATTCCCAGGAATATTATTTACCTGTTTTCAGAGGCTTTGAGCTAGAAATTGGCATTTATGTATGGGGACAATACACTAATACACACACACACATATATACATATAAAACCTTCTACAGGTTAAAAAAATAATTTCAAAGGAGATTAAGTAATATGTAGTGAAGTAATCCTAGAGAAGGAACATTAAAAATAGATTTTGTCATTTCAACTGTTTATTTTTCCAGAAATGCTTTAATGAAGTTTTCTGGTGAGTCTTTAGTAGAGTGTTTTACTCAGCTGAGAATGGGTATTTGTAGTTACTCTGATCTCCCACCTGATGATGGTTAATGCCCTGGGGGATCTTGATAAAAGAACTCAGGGATCTCATCTAACAACAGGTCTGAGTTTATTGACATCTTAACACATTCCTTTTTTACTTTAATCTTTCCCCCACTTACGCTGATAAGAGAAAGAATAAATTGAAAGAACATTCTTGTACGATTTTTAATAAAACCCTCATCATCTACAAGTGGTTGAGTGATGATTGCTCCTACCTATATGTACAAATTGTGGATGAAAAATTCCAAATTTTATTCTGAGATTACAAAGATTTCTCAGGTGAGTCCTACTACAAACAGAACCTGTCTGGGCAAGTTATTTTTCCAAGCAGTACTAAAGGAACTTGATATTCTATTACTTATTCAGAATGTTGAAGCACTTTATTGTGGAGATGAAAAAATTACTTATTAACTCATTAGGCTTATATTCTTATTTTATTATGAATTACTGGGTATATAAATCTAATCTGTTAAATTATTTTTATCGACTATATTCCAAGATGATTTAAAATTGTATCTATCTCATTATACTGGTTATGTTCAGACTTCAACAAATCAGAATGCTTTGAAGATCTGCAGGTCTGGGGTTCTGAGTTAGTAAAGTTAAATGTTTGTGTTTACAATGTTGCTCCATAATTTGAAACACTCACAGCAGCACAACTGGTGTTCACTCAAGGACTGGAAAACCCACAAATGTAATAAATAGATTTAATGGCATATTTTGTCTCATTTATAAATTCTAAGCTATGAGTGAAAAGTCATAATTCCAACAAAAACACAGAGGAACCTTTGCTGAGGAACCTTTTCCACCTTTGCTCTCTAATCACAACACAATCAGAGAAATGAAGCTGTTCTGGTGACAAAGGTGACTTTTAACCATATCCCAGGCTACAAATGCAAGCTTAGCGTTTACTTTATTTCTCCTCAAGCAGCAGCTGTGTCAATAGCCCGGGCAGGAGCAGAGCAGGAGCTGTCAGCAGTGATTCCATCCCTGGGTGCAGAAGCTCAGGCTCTGAGCACAATCAATAGGCAGCTAATGAGCACTGCGAGCTGTGCTGGGCTTGAGCCACTAAAGGAGCCACTCGAGTGCTTCAGCAGCCAAGGAAAACTCTGCAACACACCTTTAAGTCTTATTTATCTTACAGGGATACGAGTCCAGGCTTAAAGCTGCGTGGCTTTCTGCATATGCAGTGCCTAATTCAGAATTCTGGGCTACAAGCTGCTTCCTGTGCTAAGATGAGGAGGTGCTTCAAGTAGGGTTCTTGACTGGAAAATGAAAAATCATTTCACAACAAATCATCTTCTAGCTTAGCTCAACTCACAGAATCATGCAGTAAAATCAAAACAATGCCCCTCATATCCTGAGGCATCATATTTATTTTTAAGACTCTTTTATTGAAAGTGTTGGTACACTCAAAGTCACTCTAACTTTAAGCTCAAACTCAAACTGGGATTCGAAAGTCAAAATGGATTATTCTTTTTGCCCATCATTGATTGTAGTAATTTTTTTTTCCTCAGTTGGATTTAATCCCTAGTGCAACCTCATTTCTTCAGAAAAACCAGTTCAGAGTTATTTCCTTTAACGGGCTCACTCTTACACAATTAACTAGAGCACAGAAAGAATCTGTGAATAGGTAATTGTTCCTATTACTAAATGTCTATTTAAATACTGAACTAAACTTGAAAAAAAAAATAATGGATTCTCTTCTTTAGATATTTTCAAATAGAAGAGTGATGCCCTTCTGGAATATTTGTGTTATACAAGCCTAGATTATTGCAGCACATGTGGCAGTGACAAAGCCAAGCATGAGGAATGTTTTTACTTAAATTATACCTCTGTAATGAATTTAATAAAATTTCCTTTTGCTAAGCCTAGGGTCTAACTGAGTCCTTGCTTTAGAGATTATTTCTTTTTTTTTGCTGTTGATGTTGTCTAAAAGGCTGGCACTCTTGTTTCTTGAAAAAAAGAAGGAGCCAGTTTCTTTGATTGTTCTCCAAGTCATTTTCTGGCCTGCCAACTTCTAAGACAGGATATTTTCTTACACCTTCTTTTTCCTCTGGCCTTAATCTTATGTCTGTATACTTACCCACACTGTGTTCCTTCATCTTTTCTATTTTTCTTACTATTTCTCTTCCACATACTTTAACAAGTCCAAAAAGCCCAGGTTTGAAGGCTGTAGTTTGGCAGTGGTATATCCAACAACCTTATCATTCTTCAACTCTTACAAACAGAGAGTGAAGCACGAGGTAACCTCAGTGGTGTGAGAAAATAATGATCATCCTAAACCCCAACCATTTGGACACTTTCCTCCCAGTTCACTCTACCAGAGGTATGACTTCTTCTACCTCTGCCTGCTCTTTGTGCAGATCATTTTCCACTCTGAACTAAGACAACACAATGGCCATCTGCCAGCTTTCAGGAACTGGCATTTTCATTCTTTTGAAGCAAGAGGAGACTTCAAAGTACACCAAGGAAACTCTAATACTTCAAATGCATCAGTCTTTACCAGGAAGTCTGTCATTAGCTGCTATTCATTTATCCTAATCATCACTAACCTTATCTACCAAACAGAAGTGTACAAATTGCAGTTCACGTTCCTTTACTTTTAAGAGCTTAACAAAGTTTATCTTTCATTGGTAAGGGTAGAGACAGGCAAACATTTATTCTTAACTATTTTGTTATCTTCTAGGGAGCTCTTAAGGAGAGCCTTTGTGCAGAAGAACTTTCCTTAGGAGTTCCCCTTAAACTGGATTTTCACATATCAGGGTCTGAGTCCATTCCTCATATCAGGACTCGAGTTCCATGAACACCTGGTCCCCAGTGCTGCAGGTCAATGATCCACCACAAATTTCTCAGCCCAAGTGGCAACTTGCTCAACACCAAAGAGTATCAAAACCAGCCACAGTCAGCAAGGATGCTCTATGACAGAGCTTCAACAGCTCAATAACAAATTCAGAGATCATTTATTCAGTTATAAATATTTCAAGCAAGGATTGGTTTCTAATGAAACTGAGAGACAAAGCAGTTTGAAGTTTGGGAGTGAGTGGAATGCTGGCAGTACATGAGGCTACCTGATAGCTGTGTGATTTCTGTGTGCACTGACTCCATTTGGCACTGTGAGCCACCAACACAACCTGCTCAGCATTTCCTTCTCCAAAGAGTAAATCTCAAAATTCTCACTGTGTCTTTCCTTTCAACTCAAGGGAGATTGAAAAAGACAAATGATTGAACAATATAGTGACAAGAAACATGGTTTAAAATGTCAACCTTATAGCTTGGGATTATCTGTTAAATAATGGCAGACAAGTGCTACCTATGACATCTGGGTATAGCACTCGGGTTGGGGTTTCACTCTTACAAAACTTAACAAAAAATGAGAGAATCTGGAGATTCATAGAATGTTAAAACATGTCAGCCTCCTACACAATTGATATACTTGTTTACATTGCTTTGTAGTCAACAACCAAAGAGCATTTCTCAAAATATCATGTAAATTGGATCAAATTAGCTCTTCTGGTCAAAAAATTCACTTCTCCTCAATTCAAAGCTACAAAGTCTTTAAAGACAATGAAAATTGTGTGATGAAATTTAATATTTAAAAGACACCCACCTCTCTTGAAGGCCTGTTCAGAGAAAGCAGTGATCCCCTTCCACAGGAGACTGTGCTGTGCTCATCTCTGCCAAGGACAAATTGTACACTGGAGCCTTCCACTGATTTGGGTGAGAAACCAATTCCCTAATTTAGACAAGATTTACAATCAGAACTGGAAAATAGTCTCAGATTTCTGGAGATCAGCCTCTGAATCACACAATCACATTTCCTTTCCCCTACTGTTGCTTTACTTTTGGAGCTTTTTCCTGCAGTGAGGCTTTGAGATTTTTTTTATTACTTTTTTAAGAATGTCACAAATTCCCAAGAATAGAAATCTTATTTTTATATATATACTTGAGAAGACGCCTGTTATAACTTATAGTATAAATTCAGCACTAATTTCCACAAATAAAAAATCCTGTAATTAAGCAATTAGGGTTATAAATAAATATTTCCCACCTGCAACTCAGTCAATTTATAAGAAAACTCCTAATCTGAGACTAGGAGGTGGAGCATAATGGGGGGAAACACCTGAAATATGCTCATAAAAATCTCTGCTACTTCTAACCCAATGAATTTGCCTGGAGTCAAAGGCTCAGAAAGTATCACTGAGAGGCTGCGTGGTGTCTGTGAAAAGGGCTTTTCCTCCCTGCTGTCTCCTGGCACCTTCTGAACTTCACTGGAACCAAGCAGGGCCAGGAGACAGAGTATCCCAACAGTTAAAGCAAAGTAAGCATATCAAAATACACGCAGTGGGCTGATTAGTTGAGTTTTGACAGGCTGCTAAAAGGCAACTCGGAGTGAAGAGCTGCAAACATCCCACAATTAATTCCCTTGCTATGCACTGCCTGAGCTGGAGCCTGCAGAGGAACTGCTGACAGCACAAAATTCGCATTCCAGTGCTTCTCCCGCCTCTCCCAATTTACAGGAGAATAGGAAATCATGAACAATTGATACACTCTGTTAGCTCCTATCATGGAGGGTGAGCTCACATGTAGCCTTAGGGGTATCTTACACAGTTTAATGCAGAAAATAAAAGGTAATGTTCTTGGCAAAGAGCTGGGGGGATTAAATTTGGAAGGCTTGAAGCAGCTTTGAATTGTAGTCAATAAAAAAGAACCAAATAGTAATTTTGTAATTTAACTGTGCTGGTTATGCCCAATGAGTCAGACACTTGTGAAATAAACCATGTAAATAGAAAAATGGCTTAACTCTTTCTGCAGTTGCCCTGTATTTTTTCCTTTCTTTTTCCTGCCTCCCTCCCCCTGTCCTCCCCCCTTGGTTAAACAATACTGTATGGTTACTTTCTCCAGCTTACTCTCTTGGGACAGGTCATCATTCAAAGAGAAACTCTGTCTTTTTGAAATAGTTTTTGGGTTGTTTGTTTAAAATTTGTTCTGTGCTGTGGACAACAATGACCGTGCTAGCAGAGCTTGTAAAGGTAAATGTCCAGAGACTGCTCCGAGCAAATTAACTGGGTAGCTCAGAGTTCTTCTACTCTATTGGAAACTCTACACTTGAGGTGACTCCCCTCCAGAGCAGTGACTTCTCTGCACCTGATGTGTGCAGCCCTAAATCAGCCAGGGATAAAGAGGATTTTACATCACATGATGCTCACCTTCCCTTGCTTCTGCTGAGCTTCACAGAGCTGACCTGGACAAGGGCCCCCTCCAGCTCTTTGGCCACCCTGGTGCTGAACTACACAGCCCTGGTGCTCCAGATGTGGGAAAATGATACAAAATGTAATTTTAATTTTTTTTTTTTTTTTTTTTTGTAACTTTAGTCAGCCTTGTTTGCCTTTGCCTTGGCGGAACAGAATTGAAGTTTCTTTTCAAAGGACTGTTTCATCAGTCAAGGTGTGACGAGCTGACATCTCAACAGACTGGGAGTAGCACAGAAGATACACACAAGATAACAACCATCAACCCCAGACATCACCCCTGGCATGGTCAGAGACACCTGGTTTGGAAAGGAGATGAGAGAAACAAGGAAGGAGAGCATCAGCATTGGAGGTGAAGAAATCCACAATCAATAGGAAACCAAACACTGAGAACTGTGTAAACTGGGACCAATGAACTTCGAACCAGTGAATTTCTATTTTGACTGTATAAAGTTTGGGAAAAATCTAGTAAAATTTGTGTGTCATGGAATGCTGTTCTCTGCACAACCCAGGCTATGCGTGGATGAAATAATTTCTGCTGCACATCCTGATGGGGATAAAGTAATGCCTTGATTCTCTAACACTAAAAATGGTGTGGGATGTTGGAGGGTTTTAGTTTTTCCTGCAGTTTTGGTGACACAGAGAGATTCATTCTGATCATCAACAGGTTGGCAGAGCCGGGTGTGAAGTGCCAGAGCCCCTGGGATCTGAGTGAGCAGCCTGTGAGCTCCGAGATGCCCCAGAGCAGCCACCAGGGCTGTCCCAGCCCCAGCCCCAATTCCCTGCAGCAATGACAGTGAAAATCTCCCTGGCCCAGCAGCCAGGCAGCTCCACTGCCTGATTCCATCATTCATCCCTACATGAGCCATTTGCATGCCACCACTTAAATTTAACACTTCTACAATTAAAACAGGAATTACTTTGGTTTCCATAATGCAACTACACAAGATAGACATTATTAACCACTTCTTTAATTGCAATAATTTTTATGATTTCTTAAATTACTCAACCATGAAATTTATTTTAAAGACTCCAAGCAGTTCTAAGCAGAGGTAAAACTATTTTTTTAAAGTACCCTTATAATTATCTCATACTAGTAAATTATTCAGATTATGATTGCACTGATTTAATAAGGTCATAACCACATACAGACTCATTTAGAAAATTATGGAACACTACAAAAAACGAGGTCATTCACCACTGTTTCAGTGGTTGAAACAACGCTTTTCAAGACACAATCTTTACACTCTAGATTTTTGGTAATTTCTTAAGAGTAGTTTGACCTTGGTGAAAAAAAAAAGTATCTCAAAAGAGAAGGAATCTGGAAACAAAAGGTATCCTAAAAAAAATGAATTAAAAAAAAAAAACCCAAAAAACCCTCCAGATATGTTTTTACAGGTAAAATTCCTAAAAATCAGCAGTGTTGTGTATTTTTTTTAAATACATAAAAGTATACAAACTAGATATATACAAGCACTATGTTGTAAACCTCCCCTGTTTTGGAAGGAAAGAGTTAAGACTTCAGATTGACAATTCCCAGAAATTTCAATGGAGGCATCCTCAAATCTTCACAAAATAATTAAATCAAGCAATCATGATAGAAAAATAACTTGATCATCCCCAGTGCTCTCAATCTAGAGATATTAAAAAATAAAATTTATTAATTCTGAGTATATCTTAATTAAAGGGGAAATTACCAGCCCTGATTCTGGAATTTAAAAAACACATTTAATTCTGAATGTCCATTCATGAGAATTATACATTTATAAAAAATTTACATTTATAAAATGGTATACACACACAAGAGACCAAGGAAGTTCCTTTTCTCTCCAGCTGATTATCTTCAGTATTGTTGTTGCACTTAAAAATGAATGATTTATTTACTTGGTTGCTAGAAAACATTGCAGAATTTTTTTGTAAGATTTGCCATCCCCATTTTGTTTTCCTTTAGCAGTTTTAAAGATATTGTTATACATTCTACCCTTTTGGCTGTGCCTTTGGTGGTTTTGTTTAGTTTTTTCCCCCAGTCCTTTTACTAGAATTTTCTATGCTTCAAGTGGAAAGACAGGTATCTGAACATGATGGTCTTAATCTACTTCATCCATTTTAAACCCTTTGCCCCTTCCACTGAAATGAGTGACCCTGTAGCTCCCTTCAGTTCTGAACTAGCAGCAAATGTCATTACCTTTCAATAAATCCTTTTTCCCATAGGTCACTTCTATTTGAAATGAACACAATCTGTCCCTGGTATAAATTCCTGTCATATTCTGCCGGTCTCTGATGCAGAGACAGACAGAAGAAAGAAAGATCTCAAGTTCCACTCTCTGTACCAAGGAATTCAGACACAATAAGGAAAAGAGAAAACAAGGTTAATATGCAAGGGAAAAGGACAGTGGTGTGAGAGAGCTGTGTGGTGCAAAGGAAAGCACCGTGGTGTGACAGGAGGGGAAGGAGCAGCAGACTAAAAAAGCAGAGAACAGTTCAGGATGATGTGGAAATTTCTAAAGACCTTTGCCCTTATGAATCATGTAAGGAAGGGCCAGTCAGGACTCCACAGAACACAGCAGCACACAGAATTTCATGGCTGGAGATGCTCTCAGGGAGGGAGGACAGCAGGGCTGGCCTGGCTGGGCACTCTGGGAACAATCAGCTGCTTTTTAAAGAGCACTGCTTGCAAATGATTTCCCTTTCCTTGGCTGGCAGACAGGGACCCTGGGACACTGACGCCAATGTCCTGCCCAGCATCATCACACAGGCCCTCCAGGAAATCTCAGAGAAAGAGGGTTTGGAGGAACAAAAAGGAAAGCAAGTAAATCAAGTCACTTGACTAACCTTAATATAACTTTGTTGTTATTCAATATTCTAAATAGTAGACACAATTAAAGCATTTCTTTGCACATTTTCCATGCCCCCACCCACTCTAAGTGTTAATTTGAACATAGCTCCACTAGTGCAATGCCATAGGGGAGCTAAGGCTTGGGAGGAACCACACTCTGAAGCTGTACAACAGGTTAATTCAAACACTCCTGTGTCAAAATCACCAAAAAAGAGCAATCTGCCCTTTGCTGCTCCAGGGGCAGCCTGCCCAAAGTTATAGCAGGTCAACAGCACAAACCTTAAACCTTCTGTGGGGCTTAATCCACTTTTGAACAAAATGAGCTAATTTTTGTCAAAGACAATCCTTCTCATGTAACTCTATCACTCTAAGGGCTTTATATGGCAGAGGCACTTTGGTTAAGAAGCTGTAATTAGTAAATTTGAGTTTTTTGCTCCTATTGCTAACCAAAACAGGTTAGAAACAGAAACTGGGTATAAACAAGGCCTTGTACAAACTACTGTCCTTATACACAAACTTGATAAAACTTTGGATGTTTTTCTTTTCTTTTCTGAAGAGAGGAAGAAGGGAGAGTTGAGCCAAAAAAGTATAAAATATTATAGACTGAAAAATATGGGAATACTTTGCAGTAAATCTTGGAGGAACTGTTTCCTCCATCACAGCAAAGATCTATGCCATGTCCTCATATTTATGCATAAAAAGTTGTATAATTTGAGGAGCATCAGATCTACTAAGCAAATCTTATGGGATGCAAGCACTCGTATTTTTTGTGAGACATCTGAGACAGAAATAGTGCAGCCCTCCCTTGGGTACTACATGATGATTTAAACTTCTCTGTACCTGAATCACTTGAGCCATAAATAATATTTGCTTAGTCCTTAGAGGAGTGCTGCCTCATTAAATAAGAACATTATAATTATTATGATCAGTTGTTTGAAGAAGTGATCAAAGAATTACCAGCAATCAGCAAATCCTTCCAGACTGGAAATGAAGAGAGGCTTGCACAGTGACACCAGGAAATCACTGCCAGAGAAAGAGAGACAGACCAAGCCCTTGATTCAAGAGCTCAGAGTGGGTGGATATGGAACTGAGAAGATTGTAGCCAGAAATGTTTTGGGGCAAGCAGAATTCTTGCATTCCTCACCTGTGGATGTATTTTCCTAGAACTCAGAGCAGCTTTATACCTCTCAAAGTTCCTCTTTCCCTTCACAACACAGTTGGATCATAATTACTGCTTGCCCTGAGTGAACCTGTGGGCTGGAGGGTCCAATCCAAGGTCCTTAGGGCAGCCACAATTGGTACCATTTCTGATTTACAGATATATTCTATTCATTGGTTCTAAATCAGTTTCAGTAGAGGCAGAAAAGGTTAATTTACAGTTATATATATATATATTTATTTATTTTTATATATTCACTAAGTAGATGGTCCTTAAAAGAAGGTGATTTCTGAAACTGACTCTCACTGCATCCCATCATTCCCTGCTACCACAAATTCAAGACATTCCTCTCCCACTCCCCCTCCTTCAAATTATCTTTTTGACATTTCCTCTGGTGAACAAGAACACTTTTTCCTCTTGTCTGAAAAGTAGTTTTCTTTTCACGTGGTCTTTGGCCATGAAATTAAGAAGAAATACACTGAAGAAAATAACAGCCCTTGGCTGTTCACTAGCAGAGCATGCAAGTTCTCTTTACTGCTGCACACCATGTGCTTTGCCAGCTGATAAATCTATACAATAGAAAATGAAGTTTTAGTTTAGATTGAAAAGGCTAGATTTTGCTACCGAAAGCCTCCAGTCTGTTAAAGGCAAATAAATCTTAAGGAATTGGGTCCAGTTTCACAGAAACTGCTCAGCACTAAATGGGTCTCAAAGGGGAGGAAGTCTTAATTAAATACACAAAAGAGAAAACAATTTTGAAAAGGGTGATTTTTAAATAATTTCTTATTTACTAGGAATATAGAAAAGGAAAACTCATTTATCACACATTCAAAGCAGTCCTATTTCCAACTGACTTTTAATAAGCATCAGCAAAATTTTTGCCTTTTTATCATATTACAATTAGTCAGCCCTTTGCACTGCTATAGAATATGTGAACTCATACTAAGACAACTATATTGACTAATTTGAAAAAAAGAAAGAAAAATCAAATAAGGAAATTTAATACAGTTTCAACTGTCAATAGCATAAAATTCTTCTCAAGAACATGTTTGGTTTCCTGAGGTTCTGAGGTTTATTTTGAGAAGTAGATGGAAGGAAAAAAAAAGAAACAAAATCAACAAACAGAAAACAAAAAAAAAAAAATCCCAAACAAACAAAAAAATAAGCAAAACAAAACATACAACCAAAGACACAAATAAACTAACAAAGAAAATCCCAAACCCAAAAACAAGCAGCCACAAAAACTGGCACAAAGGGTAGTAATCAATCTGATTGCAGCATTAGCAACAGATGTCAAACCGAGTCTATTCAGCTCAGCTTCAAAATAATACATGTGCTGGTGCTTGTAGGAGCAGGCAACAACTGGAGTGGGTTGTTTCTGGCTGTGAACAATGTCTGGGGGGTGCTGGAACCCCCCTACACAATTTGGGTTTCATGTAAGACACATCTGTGGGTGTGCCCTGTAAGCATTTGTGTACAAATATTAAGGGATTTTCCTACACAGACATCAGGGGTTTACTGCAAAGTAAGGTGGAAAAAAATCCAAAAAAAACCCCCCCCAAAAAAAAAAAAACCCCAAAACTTTCTCATTGTTCACTTTAAACACTTCCCCCTCCCCCCACAGCCATCTTAAGTACCCGAAACTCAAAATTGAGTCGTGAGGCTTCCAGGACCTAGGGAAAGCAGGTCATTATTTCTAGTTCAAAGGTGGATTCTGGGAGCACAGTGGGAGATACCAGGTGAGAAAGTAATTTTTAATGTGCACCATAAAGCCCAGACCATCTTTAAAACAGGCTGGCTGCCATTTCTAAATTCCAGGATTCAAGCATCAAAAAAGAAGGAACCCTATGGAAACAGACCCCCAACCTTCAGCTGATGTATTTAACACCAGTAATTACAGACACAAAATTTAAAATTCTATTATTTCTGTGCTGCATCTTTATCTGCACTTAAAAGCATTAACAAACTATTGTAGAACTGATGACTGAGCACAAAACAAATACCAAAAAACATCACTTCCCTGCTCCAAGTCATCAAGTGTTTACCTGTGTATCCCTCCAGGAATGGCTTTAGGCAGAACACACTAATCTAAATCACTGCAGGAGATGGGATGAGTTGCACAAGCTACCAGACAAATTCCAGAAGCTGGGAAATGTTCCTCCAGAGAAAAGAGACACTCATAATATGAACCACAGCAATCAAATCAGCAAAACATTCAGCCTCTGCCACCATCTGACCTTGGGGTCTCTGCCTTACTGTAACAATGCTGAACTCACACGCATTAACCAACCCTTGATATTTCCCTGTATCCAGCCCCAAAGCCTGGACTCATTCTTTGTTTGCCAGTAAGATGGGTGGCATTAAAAATAAACAACAACAACAAAACAAAAACAACAACCCCACCAAACATAAAAACAACACCAAAACCCAAACAACAAAAAAGAGGAGATAGTTGACTGCTCCCTGCATCATTTATTCTGGAGAATCAAGTCAAGGGCTGCAAACCTTTTGTCTCAGGTGAAAGTTTTTCTTAATTTACCAGGAGGTACCTGAAGCTCCAGGATTAAAGGAGGGGTCAACAATGTCACTCATCCTACACAAATCAAGATCTGTTTAGGGGCTGGGAGACAATTAGACATGGGGGAACAAACTGCCACAAATGAAACCACAGCTCCTTTCAACAGCTAAATTAATTCATTGGCTTGCCTGCTCCTATAAAAGCAAATAATGCTTGAAATAAAGTCCTTTGACACTTCCACCCTGCTGCTCTAAGAAGGCAGAACTTAGGAACTGTAATGGAACATTACACTGCCCACACAATATTTTCCTTGGGAAGGGGGTGTGTGAAATGTCTTGCAAGAACTACAAGTTCTTAGCTTATTATTAGATTGCAATATCTGATAGGGAGAAAAACTTCAGAAAGTTTGAGGGCCATCTTAGCCTGTTACTTTCTGAGGAAACATGAGCTAAATGAATATTAATAACTTTAATCTTGGGAGAAAACTCAAGCTAAGGTTCCTGAGATAAATAGAGTGAAGCAAGAAGGGAATGTGATCCCTTGTGCCCTGGAGGGAACAAGTGACACAACACCTGCCTGATTTAGGGGAGGGAGTGAGGAAGAAAGAAGCAAAATGCATTTTTAAAGTTTTGACTATTCCAGAAATACAAAAAGTACGTATAATAATTAAAAAAAAAAAGGATAAATGAATTAAAGAAGCAGACACTGGAATGTTCTGCTTCACATAATGACCACAGATTTTGCTCAGCTGAACTGGCACCAAGCCCTGTGTGGGAATGCAGAGCAGAGAGAAATGCACCTACTAAATGTGTGTCCTTCCTCCCAAGAAAGGCAGCAGAGACAGAGCCTGCTTAGCAAGAAAAACAGGCCATTTCATACTCATCAAGGATAAGAATAAAATTAAAAATAAGTTTTAAAAGCCTGCTTGGCTTCATACATTTATGCAGCTATTAATTGTTGGGAGGTGATGATTTCATGTCAACCTCCACTGCCATTCTCTAAATTTTTTTAATGCCTTGAAATTTTGCTTACAGATCAGAGGAAACACAAAATAATGGTTTGTTAAATAATAAATGACTAATTTTTAATAGTTTCTGACAAATCAAAGTGTGGGTGGAAGATGGGTCTATTAGGTTATAATTCAGTACTGTTAATTTAGGTAGGGATGCTGCAGGAACAACATCAAACAGAATTTGAATATCAAATTAGTGAATTACAAAATGAGGCCCAATAGACTGGTACAAAACATTTCAGAGCTGTAATGATGGCAGTTCTTGTTCTATTTGCTACAACTTCACACTAGATCTGGGCATTTCAATGTAATTTAACCAGTTTTATTCATGGCTGAAAACTTTTAATCTTTTTTAGAATAACTCAGTTGTTTCCTCTGAAAAGAACAAATGAATGCTTCCCCATGGTGTCCAGGTTTGTGAATGCCACATTGATAACATTGCTTTGTGAATGCCATATTGATAACACTGCCATTGATATAAAATCTCTTATTGTAACCTGAATGAGAAAAACCAGGAGGAAGGAAAACAGTACATTTTATATATAATTTGTGTGCTAGCCAAAATACTGCTTAACATACTCTTTCAAGGGAAAGCCAGAGTATTTTTGATATTCTAATGCAACCTCTGTATGGCACAGACCCCAGAGCTGAGCAGTAATTCAGGGTCTGAAGAGAGTGCCTCTTTCCTGCTAAATAAGTTACCACTGTCAACCCCAATAAAACGTGCCTGAGACTTGAGCATCTTTTTGCTTCATTTCCTTTTTCATTTCATGAGCGGACGCTGCTGATGCTCTCATGCAGCTTGTGGAGTGGGTCTAATTAAAATCCTTTTAGTCTCATAGTGAAATGAGTAGAAAATGGAATAAAATTATTGCAGGGTTTTAAGGTTTTGACACTGGAGGAGAAGTCAGGCAAAGTAGAGCTACAAACATGCACACTACAGGCTTGTGCTTTTCATGCTAATATGCAGACAACAGAACAATATTTTACTTCCGAATTTTCCATGGTTTTCATCAGATTTCTTATTGCATGTTACAGGATTATCTAAAATCCTTTCATTTGAAGTACTTCGCATGGTCTTTCAAATGAACAAAATTATTTTCGAGAGAACAGACAACGCCTTTTTCAAAACATATCCAAGACATTTCTTAAAGAAATCCCACATATTTTATGTGCAAAGGCATTACATACAGATACTCCATATTGCTACAATATATTCCCCAAAATTTTAGCAAATTGTTACAGTCAGTGGGCATAACTCTGCACCAAACCCAAAGCCATGCCAATAAACACTGCTTCACACTGTATCTTTGATTATGCAATATCACATACAGTGAAACTATTAGATTTGAGCTAATTATAGCTAATAACAGCTAATAAAACACCCAAATATACAGCAGGTTACATTTAGATCATTATTAGAGCTCAACTAAACATCATTAGGACACTATTTCATTCTTTGGCACAAAATCTATGTGCTGGAGCAAAATCACTTGAGCAGCTTGAGCTGTTCTCCTTTCCCCTGGTCCCTGTTCTGTGTCCTGCCATAAAAAGCACCATTCACATGCTCTGGTGAATCTGGAAACAAGAGCAAATCAGTGGATGCTGTATTCTTGGGAAGAGTCAAGCTCACAAGAAGTTTTTTATTAGCACAAATTGCTGTTAATGACATTAAATGATAAGAAGTTTAGTGTTCAACTGCACTGATTACAGAACAGCAGAGCTCTGTAATGTGGAAGCAAAGCTCTCTTTCTCAGGTGTGTCTGCTTCTATGGCAAACCCAGCACACTCCTACATTGAAGGGATCACTGGTAAGCCCACACAGCAATGAGAAGGACATGTTTTATTTAGGTAAAGAATGCAGGTCTCTAGCTTTTGGAAAAGGTTTAGTTTTTAGCTAACAGAAGCAAGCACTGAGATTGTTGTGCAAGTAAAGTTTATGCAAACCCTCAGCAGAAACCTCCTATTACCAACCTGAAATCCAGGTTATCTGTCCTGAAAGTAGAGGGAAAATACAGATTCTTTCCAGAGACACATACAACTGCAAAAATTGCAATAATTCCCAGAGGTGCAGGTGACATGAATTTCTTCCCCTTGCGCAGCTCCATGCTCACAGCACTGCTGCTTTGCCTAGCTGGTGAAGTCAGTTCTACTTTCAAACATTCCATCTGCAGAGAGCACATACTTCTCCATTTGGTTTTATATCCCACAATCAAAGTGGATGGATTAACATGGAAGTGGTGAATATTTACTCCCAGAACACTGGAAGTTTTGTCCCTATTAATATGTGTTATCTGAGTGCCTTAGGCTTTGGCTTCACACAACAGAGCAGACATGAAAGTCATTGCTCCCAGCAAAGTGCTGTCTCCTATTATCTGCAGCACAAAGTGGATTGCTGCTATTGTGCATGTGAATTCCACCCTCTCCAGCCCTGACACACACCGTTACACTGCATTGATACTTCTCCTGCCAGAGGAATAAATACAGTAATTGCAATGGAATAAATACAGTAATTTCAATTAGCATTCCCTCACACGCTCTGCCTTTTGGGACGCAGCATTAATAGATGTGAACATTGACAGCATGAGGCTTGCAGAAAGTGGAATGGCTAAAGCACCACATCCATTGGTAAGGAAAAGAAGTAAAAGGAAAATATTACAAGGGTGAGACAGCCAACTGTGCAATGTACAGATTAGTGGCATGGAATCACTCAACAGAAAACGTGCACTATTTGAACAGTAATTAATACCTGATCTGAGTTCCAATCTTCCTCTAATATGTGGAAGATCAAGTCCAAATAGTATATTTTTTTGACATGACTATTTTAATTACATTAAACTTCCAATTAATATATATGATGTCTGAGGCTGCTAAATAACATCCAGGCTTTTATGATGGGAGTTTTGAGGCACAAAGCACAGAAGTGATTTTTGTCACAGTAACTAACCAGCACAGTCAGGTTTAGAACACCTGCCCTCACAGTTTTCACAGAAAACCAAGACTGATGGGTCCAAACCATCTGGTCTGACATCCAGCCCACAGGCCATTAAACCACTCCTAACATCCTTTCCAGAGAGATACCAGAACAGGGCAAATAACAAATACCACTCCCAAAATGGCAGGGAGATGATTACATGATACTCAAATTGTTTCCTTTGCTGCAGACAAGTCCCAAAGAGATATCCCTGACAATCTGAGGAAAAAAAAGAGGAAAAAAAAAATCCTGTCCTGTATTTGGTCAGCTGCTCTTAACACTGGTGTGTGAAACCAGACACAGCAGCAAGACACCAGAGCTCTTTCACATTCATCTGTTTCTGGCTGGGTCTGTGCTTTGATGCTTCAGAGAGAATAAAAAGCAACAAAGCCCCTTGTCCTTACTGAATCAATACAATGGAAGATCAAATATTTAATATGAAGAGATAAATATCCTTTGTGCATACTTGGGAAATGCCTTCATGCAGAGCAGCAAACATTGCTGGGCATGGAGAGCAATGCAATGTCCTGAGCCAGTGGGAGAAAGGACTGGAAGGAGGGAGGCAGACCCTGAGATTTTAGGGCCAGAGGAGTCTGGCTCAGGTGGATCTGAGCTGTGAGGCCAGGACAGGACAATTGTCACCTCCTGGAGAGGTCCTCCAGGGCAGGGCTGACCTCCTCAAGGTCTGTGAGACCAAACCCAGCCCTTGTTCCTGAAGAGCAAGGCTCTCCCACCTGTTCTCCTGTAATCCTGATGCAGTGACAGCATTTTTGATTTAGGAACAAACACAACACAACCAAAGATGTCCTTTCTTTGCCCAAGGGGTGAAAAACAATATTAAACCGTACAGGGAGGAAAACATAACCTTGAAAAGCATTAATTCCACATGGAAGTGGAAGGAAAATGATCTATCCAGTGGGTTTTTACACAGAACAATGGAATGGAGTTTCATCACCTAATAACTGATCAATAAAAGCGTATTTCATGATCATGCATGTTTGCTTTAACTAATCCTTCAGATATTCAAACGGAATTTGTAGCTTTTTACACAGTTTTCCTCCTTCTAGAAATTTTTTATATCCAAATTTTGAGTTTTCATCTTAAAATGAACTCAAGCAATTTCTCTCTGCATCTTGAATTTCTCCTATGCATTAAAAATGCTCATATCAAATCACCTCATACACCTTTACTGATATTAAGCCATTGTATTTCTTGCACAACACCTCAAGGGTTCTCCAGGATTATGGTTCTTGTTGCACAGTTACCATTTTATTGCACTGCAGAAATATCAAATGCAAATGTAATTTCTGTAAAGCAGAAATTTAAAATTAATACAATGTAATAAATAACTTCATTTGTGTAAGTGGCTGCGTTCAGAGAGCAATTTCTCTCAAAAATACTAGAAAAAACTCTGATCTGCAGAAGTTATAAACATTCATTGGAAATTTTGCTGAACATTTTAAGGCAGCAATTTAATCTTTTATGATAAAGGGAAAAATAACAATCAAAAATCCTCCTCAGTAATTTTCTCTTTGAAGAACACAGCAATGATATCAGTAGTATGAGATGCAGTACTCAGGGATCAGGTGAACAGTTTATTTTGAATATGTTTAAAATCTTGGTTTTAGTTTGTTAATATTTATGTATTTTAGCACTTAATCCCAGGTACTTCCTGAGTCAACATATTGGCTCAAAGACTTCAGCAATCCCTCTGAATTAAACATCTCTGGAAACATCATTTCCACAATCTGGAGCTTCTTTTAAACCTTATTCAAATGTATGAAGTATTGCAGGAAAGGTAGAAATCAGGATCACAATGCAGGAATAATTTCTTCCTTTGCTCATCTCCCTATTTGTAATAGCGTATTTCAATACCTCAGTTCCAGGTCTGGCTAATTAAAGCAGATGGAAAAGATTAATTTTTAGGTTCTTTCCCAAGGTACTTCTATGTAAAAGTCTTGCCTACTTAGACCTGACATTTTCACTAGGCAAAAAGAAAGTACTTTAATTTCCCTTTCACCACCTGGGAATAGAGTCACAGAAGTCCTGTGGAATTCAACACAGCACTGAACTCCAACTCATTCCTCCGCACATCAGTCCAGCACCTTCACACAACAAAATAATTTTATTTCACAGCAATATAGTATTTTCCCTTAGTTTCATAGTATCTGGCAGAGAAATTGTAAATACTGTCAAAGAAATATAACTTTTTTCTTTTTTCTAAAATTTGTGAAAATTTCAGGTTGTTTCAAATTTGTCTTTTCTTTAATAATGCTCTGTGAATACCCTACAACCAATTTAGCAAAACATTGTCCAAGTAGAGCAATATATGCCCCTAAAAGTATAAGAAACTAAACAGTACATACACTTTCTAAAAGTACTTTAGCAAATCCGCTTGAAAATATTAATTACTTTACTTAAAAGCAATTCACCAGAGTTATATTTCATTATCAAGAGTCACCACATCAGCTGTAGGACAGCAGACACACCCTAATCCCAGCTGGATAATTTTTCCATGTTTTTCTAGAAGTGCAAAAGGAAAGTTGCAGTGATGACATCGGGCCCTAACCCTTTTCCAACCATGGCATTACAGAAGTTGAAGCAGATAAAGGAAATAAACAAAAACTGGTAGGAAGATGAAGGAATTTGGTAAAGATAAACAGCCAGAAATAGGGAAACCTACTTGGGTCTGTGAAGTCATTAGAATAATTTGTTTAGAAAGCAGTGAAGAAAAAATCCCCAGTAAATACTTTGGAAAGTGCTGGATCAATTTGCAAGTGCTGAGAGCACAGCAGCCTCAGAGACTCGGGGACATTTGTATTAAACAAGAGACACACAATTAAGCTGCATCTCAAGCTAAAACCCTGAGGGCTCCACATTTCATTCCAGTCAACCACTGCTGCTTTTTGACACTATTTTCTTTGCAAATATGAGTAATGTGGGCCCTTTAGTCACTATTAAGCAGTAATCTGGGGAAATCAACCACTTCCAATAATCTTATACTCCAATTTAGGGCACTCTGAAACCACATAATGAATAACACTGTCGCCAGTTCTCTCCTATAATGACACATGGCATATGCCTGCTATTCCTCTTTTCAAATCAAATCCAACTGTGTTGCCTTTTTTCAGAAAATCTTGTTTATTGTGCTCATTTGAGTTTCTTTCTTCACTCATTTGATGAAGAAGTAAATTTCTGCTTCTTAAGCAAGATATTTGTTGTCAACCCAGCATTCAGAAAGCAGCTGATTCTTTCCCAATCAAAAACAAATTATTTTTTCAAGTGAGTAACACCATGTTATGGTACACGTTACTCCTGCCTAATAAAAAAATCTATTTTCACTGTAAATTAGAAAGCTGATTAAGGGACCTTCTAATGTTCTTGTCCCTCCTGGATGGGTTTTACCTTTTGCTTCCACTCAATAATTTGCAAGAATGATTTCCCTGCTGACAGATGCAGAAAAGGTTTTACAGCTAAGCATGTAGAATGCCAGAATAAAATCAAGCCACTTATTCAATGTCATGTCTTATGACTGGTTTTGGGGTTTTTTTCATAACCATTGGAAAATTCTGGTCAATAACATCGGAACAATATTCTAAGGAATACTGTAAATTCCAATCTAGGCTGACTAGGAAAGAAAACAACAACCTGCAACAAAGAGGTCTTTAAACATGTGCAAAGATTTTAAGAAGTCTCAGAGATTAAGGTAGAAACTTTTTGATATTTCTGCTTTTATAACTTGAAAATTCAACCTTTACCTTACTTTTAGAAGATGGATTGAAAATATACTTTACCAAAACATAGCATTTGTACTTCTCAAGTAATCTAAGGCAATGTGAAATATACTGCCCTTTATCAGAAATATCCCCAAATTATTCTGCTACTTGTGCAGAAGCAGCATTTCTAAGTTGTAGATAACTGTGTGGATAATTCCTTATTCTTCCCAGGCAAACACAATCAATTGCATTCCTGAAATTCAATTTGAAAGTAATTTATCTTACATGAATATTCCAAATTCACAAGATTTCACATAAAGCTATTCCTGCAGCATAGTAAATCTCCAGCAGAAATTGTTATTCAAGTAGAAATGGCCCCGTGCAGAACAACCTGCAAGGTGTGGGGTGCAGTATTTGTCTTTGCAGTGTTTGTGTGTGTGGCAGCAGGGAGAGCTGTGTGAAGCCTGGCGGAAGTACAACTCACAAGTGAATTTTAAATAAACTATTAGAGAAAAATCTACATAAAAGGCAGCCTTGCAGGTGACTTTTCCAAGCAATTTCCATCACCTCACAGGCTCCCTGACTCATTAGTCAGCTCAGAGCTTTCACAGGAGTAAGTGGTGATTTCCCTGTGGTCAGATGATCTCTTGCAGGGAGGGACTGCATGACATTTATGTGCTGTGCTGCTTATTTATTTCTTCTGTCTCATACTTTATGACTATTCAAGAGTTTTATTTACTGTAGGAAAAATGTATTATGGACATACCTAAAACTAACAGCAGTGAAATGAAGTATAAGGTTGATTCCTTAGTGATCTCACATCTCCAGACACTTTTAGTCTGGTTATATTTACCCAAGGAGGGAACCAGAAAATCAGAGATCATCTCATTTCTCTGAGTAAGCTCTATCACAGTAAAAATCCAATAAAACACCACTCCAGAATAATATTGTTATAACACCTACTAAAATAACTGACTGAATTAGCACAAAACTTGTTTTCTGATTATTTTCTTCAGAACACCTAACTACTGGTAGATAAAATAGATTATATATAGAATGGGAAAACTTGAAATTGTTATACTTAAATAACACCCATAAGAGGATAAATAAATAATAGCCCATAAAAGGAGGCTGGAATATGCCTATATTAAAATTTTGGTGATGTAAAAGACATGAAAGGACAGGTGGAGGTGGTTACCACATCTTACAGAGTTGAATTTTTCTCAGAATACCATTTCTCATTCTCAAATTAAAATTATTGAATATTTTTAGTATTTGAAAATATCAACAATATTTGTTTGCCTTAACTTCCAATCTTTGACTTAGACTGATGCTTTACGAGAGACCTCAAAAATCATACAACAAATAAACCAGAACTGGTTTTGCCACAACTGCTCACACCACGACCAGTTTGGGCTGGCTCTCTGTATGTGACAGCATGCACCATCCCTGTGCAAAGTCCTTTCTAGGCACAGAAAAGGGGCAGTCTCATCTCTTCAACTCCAGACTATGGTTCAGATGTGCACAACCCATGGGAGAAAAGAACAACAGAAATCTGAAATCCATCTGCCTCATGTTACAGTGGAACACAATATTCTGAGATGAAACACTCAGGTGGGATCAAAAGTTTCAAGGATTATTCTAAATATTGGTACAAATTCAACAGAGAATATTGAAAGGCAGACGTTAAAAGCAGGCTTTTACCATGCAAAACATATGTTCTAGCTTTCTATGTTTTCAGTATGGGAAAAAAAGAACACTGTTTGCAAAATCATCCATATAATGATTCTATAGTTTGCTGCTGTCTGTTAAATCCACATGAGCAGAACAGGATCAGAAAGGAAAGCTGAGAGGCAGAGCAGTGAATTCCAGCATTGAGAATCTCTGCACACACAGTGTAGAATAAAACTCCTCAAAACTGCTTCTTCATGCCCACAGCATTCTATAGTTCTCATCTCCCAGACTGAAAACTGAGTTATTGGGATCTATTCAGAAGGGTTTTGACTTTGTTATGGGACTTTAAACAGTAGTTTGTTTCATTTGTTACTAGTTTCTGTCTTACTTGATAGCTGAATTATCCGTGTTTCCTGAGTGCTACATTTTCATTCTGCAAGGAAAAACACAAAACAACAAAACACCTCTGTAGAGATCTGAGCTAGTGTCTCTTAAGTACATCATTTAACACAGCTACATTTTACTAAATCCATTTTTCTTTTATTCTCCATCTTCCACAATGAATTTTCCACAACTTAGAAAATGGAGATGATTTGAATAATGTTCTTCACTGATGTCCGTGTAAGAAGGTGGCTAAATGCTCAAAATGCACTCTGTTCATATTGAGACACATTATTTGCATTTACTACTACTACAAAAAAAAAGAAGACAAAAGCTTAAAAATGCAGGCAAACAACACCAATAAACATGATGTTTCCACAGCTACAGTAGCAATGTTAATGTAGCAAAAGCCTGACTATAAACTGAAAATAAATGCCATACAAAGTTTCACACATTCCAGATTAAATTTTTGGCCTGTGAACATGTTGAACAAGCAGTGGGTCAGGCGGTGTTCTCACATGAGCTCAGTTCCTAAGGAAATTAGTCAGGAAAAAGAAATACAGGTAGTAAATTCAGAAATATGACCATTGGGTCATATTATTCCTAAAACTTCTATTATTCCTACAACTCTTCCCTATAATTTCTTCAGACTCAAACATGAATCTCAAAGATGAAAATGCACTCTGACTCCAGAAATCATTTCTAGTCCTGAATGGAAGTACAGAAAGATCTGAGTATGACACAGGATAGTCCAGGGTAGACAAGGACAGTTTTAGCTGTCTCTGCCTTAACTTTGTACTCTGGGCATGAACTCTGGGCATGAAAAATCACTATAGAGAAATACAAGGAAAAAGCCCAGAAGTAACTATAGTTTCAAAATCAGCTTAAAAATCTGATTTCAGTTTGTGAAAACTATAGAAGTCCTAGCACAATTTTATACTTGGAATTAATCAAAGTGAATAATACAGTAAGATAGAGGTAGTTCTGAGCAGTTTAAAAGTGGTACCCACACCCAGACAGTATTTCCCAATCCAGAGGAAATTGAATCTGAAATTACATATACCTAGGGTTTTCTTCTTGCCTTATTATGCTGTTTTCCAAGATGCAATTACATTACAGCATCAAAAGCAGTTCTGTTTTGCACAGGTATTACCATTTTTATTAACCAAAGTAACTATGGGTATATATCATTTACAATTAGTCCCTCTAAGTGTTTAACTAAATACCTCAGAAATTGTGGAAATTAAAGTAGTAACAAAAACCTATTATTTACTGACATGTTTTAATAGGATTAGAGCCCTCTGTGTTTTATCTTCTGAAATTATTTCACTCTAGTCCCTTCAGCTGGTGTGCAATTCTTGACTGTGATGCACAGCCCTATTGTCACTCTGAGCAGTGGCTCTTCACCTCGTGATTAATGTCGGGTGTATTCATTGGGTAATTTTAAAAATGCAGAAACTTTGCAAGCAGATCAATGCCCTGCACAAATCTCAGCAAAATTGCACAAGTACAAATTTTGGAGGAATAAAGTTGTACTGTAAGCAAAGTGGCACTGAAGTTTATCAAATGTCTTCCCAGGCAGTCTCCATTCCAGCAATATCAGTGTTCTGCTGATTGAAGCGTGACTTTCAACAAACACCTGACATTTCTTTTCTCTGCTGGGATTAAAATTGTCATTATTCCACTATAATTGTTTTTTCAAACATTTCCTAAAATACTGGTTGCAAGCAACTCCCATAACCAGGCCACATCCATTCCCTTCCCTAGGGACAAATCTGGATGTACAGGCACATACAACCAACAAACTGTAAAATTAGCAACAAAATGAAGAAACCCCACAAGAAAAATTCTTAGTAGAATTAAGTGCTTTACAATAAAACTTCCTAAATGGTTTCTATTGTTACACTACTTCTGGACTGATTATTTCATGGAGTCCCAAATGACAGAAAAAACACACTCAAATTAAATCTCTGCCATGGTCACAATCTCAGTTATATTTGCTGTAATCCAGCGAATTTCCATAATCCTCACTATGAAAAGAACTGATCAAGGAGACCATTATTTAAAGTTCTAAGTGTACTAAGCATCTTTTACTTATGCATATGCAGCCTGCTCAGCAAATCACTTCAGAAACTTTTGTGTCTCTATTTTTTAATATCTCTATTTATGATCATAAATGCCATCAGCAAAACTGGGAATTGAAATTATATAGTAAGGGGAAAATAGTCCCTGTTCTATATTTGAAAGATTAAAATTGAATTGAAAAAAAAAGTGGCTTAATATTCATAGATGTTTATGTTACTACAAGAAAAACACCCAGTTTATAAAATCTATCCCAAGAGCCATATGCAATTTGTATTGATTTTACTTTCATAAAGTTGCTACCTCTTTATGATGATTTATAAGTAGATGAGTTAAGTATTTTAATATATATTTATCTGTAAACATCTATCCCCACTATTGGCTATAAGGAGGACCACAAAGCTCCTTTTTATGTTTTACAGTAATAAAAGACCCAGAAAATATAATCTTTTCAGTTATTCCTTAGTCACCACATTTTCACATATTATTAGGGCTCTCCTAGAAAGGGCATTGCATGCATCCTGATATAAATACACTTTAAAACAAGCCGAGGTAGCAATGCAGGTCACACAAACACACTCATGATTTATAACGTGCTCTAAGAAGCTTTCAGACTGCATAAACCCCAAATATTCCAACAGTAATCAAGTTTTAAAGGTCTGGTCACCAAGAGCTGGGGTGAGGTATTTGTATATGAAATACAAACCATTTTATCTCTCTGAGTAGATCCAAGTTCTTGAAAAACACCATT
Organism: Passer domesticus; assembly: GCF_036417665.1. Lineage (NCBI taxonomy): Eukaryota > Metazoa > Chordata > Aves > Passeriformes > Passeridae > Passer > Passer domesticus. The sequence continues at coordinate 4,537,965 of NC_087488.1, read as the reverse complement.
CCATGCCCCACATTTTGGAGTGACAGACCAGGAAAAAAATCCATTAAAACTTCTTTTTAGGATGCATTGATTATTTTTAATGGAAAATATTGCCTCAAATTCTCCAAGTCATGCATCTCCAAATCACAGAATCTCCTTATTTCCCTTTTAAAAAATATTCTTTTTTCTCCAATCATTGAGGACTTTAAGTGCCACAACTTTTCAAATATCATGGAGAGTGTCCTAGCAATTACATCTGCCAATTCCCTCAGGACCCTGGGACACATTTGTTCATTTCCCATGGACTTGGGTAGGTTCAGGCTCCCCAGGTGGTCTCAAACCCAACCTCCTCCCAAACAGGAGGGACTTGGTTTGTCCAGTCCCTGCTTTGAGGCTCAGAGACTTGAGAGATGTGGGAGGAGTGATGGTGAGTAAAAACTCCCCAGCCTTCCCCATGCTGGTTGCCACTTGATTTCCTCTTACTTATTTAGGAGAGGGTGAGTGGGTATCTTTTCTTTATTCTCCCTTTTCTGACCAACGTCCCAGTAGAAGCCCTTCCTTTGATTCTTCAAATTCCTTGGCTAATTCCAAACTCCAAATGAGCTTTACCTTTCCTGATCCCATGCTAGCAGCACCCCTATGTTCTTCCCAGGACTGATTCCTCATTGTATTTTGGTTCCACCAGGAGGTCCTAACTCACTCATATTTTTCTACTGCCTCACCTTCCTGATTTCCCACACAAGGGAATCAGGAGTTCTTGTGCTCTAAGAAAAACATCTTTTAAAAGCCATCAACTCTTTTCTATTATCTGCCCTTACCCTTGAGGGCAGTTTCCCAGGGGAGACCCCACTCTGGGTTTTGAGGATAAAAAAAACCCAAAAAAACCCCCAAATAAAACAGTCTGTGCAGTCAAGAATGCAGATGCAGCCAACCAGTGTCATCTGCAAGAGTTTTGCTGAGCCACAGTTAAAGCCAAGGGGCTTTGGTTAATTTCTTCCCAAAATAACAGCCCATGCCATATTCCCCTCCATAAATTGAAGATGATTGGTGCATTTTCCCAGATCTGGAAACACTTATGCTCACAGAGAGAGCCACTCTGAAAGGAAAATGTGACTGAATCCCTAACCTAAGGCTGAACCAACACCTGCTCTGCACATAAACTGCTTTTACTGTGTTCCCTTTTCATGCACCCTTCATGCCACTGAGCTGCTGCAATTCTCACCTTGCACAGTATTCCTTGGTTAGATCTTTGCTTCTGCTCCTCAGAGGGAGGAATAGTTAGGGAGCTTTGGCTCAGTCTGGATGAAGTTCCAAAGTGCAAGAGACTCACAACCAAGCTACTCTGTTCCAAAGAGCTGGGAACTTCCTGATTAATGCAATTAACAAGATTACTATTCCTTAATACTCCTTACCTTTAAGCACACTGAAGTGAAAAAGCTCAGCAATTGAACACTAGAAATCATAATTATTATTGTACTCCTGCACCAATGCCTGCCTCTTAAATGACCTTACAAATGACACATCCCTCAAATAGAAACCTAAATATTATCCTGAAAATAGATTAACAAAAAGCAGTCCTGAAAATGCCAAGCACATAACATTTATTGGTGAGCCATCAAACTAAAATATACCTGTACAATATGCCTTGCCTTAGCTACCAAAGTAAAAAGACATTTATAAATATAATGCATAATTCCACACCAATCAGCTTTTGTACTAAGAAAAAAAACCAAACAAAATTTATTGTGGTGTTTTGTATCATATGACAGAGGTACAGTTTAACTTGTACCAGCCCAGCAGAGAACCTTATTACATGTAAAGACATGGGACTCTAATCCTACAGAGATTTATGCATTGCCTAAATCTACTCAAAGTTTCATATAATTAATACCATTGAAATAGAGGTGTTGAGTACACAAAGCAGCAGGCTCAGACCAGCAGAACTACTTAGATTAAAAACAGTCTGACAAGAACATTATTTTTAATTGAGATTGCAATAATTGACTTAAGTGGAGGCTTTTTGTTTCCATTACTTGGCAAATCTGATTCTGCTTGATTAAAAAAAAAAAAAAAGATTGAGTGGGAAGATTCCCTCTGATCTTTCCCAGATTTGATAATAAATCGCCATCCCTTGGCAATCATTTACCTGAGTCAACTTAGTATTCCCTAAGTCAGATGAGCTTTCTTGCCTTTCATAACATAAAATTAAAACAGTAGAAATTATTGATTAATGACAAGAATATATATGGCCAGCTCTATCATTTAATAAAGCAAAAAAGATCCATACCATTAAAAAAATTGATCTGGTTCAGTGTCCATAAATGTAAAACGTGTATGCTTTACTACTCTCCAAGGAATTTCTGATTAACCCTCTAGTTCATATCGTACTCAGCATTCTTGATTGAAGCTCTAGCACAGTTTCTGTTAAACAGAAACATCATTATTCAAGAAGACAAAAAGTCATAATGTATAATGCAATCCTGCACTGTCACCACAGGCAATAACCAATAGTGTGAATTCAGGCAAATGACTTCTGCTTAAATATAATTTCCTTACAATGAAATACATCACAAAAAAAATAAAGAAATCTGCTCATAAAATATCTGATAATTCAGGAGTCGAAAGGATTGGCCATATTTGCCAAGCTATACAAATAATGACACGAACCACTGTGGTTCAGTGCCTTAGCCCTAGAAAAATTATAATATTGCTGTAATGCTCACAAGTCTGACATGAGAAGGGGCTGAATTACACTCTCTGCATGATGTACAGTGATATTTCACACAAGGACAGAATTCATGAGGTGAAAAAAGCAGCACAAACAAGAGGCAACATAATATAAATCATGCTAGGCACAATCATTTCAATTAGCAGGTAAAACCACAGGCAAGTTTTGCTCTTCAGTCTATAAATATGATTTTACCCTAAAACTAATTCAGACACAAATTTATTGATTAAGGAGAACAACTGATCCAGTGTTTGGTAATTCCACTCCACCATTACCAAGCCGAGTAAACCCTGGTAAAAACTCTGCTATATGACCAACAGACCTCTGAAAAGAAAAGCATTCTTAACACTGTGTTATATTTTAGTTTACAAGTACAGAATAATTACAGCTCTGTGATTCAGAAAATAGGAGAGGAAATGAAAATAAACCAAACAATTCTGGGATATTCATTGACTCACTGCTAAAAATCTTAAATGTAATAAATATTAACATCTCTGCAGTTATGCAAGCAATATGCAATATTATTTTCAAACTATCTATTTCAAAATCATTAGTCACATAAAGCCAGGTCATAAAATTTGATTGAGAAGAGCCTTTATCCCACACAAAGTCCAGATGACTCTGGGAAATGTCAATAACTATAACTCCTCTTGTAGCATGGAAAGTCATTTCACTAACCCTCGCCTTGTTTGCTTGGAAAGTATTTGTGAGAACCAATAAAATCTTTCTTTGATTACAGTGGCAATCAATACTTTGTTTCGAACACAGGCAAACACCTTAAATCCTAAGATTTAAAATACATCTCCCCAGAGTACCTTGTTGACAAACACCTTTTTTTTCCCCGGCCCTTTTCTGATGTGCTGTTCCAATAACAGTAAATCAATCACAGAATCAGAGGACAGCCTGAGCTGGAAGGGACCCACACAGATCATTGAGTCCAGCTCCTGCCTCTGCACGAGACCACCCCCAAAATCTTGCCATGTGTCTGAGAAACCTGTTTCTTAGCAAAGGATAGCTGAAGTATTCCTTAGACCACTCCCAAGTCAAATACCACAGCTCTTATAAGGAGTCTAAAAATTTTCCTCACCCAGTATGTTTGCCAATATCTCCACAGAAAGTGCTTTGCTCCCTTACAGTTGCCTCCTCATTAAACATCCCCTCATGGGAACTCAGACCAGTATCTTCATTCAAGCTGAGATCAGTTTTTGCATCCTTTTCAGACTGTCTTGAATTTCTGCCAGCACAGCAATATTTAGCCAACTAATTTAATATTACTGATTAATGAAAAAAGCCTGTAGCTCCCAACTCTTTGCATGTGTCTAGTGTTAACACTTGACAGGAACACCAGAAGCAGTACAGCTGGTATAAAAAGATAATGTATACAGGCAGATATTTTCAGGTATTCTCATGAGTAATTGCTCTGTTGGATCAGCTATTTAAATAGTTTGTTTTTTTTTTTTTTTTCTCAGACTATAACCACACCCAGTTTGGTTCTCCTCCGGTTAAGAAAGATGTAAAACTGAAGCAGGTCCTGCTGATGCCATGGTGACAAAGGGCCTAAAGCTCAGAGGGACAGGGTACAGACATGCACAGTCTGGCAGAGAAAAGGCTAAAGAAAACCTAACAGGAGCCTACAATTACTTGTAAAGTAGTTGCAAGATGTCAAAGCCAAACTCTTCTCAGCCTCCTTAAAACAACAAATCAAACCAGTCGGGTAGATTGAGTCTGCAGACTATGGAAAAGCTCTGCGCCAGGTGAGGAACACAGCATAGATTTTATATTAAATCCATTTTCAGAGGTTTTCAAGACTTTTCTAGACAAATCCACAACTGACCTGATTTACCACTGGCATTAGAGCCACTGTCAAACAAAGATTAGATCTGACCATCTCCTGAGGTTCCACTCAGTCAATTATTTTATGGTTGGGGATAATCTGTACGAACAGGACTCATCCAGGCACCCCCAGCCCATTCTGAAACAGACACAGACCCACTGTAGATGCCTCTTTGAAAAAGGCTCAGCTTTTAAGGATGGAGAAGCCATTTGAATAGCATTAAGAACATGAGGAGTGTTTTAAACGACTGCAAGTGAGTACAGATTGAATTATACTCCCTGAAGTGCAATTGGGAATACAATCTAATCTCATTAGGTCAATAACATATTGTGCTAGTAAATCTAGTTTATTTTTTACTCTACTCTTACCATTCTCCATTGATTATTTTCATCATTTTATCCATATAAATATGCTAGGTCACCCAGAAAACCTGATTACTGTAGTTAAAATTATCTAGGAAAAAACAAAGTATTTATGGTTGCAGAAAAAACCCCATAAATTTTCAGAAAAACTTTCAATAGTCTGTCCTGTAAATGGTTGTCAAGAAAATTACCAAAATATATCAGATGAATTAATTTGCAACTCTGAGTGAAACATTTGGAGGATTATTTTTATTTCCTTCTAGTTTGCAAGATAGTAGGAGAGCATTCTAAACTGCTTGGCTTTGGTTTTACAATAATTTAGGGTATCACTCCAGCAGTGATTCTGCTGGAACACAGGCCCTGGACACCCAAAGAAGGCACTGAGATCAGCACAGGAGAGAGGGCTTGTGAACATTCCTGCACTTGTTCACTGAAGGAGGAAGAGAAAAAAAAAACAATTACAGTGAGTTGTGTGGTCTGAGAGGTTCTAGCATTCATTCCCTTCAAATTCAAATACTGTACAAAAGTTCTTGTGATCACGGCAAATTCAGATTCTTATTCTGGTAAATCATTGCTTTTTGCATGCAGCCAGAAAGACTTTGCCACCACGTTTCTGCATCTTCACCCTGTTAAACCTCTGGAAAATGGAAGGCACCAGATTCCTCACAGCTGTGAAGAAACCTAGAGGTGGCAGCTCCTCACGAGGCAGAAGAATGGCTGATGGAACACTGCCAGATTAGTTAAACAGCCAACCCTAGGGCTCTTTTCATCTCTTTTTTTTCCTTTCAGTCCATGGCAGAGGACAATCTGAGGAATTCAAAAGTCTAATATGGTCACTAGTGAAGTCCAGGAACACAAGAATCTCAACTGGTACAAATGGTCTCTGTGGGATTATTGGTATCGAAGAATCTGGATTTGTTTTTTTCTCCAGCCAAACATTCTATTTATTCTCGAATTGGATTAAGCCAGATATCTGTTTTCTGATGTTTTATACATCTATCTTTCATAGCTACCAAATTATTATTACACATCTGCCCACTAGTTTTGATTTATAAACAAAATAAAAATATTTCAGACTGAAATGATGATAATAGGAGAAAGTAATTTCAAACTACCCTCAGCACAATTTAGCCAAATTAAGCCATATTTAAAATAGGTATATTTTTTAAAATCAAATGACAAGTTTATACATTACCTGTTTAAAATAATTAGCAAATGAAACTATGATAATATGTGATCATTAGGATAATGATATTAAATGGAAATGCAAATTTCCATGCAAAGAAACCTAAAGATCTGTGAGGGAACAAAATAATTAGGACACATGGAACAAATTGAACTGCACCATTAAGAACTCAAACTGCAAATATTTCAAATAAGAAAACAACAATAATTCCAGCTTGGCAAGTTTTGGAACAGGCTAAATCTAATAAGAAAAGTATTGGCACAGGACTATAAGTGTTATGGTTTAAAATCTGATTGTGGTGAAGTCTCTGCTCGTGTCTTTGCAACAATCAATCAATCAATCATCTCCCACAGACGGCAGAACCGACGCAAGAGGTGCAGCAGCAATTGCGCAACCTCGGATTTGCAAAGACCAGCAAGCAGTGTGCTCCATCCTCCCCCTTTTGGAGTTTATTTACTAAATGTGCTCCATTTTGGAGAGTATTTACTGTCCAGGGTCCCCTCCCTGCCCCGTGACCCTGCTGCTGGAACAGGAGTGGGCAATGCCCTGACTCATGGCAGCACAGGAATTTGGCTGTGCTTCGTTAGCAATCCAGGACTGTTACTGAATCACACACCATTCTTACTATTCTCCTTTGCTCTGTTTAGTTCACTGGGTAATTTTTTTTTTTTCCCACCACCCCATTTCTCGGGAGAGAGAAAAATGCTCTGTACCCTATTTGAAAGCCATCCCCAGCAGCAATACCAATACTAGTATTTTTACAGTCTTCTCCCATCCACAAATTCTAATAATATGCCATAGAAACCAGTTGAAATGCTCGACATAATTTAATAGATTAAATGAACAGAACTGCTGAGAACAGATAATTATTCCATTTCTGTCTATTTGATATTTTTAGATCACTTTTCTATGTAAGTTTTCTTTCATGCTAAACAGTATTTTCTAGTTTATTCAACAATTTATCCTACCAAACATAACATTTCCCATCAGCAACTGAATTGATCAGGAAGTGATCAGAGCTGGACAGCAACACAGAGCCTTTCAGAGTTATTGATTTACTTCCAATGAAGTCAATGGAGCCTGCAGTCAGCATAATATTCATATTGCCATATTGAACATAATTTGGTCTTTAACAGTAACTCAAAATTATTAATTTTAGTATGTTTAGAATCAATTTCAATATTCTTAGAAATTACAAAGATATTGCAAGGAATGAATGACGAGACATGAAAGCAAGCATGTATATGCATCATTTTGTGTATTTTTAAAATAACTGTCTATAATTTTCACCCCTCACCACCATGCATTGTTCCACCAGCACTGCAACAAAAATACCCACTGCTTCTCTCCAATAGTTTCAATGAAAATCAAAAGAAAATCTTTATCACTTACATCCCCACTAATGCCAGTAAAGTATTCTATATCATTATAGTTTGAATTTCCAGAAACTTAGCTCCAGGAAGGGCATCTATGCTTCTTGAACTATTTTCATTTGATCCAGATGTGAAGGGAGAGACAAAAACCAATAAAAACTTGAACTCCATCATTAGGGATATTTTATACAAAAACATTTCCCTCAGAACACTATTTCCATGAAGATTTTTGCCAATGTGTCAAAACAATTTATTAATATATTCATGATAGAAAACATCATTCCTACTCCAGAAATCAGGATCTGAAACAAATCTGCTTGTCTGAAACTGTTCACACATTTTGAAGTAAATCTGCAGGACATGGCCCAGTTAAAATAAATACAGAACAACAATAACACCAAACGGGTTATTGAATTTGTGCTATGAAGATAGAAGGGTGCCAAAAGATTTTAAAGACACTTCAGAAGCAGGTGAATCCTTAATAAACACAATAATAATTACAGTAATACAAATAATTACAGCTTTTTACAAAGATGTGGGGTTTTATTGCAATTGATTCTCCTACAAGAATTAGGAGTAATTTTCCTGAAATAGGGGAAACAAATGTGTATTTTTCTAATGTTTCCCAAGTCATGATTTAGCCCAGTGGACAATGTTTAGCCACCACCTTGTCATGGACACAGGTGCATGAATAACTTACAGAGTTATTTGTTTGGGTTGTGCCCCACAGACTAGGAGCCCTGCAGACTCTGTCACTGAGCCAACCTGAACCTGTTTTTTAAAACATGAAAGTTTCACTACAAATTGTGTGTGCCTGATGTGCCAAACAAAGGTTCCTGAAATAAATGAAGCAACAACTTGTGTCATGACAGCAGACATGGCAGCAGTCATAACAATATACTCCCAAAAAATGTGCAAGCACCTGATTTTTTTAAACAAATTCAACATCCTAATTAATTCTTATGTTCTCTTATTTTAATTTGATGAGTAGTAACAGAATTTTAATTAATAGGATTTTATACATAAGGAATTAAACAAAAAGGGTGTTATATCCCTTTAAAAGTAAGGAATACATTTGCAATTTGATCTTATGAAATAAAAATATATTTTAAATAAGTGCAAATACACAGATGGTAAACAGCAGGAGCTCCTAAATAACATAAACCAGGGCTCAAAATGCTTGTGAAATCCTTTCTTGAATACATAGTTTCATCAAGAACAGCTCCCACAGGAGTAACTGGAATTTGTGTGTGCCTTCTCTCCTTTAACCTGCAGAATTTCCATGCACCAGCCATCACCATTTGCAGAGACATTCAAGTTACTATGTCCAAACATCACGAATTTCCTGCACAGGACTTTCACAGGGAATCGAGGTGCATTTAAATTAACCCCATCCCAAACTGCGGAGGGAGCATGAGAAACACTTCTCTAACAGCAGTGACATTCCTAATAACAAGGTGCCATGGCAGCAGCAGCAGCTCCCAGCAGGTCAGCCAGGTCTGTTTGTGCAAAGCTGTGCCACACTGGATTATTCCAAGCAGTGAATCCAGTGGCATTACCCACAGCAGCAGAATTCTGTGTACAGCCTCTCACATTTATATTTTCTGAAAAATCCCTTCTCCCAGGATTTTTTCTCCTCGGAAGCTGAGAAGCCTCAGAGAAAAAGGAAAACAATTCTTATCTCATTTGCTTCTCCAGTGTTTTGCTCCTTTGGAATGTGTTTGGGGATTGTTTACCCACAGGTGATTGTTTCATTGGATTCTGGTGTGAGTTGTTTTGGCTCTTTGGCCAGTCAGGGCCAAGCTGTGTCAGGACTCTGGAGAGCACCACGAGTTTGCATTATTATCTTTTTAGCCTTCTGTAAGTATCCTTTCTGTATTCTTTAGTATAGTATAGTTTAGTATTCTTTAATATAATATAGTATCATAAAATAATAAATTAGCCTTCTGAGAACATGGAGTCAGATTCATCATTCCTTCCTTCATCAGGGCACCCTGCAAATACAATAACAGCCTACATGCAACACATTATTAGGGACAACTTCTCTGCTTCTCCCTCCTCCTTCCCTCTCATTAAAGTAGTAAACCCAATGCGAGTTATCCAAATGCTCCTGAGCAATTAACTCATGTCATCATTCTACAGTCATCACTTCTAATTTATCCTTAATGAGAAGAATGTTAGAGCCCATGTGCACCTCTGAGTAAATACAAAGATTGTAGCACACTCATACTTGTGATGCTTGTGTGAAAGTTAACATATATTAACTGAAATAGGCCCATGCAACAGAAAGAAAATAGTTACAATTGCAAAAAGGAAGTTAATGGTTTCCTTCAAATCAACTCAGGAACTCCAATCTCATATTAATATAATTTTCTGAATTATGAATAAAAGATTAAGAATACTAAAAATTAAAATAAATTGAATTGTGTTTCCTAGCTGGTGTCTTAGTTCCAATTTTTATAGGCCTTCTCTTTTAATCTATTTTTATTAAATTTTCTTTCCATAATATAACTAGGGCAAGGCATATATTTGAACTGTATTCCCATCTTGATATATCTGTTATTTTACTTATGCAGAAATTACAAGATTTATCCCATAGGTTATGAGTAAAAACATATACTTATATTAGTTTTAAATGGGTCTTTTCTGGATCTCAAGCATTGATATTGTTGCCTTTTCTAAAATTGGGCTTTTTGAAAGCTAACTCTGCTAGGTTTGGGTTTCTATTTTACCTTAATGGATTAAAGCCAGCTTAGGGCAACATGAGATCTAGTCAATCTTCCTCCAAGGAACGTTCTTGGTGCAAAAAGTGAAAATTAAACCTGAAGGCTTCAGTACAAGGTGCGAAATGCAAAACTCCCCTTGTGTTTTCTCATCATCTTCAACTTCCTTGTTAAAAATTTATCAAACCTACCAGTTATGAATATCAAGCAATACCAAAATGCATGAGATTAAAACATCAAGGTTCACAGCTTTAAGAAAGTGTCAGCCTGAGAAACTGGATTTCTTCCTCCTGAATACGACGTGAATTCTCCATTTTGCTGTGTTGGTTTTTAGGTGAGAGGAATACAAAACAGGTCTTCAAGGTCTCCAGCCCCATACAGCAACTCACACCACAGAACAGCCCACAGAGGCTTCTAGAACAACAATCTAGGCTTCTTTTTTGTTTATTTCCTACCCTAATTTTAGCAGCCTGTAGCTGCTTCTCTCAGGCTGAAGGCTTTTATCTTGGGCCCCCAGTTGGAAGATATTTTTAATTCACATACACTACTGGTAGTCCCCTGCAAGGGAAGGAATGCTCTCAGTGACAGACAGAGACAGCCTGCAAATCTTGTAATCAAGAGAATATTTCTAAGTGATTTTATTTAAAATGTTTTAATATGTAGATACTGAGTGACAGATACATGTGTGTATATATACATCTATATATACACTGTGTACTTACCTATATATGTTTATATAGTTACACATAACTTCTCTTTTCTAAAGAAACCATTCTCAGAGGATTTAGGCATGACTTCAGTATCGTGACACATCTAATTTTAATCTCACTTTCAACAGTGAAAAACTTTGTTTTCCTTGAAAGTATTTACATCATAAATAGTACATCCAGATTACAGGCTGGAGCTAAATATGCCAAAACCATAATCCAAGTATATATAAAATTATTTACTCTTGTACTGAAAGGATACATTTTTAAGTCATACATTATTAAAAGCAGAATTGTTTTTAAGGAAGAGATTTGATTTTTTGAGGGGTGGTAAAAACTTATACCATGTAGCACAAAGTAGTCCTAAAAGCAGTCCCTTCCCTTCCCACCCAAAGTTTGTACATATTTCACTTCAATCACTTTTTTCAATCTATTAAAATAAAATTTCCACAACACTTGGTATCATATGTAATTTTAGTCTCTCCTTCAGGATGAGGCAAACTTCAAGTTCCCAATTTTTAAATACTAAACCACAAACATTTAAATTACCTTGCGATTCCACCCCCTTCTTTTACTAAACAAGATCTATTTGTTCTGTTAAAATATTATTTTAACCTTTCCACCAGTCTGATGTGGGATACACATTCATTCTGGGATACTAATAATAAGCAAATAACAAACCATATTTAAAAAAATATTTAGGTCATCTCCTCAATCTAGATGAATCTTGTGCTCAGTCTAAAATTCACACTCAATCTTAGATTTCTGTGACAAATACCAGATACATTTACGTTCCTGCTATTTCTGGAAGGTGCACAGATGAGGACCTTTGATGAAGTTTGTTTCTGGAGGATGATAAATTACATCACTGAAAGCTTCTAGTATTACACAATTACTATCAGCTCTCTCTGATATTGGTACTTGGGATATTTCCAAATACCTGTGGAAATCTGCAGAGTCACTTCATGGGATACTGCAAGGCAGCAGGTTTGCATTTCCCTAATTCCACAATCATGCCTAATACTGGCTTTATTCATGTATTTCATGATTCCATAATGATGTGTGGTAATGTCAGGAGAATGCAATTAACTAAATAACACCAAAAAATATGTATTTTATCCCAGTACTTTCAACAGAAAATTTATGAGTGTTTTCCTTTGCCAAATAAGCTGCAGAGAGTATCAGCCACCCAATGAACAAAGGCTTCTATCTCTAACCATGAAATAATGACTGAAATTTAATGGTCCTTAAACATCTGTAAAGGACTGGAAATGCACACAAAAATAACGAATCATTCAGGCTGTTGGAACCAGACCTTCCCTACAAAGTGCAGCTATTTACTCCTTCAGGCCTGGTGTCCCCTCTGTTGAATATTAAAATAAGCCACAAAATAAAGTTTCCACCCAGCCTGTTTCTGCTCTAGGACAGGTTCATCCCATCAGTGAAGGGAACAGAGTTAATGAACTTTGAAGCAGGAATATGAATCCTTGCCCAAGGACGATGGAAACCTGCACCACTGAAGCCATGTGGTATCTCACAGTTTTCTTGGGGTGTTCTTGGGGATTTTACTGAGGAGCTCTGTGCACAGACACATTTCTGTTTAAACACTGCCCAGGCGACGTTCATTGCCCAGATCTGTTCTAGTAAACCTACTCAAAGCCAATTCAAACACAAACACCACGTGCCTTGCAGCTGCACAGGGGTTTGTAAGTGCTGTAAGGCCTCCAGGGAGGCAGGAGGATGCTCAGACTTTACTCAGCTAAGTAACAAAGCTAAGCCCATATGGATGCAGCAGTGCCTGCAGCAGCTGTGTAGTGCTCACAGAGTTAAGAACACAAGGCAAGTACAAATTTACATTGACAAATTCAAATCATCACCACTCATAAAAAAACTGTCCTGTCTTTGTGCAGTGCCACAGAGAGAAGCCAGTTTTGTTCTCCACTATCAAAATACATTTTCCAAGTGAAGTTTGAAAAGAACAAAACAGTGGTCATGGAATTTACCATTTTACTTCTCTGCTACTACATCTCAAACCAAAATAGAGACAATATTTCTTGCATTGCATAAATGTGTTTATAATGCACACTAAACCAAAGAATATTCTTGAAAGGTACCTTTACCTTTAAAAGCTACTGTTCAAACTTTTCAGATCCAGCAGTATAAAACACGTTTTGATTTTATAAGCAAGTTCCTCATCTATCTAGTTCTGCAGTTTATGTCCCACCTGTATCTGTTTTATGAATGCCAGTGGGCTTTAAAGATCTACCACATACCCTTCAGTTCCTTTCCTCTCCTTCATTAAAGACGTTCTTGACACTTTTTAGGACCCATACTGCACTCACATAAAGTGGATTTATGAATAAACATGTGAGATGAGCTGCTGCTCACCCAGACTAACACTGAAATGGAGCAGCAGCAGCTCATATCTTCACTTTCAGAGTCGGGTGAGAATTCCCCATGGAATATGCATTGTGTAATATTTGACACAAACCTAACATTTCTTTTTGATTTGTAGTGGTGTTCTCTGAAAAGCACAAATGAAAACACACAACCTTGCAATAGAGCTTTCTGCAGTGCTGGAATTAGCATCCTGTGCACTGTGAGCTGTGTCAACTGCTTGGCTGTTTACAAATTCCAAGCAATCACAGCTATGTACATTTGTATTTAATTAATTTATCAACCACACTGCTCTTCTGCTTTATTCAAAATCCATTTCCATGTGACTACAGTCAGCTCTCACTGAGACTATTTTTTTCCATCTGTAAAATCTGTAAAGTACAGATTAAGTCATTTTTAATTACAAACTAATAACAAACTAATGGTATAATTTATGTGGTAATCTAATTTGTCATTTGAACACTGTAGAAAATAACAGTAGCTGCCAAACAAGACATCCTAGGAAATTGTTGTAATACATATTTGGGTAAGTGAAATACTATTCCTCATCATACTATTCCCAATTAAGGATTTCTAAGGAAGCAAATTACAACAGCACAATAAACACAAGTCTTTGAAAGTCAATTCCAGACAATTTTGGTAAAAATATTATAAGTCATATAACTTTCCTCTGTTATTTCAACTAGGATCTTCCTCACATATTTTAATTCACTCTCAGGTTCTACCTTCTAGGTTGAGAGTTACCTGGAGTTAGAGGCAAAACTGACAGCAAGGAGAGACCCCTCCCTGATAAAGAACCATCCACCTAAAGAACCACCCACATCTTAAACTGGTGTAGGGCTCATTTCCTCAGCATACAGAACATTTCCTACAGCCTCAGATTTTTTGATTCAGCATTAAATTGTAAATGATGTGCAACAATAAAATTGTGTAACTGGTGTTTTGTGTGGGCTAGAGGTGTGTTTGGACATAAAATGGGACTGAGATGTGTGCAGAGTTGTGAAGGCAAAAGCATGAAAAGCAGCACTTCTAAGTGCAAAGCAAGAGTCTGAGAAAGCCTTTTCATGAATCCACAAAGTTGTGTTAAAAACTACCTGTGGCAAATAAGGGCAAGTTGTGCATTCCACAGCTGAAAGCTGGAACTGTTTGTGCAGCAGTGGCTCCTCAATACCAAAAGCACTGTCCATAACACAGGGCTCTGACACCATCACCTAAGATCAGAATTTTTGAATTTTCCAAGACTTTTAGCTTATTTCTTCCAAGAATGAATTCACTCTTTCTTCTACTAAATGGTCAGTAAAGACCATTTTATTAAAAAATACTATTTTGAGTCATTGGTCTTTGTTTTGAGAATCTTGAAGTGTTCTGATATTATTTCCTATGATGTTGCATAGCTACTTTGAAGTCTTAAAAAGTATATGACACTGGAAATAATTTCAATATTTTCTCAGTAAAAAAAAAATATCTTCAAATGTGTAATAGCAACTGAGAAGAAAAGAAAAATGAAACCATCCCCAAAACACCTGGACAGATATTCATGTCACTGCTGTTTACATATCTCCTTAACTTCAACACATCATGAACTGGCCTGAATACTTTTATCCTATGCATATTATATTTAATTAATTAAATATTATTAAATATTGCTGAAACTGAAAACTTCAACATCTCAAAATTGTTTCCCAAAGCTATGTCTGGCTTACCAAGGATCCATCTACTGCAGAAGGAACTATGTAGGTACTACTCAGCTACTTGGCAAAATCAGCTCCCATGGATATTTGTCCTGGCTTTCTTTCATGGATTCAATTTTACATAAGAAAGACTGGATATGAAATTACACTTTCAGATTGTTAAGACCCGCATTCACACACACTTCAGGAAAAAAAAACTTACCCTACAATTGAAAAGGTGTCAGAGAAATAGCCTAAATATAATTTAAAATTTTAAGCAAAACTTTTTGGATCCAAAAGCATTTCACACAGTATCGTCACATTAATCTGTACACTATGCCAATCTGTATAAAACCCACTGTGAAAAATATCACATTATACCATTCTCAGCAGCTTCCTACATTCTTTACATTCAGGAGTGCATTGGAATTAGAGAAGGATTGCAAAAGATTTGGATTTACAAACATGAACCCACAAAATATTTTACTTTCTTATCCCAAAACTATAACAAGCTAAAGACTTAAAAGAAAAATAAGTGGATTAAAAAAAAAACCCAAACAACTAGATTTTATTGATGTGTGTATTTGCACATGGATATTAAGATACATATTATATGCTCTTTATCTCCATTAACATACTGACATATTCCTCAAAAAAAAAATCCCAAGAACAAAGCATATTTTTTAGGAGGTTTGATTACTCATTTCACTCTGCAATGGTGCAGGAATAAACTGATCAATGACATTGCTCAGTATCACAAAGTACTGGGTTGTACTTGCCTGATTCAGTGTTCAGTCAAGTAAGTAGAAATCAAAGAATGTTGTTAAGATGTTAATCAGACCTTTGCCCTTCACGTTCAATACCACAACTTTGTTCTGTAAATTCCTGGAAAAATCTTAAGTTTTTGTTTTAAGGGAAAAAAACCCTGAAACTTTCAGGCTGATTACAGATTATGCTATTTTAAAAATTGTATCCAATTACATAGCCAAAATAAGTAGTAAGAAATATCTGGCCTGTGGAACTAAAAAAGCTGCAGCAGAGTTTAAAATTCCGTCTCCTTCATCTATAGTTTGGTTCTGCATTTTCAGAGACCCTGATGAAGGCAAGGAAATGATGAAATCTGACTCTATGTTCTTAGAAGGCTAATTTATTATTTTATGATATTATATTAAAGAATACTATACTAAAGAATACAGAAAGGATACAGACAGAAGGCTAAAATATACTAATGAAAAACTCGTGACTCTCTCCAAACTCTCGACACAGTTTGACCATGATTGGTCATTAAGTAAAAAGAATCCACATGAAACCAAAAAAACAATCACCTACCACATTCCAAAGCAGCAAAACACAGGAGAAGCAAATGAGATAATATTGTTTTCCTTTTTCTCTGAGGCTTCTCAGCTTCCCAGGAGAAGAATCCTGGGCAAGGAGATTTTTCCAGAAAATATGATGGTGACAGTTTGGTCCATAGAATCACAGAATGAACTGGGTTGGAAAAGGCCTTTGACATCATCAAGTCCAACCTATGACCTAACACCTCCTCAGCACCTAAACCATGGCACTGAGTGCCACATCCAGGCTGTTCTTATGCACATCCAGGGACAGTGACCCCACCACCTCCCTGGGCAGACAATTCCAGTGCCCAATCACTCTTGCAGTGAATAATTTTTTCCTGATGTCCAACCTAAACTTCCTCTGGTGCAGCTTGAGGCTGTGCCCTCTTGTTCTGTCAATGGTTCCCTGGGCGAAGAGCCTGACCCCACATGGCCACAGCCACCTTCCAGGGAATGGTAGAGCAGGGAGCCCTCCAAAATGAAAGATTGCCACTTCTAGGGCAAGATGAGGTTCCCAAGTGCCCGCTGGTGCTGCCTTTTGGCCACAAGAAGCCCCTGCAGCTCCCAGCTGGGACAGAGAGTGTGGAAATGCTCCCAGCAGGAAAGGCCCAGGGCTGCTGGTGAACAGCAGCTGAAGCAGAGCCAGGAGAGCCCAGGTGGCAAGCAGGCCAATGGCCCTGGGCTGTGTCAGCCATGGCATCGCTGGCAGGGGTAGGGCAGGCCTTGTGGCCCTGAGCTGGGCACTGGGGAGGCCACGGCTCCAGTGCTGTGTCCAGCTGTGGGCTCCTCAATTGTGGGGGGACATTGAGGGGCTGGAGGGGGTGCAGGGAAGGAAAGGAATCTGGGGAAGGGTGTGGAGCTCATGTCCTGTGCAGAGGGAACTGAGGGGGCTGGGGGGCACAGCCTGGAGGAGGTGGGGACAGGGACACCTTCTCACTGTTGTCACCTCCGTGCCAGGGTACAGCCAGGTGGGCTCTGCTCCCAGGGAACAAAGGAGAGGACAAGAGGAGCATGAAATTGGCTACTAGGAAAACATTCTTCACCCTCTGGTGGTCAGGCTGCCAGGGCACTGCTGGAGTCACTGTCCCTGGAGGGATTAAAAAAAGGTGTAGATGTGGCATTGGGGACGTGCCCTATTCGTGGCCTTCACAGTACTTGGACTTGATCTCAAAGGTTTTTTCCCAACCTAAATGATTCAATGATTCTACAAAAACATTACTGGAGTATTCAATGAGCTACAAGGGAGAAGTGTGCTTTTGTTTATACTTCTCACTAAATAACAGAAAAATTCCTTTGTTATTTCAATGCACACATTGTGCCTTTTTGCTACTACCTTTGTCATGAAAAGGAGGTATCAGAATTACCATTCTTGATATTTCTGACCTTTTCACTATTCAGTTATGTTTAGATTGACTGTCAGTTCTACCTCTTCTTCTGAGGTTACTAAGGCTGTAACCAAAGAAAAATGCGAATTGCCAGCAAGTCAAATTACAGAACATTAATAAGGTCAAAGCAGTACAGTTTATTATCATCTTTCACAGAATACATGAAACATTAACGCTGTGCTACTTCATTTTCACGACAATAATTGTTAAGAGACCTTCCCGTGCAACTTATTCTCATTACAACTTTAAAATTACATTGTGATTTGTAATCCTGTAGCCCTCTTAGAATTTGTCTCTCTCTAAATATCTTATTTTAAACTGCACAAGGCTGTGCATGAAATATTTCCAAATAAAGTGTTTTATTTGCACTGAAACTAATGGAAAGTAGACTGAGGCACATTAACAGGAAGGCTGTAAGACAAGATGCCATCTCACATGCTGGCAGAGCAAGAGACTGAGCTAAAGGCCTCCTTCCAACCTACTCAATTGGAATTATTCTCTGTCATTGTGAAGATCAAAACACAAGCACTGTCTGTGAATCCCTGCTAAAGGTAGAGTGCATTTTATAGGGAATGGTAATGGTCGGTGCACCCTGGTCTAGTGGGAGATGTGGTCTAGAGGGGTGGAATTGGATGATCCTTAATGTCCCTCCCAACCCACATCACTCTATGCTTTGTGAAAAGCTTTACAGCAGCACAAGGTTCTCTCTCCCAGTCCACTCTATATTTCACTCTCCTAGTGCAATATAGACTGCCCAGCCCAAACTATACATTTCTCATAAATTAATTTGTTCTTCCAAAAGCTAACTGGCTACAGGATTACCTAGCTTGACATCCGAGATAGCAAAGAATTGATTTTAAGGTCAGTGCTAAGAAATATATATTATTCTATATTAACAAGTGGCATACCAGGTCCCCATGCAATAGGGTGAACTTTAACCTTAATTTGCTCAGCAAACATTCAGAGAAGCTTCTAAATTATACTTTATATATGGAATGCTTTTCTCTGAACAATAAAAATATCACTGTCTTTTATTCAGAGCACCAGCATTTGAAAGCAAAAGTAATATAATTGAAAGTTATTTATTTCCTATACACTGAAGTAAATAGACAATGCTTAAGTGTTGGTATAGATTCCATTTATGAAACACGGTGTGTTTCTCATTTGGAAGAAAACCCTCCTCTTTTTGGTTGTTGTTGTTTCTTCATTCTAACTTTCCAAATTTAGCAAGGTTTATTGTGAGTTCAGGTGGACTGCACAATTTAGGGCTTCAGTTAAATGGGGACTTGAGTAACTCCATATTCATAGGACCTTTCATGTGTCCCTAGTTCACAGTACCTGCCTTATGAGCAGAAATCACCTGCTTGGCCTTGGAATAACATTATTTAGCATCAACATATTTAACATTTTAGGGATAACTAAGGATAGATAACTTAACAATAACATTGCTTTGAGGGAACACTGCCCAGCTCTATGCAGAATCTGCTGAGATGGAAGCAGGAAAAGGCAGAACAGTAAAATCAATGGGGGAAAAGGAGAACAGTCATATTCTATTTTTAGGTGTCTAAACTTTCCTCAATATACTGACATTCCATAGTTTGGGCTGGAACCTGGAAAGAAATAATCTCTTATCTGCATGGCAGTGAAATCCCCATCACCAGAACTTAGGTGTCTGCATCCTCTTCTGCAGTTTCTCACAACAATCATTTTGGATTATGGCCTTCATGGAATCAGAATGACACAGCCTATGCCCATTCTGCTGGACATGCCTTCACTTTCACTTCATACATTCTCCTTCCCACTTCTCCCCACTCTTGGCAAAGCCCCAGTTGCCAGCCTTGCCACATGTTGTAAGTGACTGCTGCAAGGCCAGACACACAGCCACAGTGAGGCTCCTTTCAGGACTCCCAGCTCTCTGCTCTGCCTCCTCCCCTGTCACAGAAACACACTCCTCCCACCTGTAGGAGACCTTTGTAAAATGCATCAGTAAAATGGCCTTACAATTCTGCTGAAGCTGGGTCATTAACACGAAGTTACAAATTCTGAACTGGTTGAGTGAACCCAAAGGAGGACTGGAAAATCAAGCAGCCAGGACTTTGTAAAGTATTTGTGCTATTGCAAAGTCAATATGTCACACAGCCTCAACCCAAAGCTCTTCCATTTGAACAACAACACATAAATAAGTACTGAGAACTCTCAGTTTTCACGGTGGCAATGAAAACCGCTGAGTATTAACATGTTTAGATCTGTAAGGAAAGACCAGATAAAGCATTTCATGAGTGCCTCCTGCACAATAAACTACAGCAGCTCTCTCCTGAATTCAGTCACTCAGCTCCCAGTTCCAACATCAGCTGGAGAGCAGAGGGGGATCTGTCAAAGACAACTGATTTTATAAAGATACAGTCATAACATTTATGAGATACTTGCAAAGCATAAAAACTACTCACAAATCTTCACTACAGGAGTAATTTTGTAATTAAATTTGGACAAGATGAGTTACTTTGGCAGTGGTACCCCTGTCTCCAAGCCCTGCATGCTAACCTGGGCTCATGGGAGCACACCCAGCTAAGAAACTCTCTCCATTCTGAATAAAATCAATTCTGAGCAGAAGGTTTGGAGTGACAAATTATCTTTCATGACAACTGGTCAAAAGTGTAGCCAGGTCACCATTTTATTATGAACATATAAAATAATTCTTTTAGCACGTTAGAATTCAATTGCTCACCCAGGAATGATCAAAATAAATTGCTTTTAGTGTAACTATGGGATTTTTATATTTCTGTTCTTAGGTTTAAAGCATGTAATGCAGTAAGAGGACCTGAATCACAAGTCTGTCCAAAATTCTGTCCCTGTATTAACAGATTTTGCATTATATTGACTCACATAAAATTGTATGAAATCATGTCAGACTGAAGAGTGTTTTATGGCAGTTCCCCCATGCCAGTGTGCTAACACCCCTGTACACACTCTGTTTGGCAGTTATTTCCTGAATGTAGCTTCTATTAGCACAGCATGTAAAAATGCATTTTCCTTCTCATTTTTTAAGCACTGTAGTGTCATAATATTTGATAATTCACAATTACACTAGAGTTTTCAAAGCCTTTTATTTTTGTTTTCCCAAATTTAAAAAAAAATCTTTTACTTTTCTAAACTGCAATTTTTCACGTGTGGATTTGTTGTTGTTGTTGTCATGATCCAAGTCTGTTGCTTTTCATTAAATCAAACTAATTGGAGCTCTTCTCTAACAAACATGATAAATGGCTGGTTTCTTTTATAATAGAAACCATGTAGAATAGTATTAAAAGATTAGTTTTCTGGTCTTATCCATCTCTATGCTAAGTGTGGGCATAACACTCAAAACAGACTTATACCTGAGAAGCAGAGTGCAAGATTAAAATATTATATAATATATAAAAATTCTAATAGCAAACCAAACCCAAAATTATGTTTTTTCATCCAACACTTCTCCTCCCTTAAGAAGCACCTGAGTAGGAAGGGACAATGTGAGAATTAGGAAATGAAAATCTGTGGGTTTGTGTTACTTTTCTTTAAATAATAGTCTAAAAATAAAATGCGCTCCTAGAAGATTTAAAGTGTTTTTAAAAAGACAAAGTTATTATATTTACAGTTCTGAGTGCTTCCTTTCTTTTGCCCATGAACAAATTAAACTGACTTTATCCATCTAGCATCTGTATTTTCAAAGCATTGAAAAGAAATTGTTAAATTCTTATAAAAGCATGAACAGTCCAACAGTCTCTAAAACATGAGAGGAACAGATGACCATTACAATTAAATCAATCCAACTCTGAAATATGCATTAGGGGTATAAAACTATTACTATTCTGCCATACATTAGGATTAGAATAAAACAAGTTCTGTCATTCCAAAAATAAAATGGGTATTTTTTAAGTAAAATCCTCATTTAAAAAAAAGAAAAATTGAAGCACCACCTATTTTCTCTTTGTACATGAATATTCAGCACAAACTACAGCTCGTGCATTCCCTGCTCCTGCAGTAATTAAGCATTCAGACCAGTAAACAGCTCGGTTAAAATGATTTTATGACAAATGACCAAAACCATATCAACCATAAAAACCCAGCCCTTCCCAACTCCCTGAAGCCCAGGCAGCTCAATCACTGGGAAATCAAAGGGGAACTCCCACTCCCTGCACATCAACCTGGGGACAGCTCCCCACCACTGCCTTCCACACACAGGAAACAAAGAGGAGCAAGGAGCCTTCAGAAGCCTCACAGAATAAAGGACAGAACATCTGAGGGAAAGAAAGAAAGAAAAAAAAAAGCGCCAATATGGAAACCAAGCCTGTGAGTCAAATGGCTGTTGGATTGATTGGTAGGAGGGGGAAAAAAAAAGCTCAAATTAATGAATAAAAGACTAAAAGAAAATAATAAAATAATAAATAAAAGACCAAAATCAGTGAATATAGACACCACTCTATATATAGGGCGCTCTGAACTGGTTGAGTGAACCCAAAGAAGGACTGGAAAAACAAGCAGCCAGGATATTGTAAAGCATTTGTGCTACTGAAATAGTCAATGTATCACACAACCACAACCCAAGGCTCTTCCATTTGAACAATGGCACAGATAAATATGTACTGAGAACTCTCAGTTTCACTGTGGCAATGCAAACCACTGAGTATTAACATTACACATGCTAAACACCTTTATTTTCTGAAGTTCCCATATTACAGGAGGTAATAGAAATAGGATGAATATGTGCAGGAGGCGGTGGGGATCACAGGCTTAGCATAAGGAAAACACGTTGAAGTTGAGTTAAATGCTTTTGAATTCCTTTGATTTGAACCTCCCCTGATTAAAAGAAGCTTTTGCTGCACCAAGTTCACTGCAGGATAACCAGCACAGAGCTGGATCAACCCCCACTGTGCACATGGGCCACACCCTACCCAGAACAGCTCCAGAACAAGGTGATGCTGAGGCAGGAGGAAAATCAAAACAGGAGGGGAGAGGGAGCCAAGTGCTGATTTCTCTGTATATGGAATATTAAATATTAAAGGTGGCACAGTGGAACAATCACAACCCTCAGCAGCCTTCATTGCTGAGCTCCTACTTTTGCCCAGCTCCCAGGGCTATTTTCCCTGTGCTTTTCACATGGAACCAGCACATTAATTAGGATGAGATCATGCAGCTTCATCCAACAATGCCAATGTTATCTGAGGGCTGGATGGCATCCAAATTTCATTTCAATATATCACTTGGGCATTGTAAATGATAAATCAATATTTCTAATAGTTTTCCATCCTAATGTATTACGGTGGAAATAAGCCAGCATAGCCTACAAGAAATATGCAGATTAAAAAGGTCAGACTTTGAGCATAATGAAATGTAATTATTAATTTTGGTCAAAGGAAACTTAGAGGCAATTGGTCACTGAAATCAAGGAAAAATCGAGAGGAATTTGAAAAATTAACATAATTTTGAAGTTAAACCAAAAACTAACAGGTCAGCAAGTCAACTCAGTTGAAAAAAAAGTTCATTAGCTTTGAGCAAGGGAAGGGAAATGAACTTCTAAGAATTCAAAAGGCATAACTAAAATATATGTGCTTAAATACAGCACATCATTGTTTTAATTCCAGAGAACAACACATGTGAACTGTGGCACTTACAAAGCATGGTAATAAATACATCCATTATTTAACTCCAGGGAATAATTTATATATTTTCCCCACGTGTCTACATGCATTTAGCTCCAAGTTATTGAATGGTGCCTTTGTTTTTGGTTTAGTTTTTTTGTCTTCAAGATTTTAACAGTAAAATGTACCTGACCAACAAGACATAGAATAGGAAGAAAATATTCTGCCTTATTTAAGTGGTCAAATAAAGATAATTAAGCTGAGTGCTGCAACATGCATTTGAGTGTACTTCAGATATTATGTCAGTAAAAGTGAGAATATAGACCAAAAATTAAAACAATTGAAAAAGCAATTAGTAGAATTAAAAAACAAACATTCCATTCTAAGTGCATTCTCTGACATTCTAAAGACATAACAGCAGCTTCAAAACACTATTCAGTAATCATTTGAAGTATTTACTGAAAGGATATGCAATTCAAAGCAGGAATTCTTATATTTAACTTATATTAATTTTTAATTCAAATCTCATATAACATAATACAAAAATAGCAAATTCCATCAAATCAGTGCTGAAAATCTTGTCTAAGCTGGGAGCTAAGTCCCACTGAATTCACTGAAGTTACCTAACATATCCATTTACTAAGTAAGCAAAATCAAATGTAGATCTAGTGAGTCTGCTTAAGAAACAAGGGTAGTCCTGCAGAAAAATTCTGTCATCAAATCTCAAAATAATAATAGCTGCTACTGAAATCCAATATTTATAATTTTTGGAACATATATCTCGAACTTGCTTATACTGCAAGACTACAAATCCATTCTTGACAGAGTACACATGACACTTGTGGCAAATATCTCAGTTTCCAAGACATATTTAGATTCTGTAGAACAGTAATAAGGAATTTAGGTTTCATTCAATACCATTTGCAAAAAGAATGGTAAACTAATTAATTATAAATAACATCAAGCCAAAAGCAAAGTCAAAACCACCAGTATTATCTTGACTGAAAATCTCCGAGAATAATCTCCGAGAATAATCTCCGTGATCTTGACAGACAATGAGCAGATCAACAATGAGCTTAAAATCTTTCCTGGTCATGTGTCTTAGGTATGAAAAGATGGGGGGGTTGCCACTTTTTATTTTAAATCTCTGTGGGAGGTTTGGTTTTTTAATTTTTTTTAAGTGCATTGTAATTCCTACAAAGAATAAAAATAATACAGCTGCTTTATGGCTCTCCTTAGAGAACAAAAAAAACCCCTTAATTTTTTCATAGTCTATTGTCATGAAAATTTAAACTTATTTAAAGCAATGTGTGTGAGTATAAATCCCCCATTATGAAACACAGCTGCAAAGGTGTAGGCAGATGCAAGAGATCTGGTCACAAAGAGAGCACCTCAGGGAGGCTGTTGAGAGGGAACAGAGAGAAAGGGAGAGGAGCTGCCACCCCCAGGTGCAGGGATCCTAAAGCCCAGGACAGTCCCAGGTTCCTTCATGGCACAGCAGCAGCATGGGGATGTACAAAACACCCTTTGTTTGCTTGCAAAGCCTCAAACTGAGAGAATTAATCATTCAGGTGAAATTCTCCTCGTTCCAGAGCAGGCCTGTTGGACACCAATGCATGGACAAGGCCCACGCTCCTCTTTTTGCCCTCAGGAGCATTTGTTTTGCTCTTGTTCACCTCATGAACTGCATTCATTTAGCTCAACTCAAAGTATAGGGATTCCACCCATTGCCCTTCTCCAGTACAGAGATCCAAACCATGGTCCATTCTCCAGTACAGGGATCCAAACCATTGCCCTTCTCCATCCAGTACAGAGATCCAAACCATGGTCATTCTCCAGTACAGGGATCCAAACCACTGCCCTCCTCCAGTACAATGATCCAAACCATTGTCCTTATCCATCCAGTACTGAGATCCAAACCATTGTTGCCCTTCTCCATCCAGTACAAGAATCCAACCCATTGCCCTCCTTCCACCACCCCAGCACACCAACCACCCAAGACTCCAAACTCTCAGCTTCTTGTCTCTGAGTTTCATGCTCATTAATGAAGCAGGCAATTAGACAGTCAGTGTTTTCACTCTGTCCTTGCCCCCTGTTGAGGGTGGGGATGTTTGAGAAAGCCCTGCAGAGATGGGCACAGCCTCACACAGACACACCTGCACACACTGCTTTTGTCTGCAAACTCAGGTGCTTCAAGTCTGCTCCATCACCATCCACTGCCTTACCCTCATTTTCCACCTCCACATAAGTGAGCAGTAACCTTAAGAGATGAAATGTATCCGTTCTCCCAAGAAGACCTAGACACTTTTATTTTTAGATGCTATTTGTTTATGCATTTGCATTCCAACATCTTTCACCCTAAATCACAACACTTGCTAAATATGGGACATCATCTGGGAATGTTTTTGTGATAGTTTACATGTCCATAAAGCAAGTTCTGGTAAAACACATTGCAAGCACAAATTCAGATCTCTATGACCACACAGTGATTTTGTTACTCCAAGGGAAAGAAAACAATCCTCTTAAGCCTCCTCTCTTTTGAAGTCTATACATTTTAAAAAGACAAAAGCAGAACACAATTTCAAGTCCCAAAAGTTTGAAGCATGAGGGTGATTCCTGAGGAAATGCTGGTGAGCACATCTCAAGATACACCAGGTGAATCTCTCAAAAATCCATGCCTGGCATTCCAGTTTTTCCTGCCCATTGGTTTGAATGGTGTATGAATTAGATTAACTGTCCTGATTATTCAAAGAAATTTAGCTTAACGACCTGCAATTACTTTAATGGCTTTGAAATTCAGAAGGTAAGAAGGCACTATGTTTCTTTAAATGAACATTAAATATAAAATGTCTCTGACTGACTGTCATGAAAACCCAATTTTATTGCGATTTAAATTATTCAGAATCAATACCAGACATTAGCTATAGTTAGGAAGTTATGAAGACAGAAGGAGCTAAAAGGGACCCTTTTTAATACAGAATAATGACATATTGTTTTGAAAGTAACAGGTTATTTGCTATGTATCACTGTTTCAGAACCCAGTATCTTTATCTCTTTTAACACTAAATTATAAAAAGAAAAATGGACTGAAGTTCATTTTTGATGAGTTCGTACTTAAGCTCATTTCCCCACTTTGACTATTGAATTTTCTAAGTCCTGATGAATGTAATTTGTATTCTACTACCATCGTGTGCCTCCAGTCAGAGGTAGTAAAACAGTACTAGTGACTCCACACACAAAATGTAGCAGGAAACATTTCAGGTCAAGCAAGAATTAAAGAAATCTTGAAAAGATAAGATTAATGAAAAATGCATGATATTGGTGTGTAGCAATTCTCAACAGTGATTTAAAAATAGCTTCAGTAGTGTTGCTGCTTAAGGATACATCATTTCCAAAGAGCAAAGAATATGGGTAAGGAATGATAAAGCCATAAAACTCATGAAATGTATAACCCAGCCTCCCTGATTCTTCTTGCCAGTGCAGGAGAGTTGAAATACAGCACGGCAGAGGCAGCCCATGAGATCCCTCACCCCAAATTCCAGGTACCAACAAGCACAGGGAAACTTGGAAAACTTCAAGTTAGAAAACACAAGCATAGAGCAATCAAGAAGTCCTTTGTAGACAAAGAAAGGGGATTGTTCAAAGGAATGTGTTTACCACTCCACTGGAGCACCTCTCACCATGATCTCAGTTATGTAACTACAGTGTACACTTAGCTAAAACCCTTCTGTAAGTCTCCAGAGGTGGTACTCCTCTTTTGAGAAAACACTGAAAAGAAAAATTGTATTTATTAGCTATTATATATATTTTAAAAATCCTAAATAATTACATTATGTGACATATTACTTTTAAGTTAAGGCAAATAAAGTCATCGAGTGCTTGGGTTCTTAACCTTAAAAAACTAAAGTAGGAGAGGAGAATGTCACATATATGCAACTAAAGTTACAGATCATTAGTGAATGCTGTTATATAGGCACCCATCATATATTGGCCATAACCTGTTGGGAAGCAATGAAATATCTACCAGCAAGCTATTTTTAATGGCTGGGAACCATAAGCAATTCCCATCAACTCCCATCACCAGTCGTGGCTGACTCACACTCTGGGAATCGAATCACATTTACATATGCAACTTTAGGTACCTGATTTTGATAACTTTGGTCTGAGAGTTTTAGCTCTACACAGAGCTATTGTACTCAACAGAACTGGCACTCAGTCAAAATCTATACTTCATTTATTAATTCAAGTCACTCACTAAGTTTCTCCCACATTCTTTCAGCCCACTCCTATTCTAAAATTGTAGGCTAGAATTTATTTCAGACACATTTCCATATGAAATAATTTCTTTTCCCATCAGCACCCCCTAACTCCACAAATGGCAATAAGGAGATACAGTTGGGATATTTTTTTCACTTAATAATCATTATGGTGCATAATAATGATAGTAGTAGTGCAAGTAATAAATAAAAACAAGGGAAATGCAAAGTAATTTTGTGACAGCAGTTTGTCCTGCAGAAGAAATAAACTGTTGCTGTTTGTGGTGGAACAGGGTGATGGACCACCAGCTGAACATATTTTAAACACAGAAATTACAGGGTGAAAATAAAAACAGTTGGTTTGGGAAATATTTCAGTAGATTCATCCATAAATAAACAGCAAATATTTCCATGGGACATCACCTGTGCTCCCAGGGCACAAGGAACACCTTCCAAATAATGTTACACTGAACAAGTTGCACTGAACACAACATTTCTGCTGCTCAGAACACCACAGCCAGGGCTTTATGAGCTCCCATCCAGCTTATGTGTTCTTAAATAGCAGTTATTAATAATCATTAATCATTTAAAATAATTAATAATACCACCACAACAACACCTCAACAAACCTTAAAAAAATATCCCATTTGAGGAGTATCAAGGTGAAAAGTGCTATTTCTGCTCCCTCTGGGATGAACTTCTGGACCATCTATGAGTGCATTATCACTTATGTTCTGTGGGATTTTTTTTTTCCCAGAAACTTTTTGAAAATTACAGCAATTATAAACAGTGAAAACATTCAAGGAGGTTATTTGGACTTGCAACACCACTTTAATTGCACCTGAAATTTCATGCTAATAATTTTGCCCACCAGCAAAAACAAAACTCCAAAGAATCTACTGATTGCAACAGCTCCTTGTCCTCCCCCAACCAATGTTATATACACTAGATCTGCAGTTGTGTTTTCTCCCTCTCAGAGCCAATAATAATTTCCATTCTACCTCCATGCCAAGTAAGAAAAATAACTTTTTCTGCCCAGAAAAATGATGTGCATTCATACAAACCAGACTTTTTTGCCTCCTATTCATTTCTGTTTCACTGTAATATACTGAGAAATGCAAACATGCAATTTGGGAGTATTTAAAATCAGCTTGGTTCCTCTGTATACATATGGACATGAATATTAGGGTTAGAAAAGAAAAAAAAAAGCAAGGGTATTTTAGCACAGAGGGGAAAGTCTGCTCCATGCAGTGCTCCTTGAAAAAAGAGTGTTTTCAGCAAAACTCACCAAAAAACCGGAATACATTAAATATGAAATGTTAATATTTAAAATGCCTATCATATTCCAGATTATTTTTAATATATTGAAGATCAAAGCTACAAATGACTGATTTTGAAAGTTGTGGTAATTTTCTATTTTATAAAGAAGACTGTCAGGAAAAAGGAGTTAAAAACAATGACAGTGGAGTAACAATAATGGTTTCTAATTTAAAAAAGTGCTATTTTTAAGAGAAGAGCCTTTCATGGTGACAGAAGGTTGGGCTTGATTCCAAAGACAATAAAAAGAAATTTACTGCCCCCTCCTGGACTGGTAAAACAAAGTTACATTTTTTTTCTTAAGTCACCAAATCACACAGATGATGTTCTTTTAGCAGTTACACCCGTACAGCAAACTGGGAGAACAGGTGGTGACTTTGGGTCAACTTTGGGTGGCGCCTGGAAGTTAAAAGTAGCAAGTCCAAGACAGGAGTCAAAGAACTTCAGGATTATTTTCTCAGAATCATCCTGAACTCTATCTGGATGTGGTGCAGCAGGAACCATTTACTTCCATAAACACAAGAAAAATACAATGTGATGCTGAAGTGAAAAAGCTTTTTATCCTAAAGAGCATAAATATTTATTTACGTAAGCTAAGCTGATGCTGCTTTGGTTTTGGGATTTGTGTGTTCTTTGTGTTTTGGGTATTTTTGTTTGTTCGGGGTTTTTGTTTGGTTGGTTTGAGGTTTTGTGCTTGGTTTTTTTCCAGTTTGGGCCATGGTTTGCAGGATTTTTGCTTTGCTGGGTGGTAGTGGTATGGGGTGTATGATCCCTTACTGTTCAAGATTGTAAGAAAACACTGTTTTTCTTAAAGACAGAAATAGAAAATGTCAGCTGATTCTGCCAACAGAAACTGTGCATTACTTCATCTTAAAAATTCAATTAAAAAGTAGCCCATGCTAAATTTAACTTGCAATGAAAACCAACACATAAATTGGAAGGAAATTAGTTCCATGAGCTTTTAAAAACACTCATAAAATGTTTTGGTTTTTTTTTATTTAAAAAACCAATTAATATGACTATATTTAAAAACTACTTTTAGACACGAACTTAAAATCAACATTTCTTGGCACAAACTAGAGTAAGGATTGAGAAGTCTCTATGAAATAGCAGCCAGAAAGGAGAAGCAGTTCAGAAGGAGAGTGTAGATGAATTCCAGCTCAGGTGAATAAGGTGAAGGGCCCAGGAACCCAAACACAGCGAGGGCTCTTCTCAAACAGGAGAGGTTCAGCCCCAGGGCAGGATTAGCTCAGAGCTGGCACCAGTAGCACAAAGCTGGGCCTTGCCAAGCTGGTACCTGACCTTGTCAGGGCATTTCTCCCAGGGTGAAACACACCTCAATAAACTCCCAAACTTGGCAAGGACACCTTTTCTGCCAACATCTGCCTAAATTTCGCAATCTGCTTCATATTTACTGCCACAGATTTATAGGCAATGCAAAGGAATTGTGCTTTCTTCTTTGGACCCTTTCTGCCCTTCCTGGAGCACCAGGAACTGACAGAGTTGATGATCTTATCCAAAATGCTGCTGGATTTTGTTCATCACATCCTTTAAGTACTACTACAGGCGTTGAAGCAGTAGCTTCACTGTGCTGAGTTTTGCCTTTTGGTATGGAAATTCACTTTATGCCACTTTACGCTGGCAGAGGAAGCTCTGAAGCGTTTGCCCTGTGTCTGTGCCTTTCCAAAATCCCCTGAAATGAGAGATCAGTTGAAGCCATGAGAATGTGCAGCACCAGATCACGGAGCAGACAGTTGCTCCTGCCACTCTGCAGCACCACCAGCAGATCCCTCCTGCTCATTCAGTGAAGCCACTCTCCCTTGACCAGTGGAGACAGAAATCATCATCTCTTTCTGAGAGTAAAAAATAGGCTGTTCACTGCAGTTTGGAAATGATCTAATGTGTGTGCTCAGGCCTCCCACAGATGTTAGGGTGCCCTGAGATTCCTTGCTGATGAATATGGCAAAGCAAAACACCCATCTGGACACACAAAATCTGCACAAATGGAACCCTGGCCAAATCATTCACTCTGTATTGATGACTATGGCTTTTAATTTAGTTTGCTCATGAAATTCATTTAATTGTAGACTATCCAAACATAGTTCTAAAATAATAAAAATTTTATTAATCTGAGAAAAAGACATAAAAACATTTATAAGCCTCTAAAGTTATCACCATAGAAACTCTTCTGGGCTCCAAAAGGCAAAGCATTTTACAATTATATGCTTTGATATGATACTGACTGTATTATTAAGTTTAATCAACTGTTAATATGAAATTAGGAGGTCTTATAAGTACCTCATAGAACAGTCTTTACTGATAATATATTGGGAGGTGTAGACAGTCCTCAAAAAAATCCTACTCATTCCTCAGACTATCATCCATTATATAAATTATTATTTCAGAGGTGCTATGGAGATCTGTATTATTCTCAATATTCTTTCTAAATATTCTAGAAAGAATATTGAGAATAATACAAACTTGAAAGCATTCCAATATTATAAAGGCGACTTAAACAGAAATCTGGCTGATATCAGAATCTGACATCAAAAAATCATAATAGCTGTAGATTTCAAAACAAAGAGCTGGGGGAATTTGTCATCCAAGTCAGCAGCCTTGGGAACTCTTGCTCAGCCCATGCTAACAGCAGCCTTCTATGCTCATATTTTGCTTTTAAATATTGCCCTCCTCCAAATGCTTGTGCAAAGGCCTGACAGGTGTGAGGTATCTGCACCAGGTTTCAGGGGGTCAGAGGGAAGGAGGAATTTGGGGGACAAACACATGGACAGAGAGGCACTTGAAATCTCTCCTGATTTCTGCTTCCAGTGTGGTCTTCTGCTCGCTGAAATCATCCATAAAAAGTACATCTGACAATTTGGGAAGCTAATTCCTCTTCATTTGAAATAAATCTTACATTGCAGATAGCATTAAATGGATTTGTCTGAGCAGTGGCATGCTTCAGCTGAGGAACTGCTGCACGTGGCTAACTGCTGCAAGAGAATCCTAACAACATGAATGCCATTTTTCTGCATAATGAAGAGTGGAAATGTGATCTGCTGTTCCCAATCCAGTCTGGGATGACACTGATTTACTCTCATCAAGATGATCAAGTTACATGGTGTTCTGGAGTTCAAGTGATGAGGTTTTTTTCCTAAATGTGAATGTCCATATTTAAACTCTTTTAATTTAGCCTCGTGTCTACCTTTTCTAAGCATGTTTTGGGAGCATTTTCACTTTCAATTCTGCTTGTTTTATCTTCAGGTGTTGACTATTTCTACCTTTTATCCTGTGGGTTTTTTTGGTGCATTCACATTTTCTGAAATATCCCTTTGCCCAGGATTTTTCTCCTCGGAAGATGAGAAGCCTCAGAAAAAGGAAAACAATTCTTGTCTCATTTGCTTCTCCTGTGTTGTGCTCATGTGGAACATGTTTGGAGATTGTTTCATTGGATTCTGCTGTGAGTTTTCACTCACTGGCCAATCAGTGCCAAGCTGTGTCCAGACTCTGGAGAGAGTCCCGAGTTTTCATTATTATCTTTTTAGCATTCTCTAAGTATCCTTTCTGTATTCTTCAGTATAGTTTTCTTTAATATAATATAGTATCATAAAATAATAAATTAGCCTTCTGAGAACATAGAGTCAGAGTCATCATTCCTTCCTTCATCAGGATATCTCCACAAATACAATAATTTTCACTACAAAGTAAAAGATAATTTTTAACTAAAAAGTGAAATATATATAAATAAAAAGTATTATTTACTTTACTACAAAGTTAGCTTATGTTGGCAGACAGGAGGTGAATGAATGAAGTAAGAATTGAAAATTACTTATATCTACATAGGTAATGGTGATATCAAATTAATGTATTGTTTGTTCTGGGACTGCAAACAGATTTTGGCCAAGGCTCAGGATGATCCAGAGGTGAGTTACAGGATGTACCAGAGGTTTGCAGTGAGGCTTTGGAGCAGACATTTCACTTTCCACTTCCCCATGCTGACTGTCCTTAGGCTGCCTTGCCTTCTAGGCTCCACTGACAGTGACAAGGTGCCAGAGGAAGGTCAATGCCCAAGCACAGACACTGCCCACCAAGCCAACTTTCCATGCTGGGATACCCAAGCAAGATTGGAGATCTGAATCCTTTTGGCTGCTTAATTCAAGTTCGTGTGTACTATAGGTTGTTTTTTTGCTTCAAAGCAGTTGCAAGCAATCATCTTTTAGTGCTCAAAACCAAATGAAAATGTCAATCTGGAATTGAACTGTCCCCCTCCAGACCCAGAGGGATGAGAGATGTTTGAGAAGAGAAGGTCTGTTACACAATATTGGTCAAAAAACCCATAGCAATTTAATAAAATCAAATGTTATAATACTTTCACTAAATTGCCAAAGAGCTTCAGAAAAATAACCCACACATTACAGTGTACTTGACAAACCAGAAAAGAAATAAAGGTAGATCTCAAAAGGAAACTCCTGAAGAGGACCTTGTGATGGCAAGTAAAGTGGAGTTTTATATCCCTGTTTTAACTGGTGAAGAGGATTCTGTGCAGACTATGACCCTGTCCCTAGGCAACTAAAAGCTGTGCTGTTGTTTATGATGATTAATTTCCTAGACTGTTATGCTTCAAGGTAATAAATTATTTACAACAAACTTCAGTAAAGCTAAATGAGCTCAGATTTGGGAAGACATTTTGAAGGTGTGAAAAGGATTGGGATGAGGGGAACTAAAATAAAATGCCTAAGACAAATAATCCTGTAAGCTTTAAAGGGTGAAAATCGTAAAAGGAAATGTAATAATGTACTATAAAATATGGATGGGTGAAGTGGAATTTTGAGTCTATAGACTTGATCCAAAGCTTCTAGGACTGAAGCAAAAGGCAATCTTAAGGTTATGAAAGTAGAGAAGCATGTCTGGTGATTTTACTGTATTGCACTACTACAAAAATGCAACAGGAACTAAAAACAGGGCATTAAAAGTTCCAGTCAGGATTTCATGCATTCCACAGAATGCTCCAACTCCACCTTCCAACAAGGTTCCTGGGCTGCACTCGAGCCCAGCTATGCAGATACATTAGACTGATCAGATGCTGAGCCACTATTAGAAATGTAAACAAACAATTAGGAAAGCTCCCACTCAATAGCACTGGGCAGAGCATCCAAACCCAAATGCAGCTTAATGGATAAATAAATCTTCCTGTTTTCTATGCAGCAAGACATTTCTGCCAGCCACAGCAGT
This sequence comes from Passer domesticus, assembly GCF_036417665.1. Lineage (NCBI taxonomy): Eukaryota > Metazoa > Chordata > Aves > Passeriformes > Passeridae > Passer > Passer domesticus. Next base: position 4,503,870 of record NC_087488.1, on the reverse strand, counting down.
AAGGCCCCATGCCATGGGGAGCCAAGAAACATTTATCCAGAGCAGAATTTTTTTCCACTCAGCGCTCTAACAGACTGAAAGGGTCAGAGAACCCATGTGCTGATGAACTCTGCCAATATTTTTTTTTAACAAATGAGAAAGAAACTTGACTAATGTTTAAGTAATTAAAATAATGTCCAATTACTGTATCTTTCTCTCATCTCCTTTTTTTTTTTTAATAGATTCTTTGATGCCTTTTCCCTTCAGGATAAAGAACTTCCCCTTAGTAAAATAGGTTAACTTTCCCCCAGCAACCCATTCCCTATTCTGTTTATACTTTATTTTCTTTTTACTGAATATGCTTTGTGTAATACTATCTAGATGGATCATGACACCTTCAGTAAATTTTAAAAAATCTTACCTATTTGTACTAAGGGATTAAAGTATTACCAATCTCCTCCAATTCCTAACTCAAAGATAAAATACAGGCAAGTTGTAAGCAGTAAATTTATTTTTCAAGCAACAGAACCTACACTGCACAATTTAAAGTGTGTCTACACCCACATAAAGAGCTTCCTATTTAAAATATTACAGACTGAAATTGCATGTCTGGGTTTGTTTAGCTTAATTCTCACAACAAAGACACACATTGAGTATGATTTAAAGCTTACAACAATCAGCAGACACAAATACTGAGTAATACCACTTGTACCTGAGGAAATTCAGATTTCTCATCTGTGTGGAGGGAGCAAATAACACACACCTACATAGCACAGGTGTTTCAAAGCTACCTGCTTCAATACTTGGGGAGTCGCCTCAAATTTCAGCCTTCCTCAGACACTGAGTGCAACTACACAGATATTTTGAAGACATGTCATTGGATTTCTACTCATGCAATTTTTAAAAAACAGATCCTAAAATTACTTTCTAGGACTAGTTAACTGGTTTTCTGTAAAGTACTTTTACATTTATGTGACACAGGCTATACTGTTTTAATCATCTGTGCTTTCAGCGCATGGTGATGAGGGAATTATCATGCACTTGGGGACTTGGTGTAATTAGGAAAGTGGCACAGCAGGGGAATGGAAATGATTTCAAAATCTTCAGAAATTAACCAGCCACTGTTGCACTGCTGTTTGTTTTCAGTTGCTACAGAAGCATCCAAGCGAAAAGCATGAACAACGAATCAAAAGAATGCCTGGTATTATAAATAATTAAAATTTCTGCCCTATCATTTCTCAAGGCTCATAAGAAGCAAGGACGTGCAACCAACTGGGTCAGACAAATGAATCCATTCACACAGCTGGTAAAAGAGTCTGCCTGAGCATAGCTAATGTGCTGGGGTAGGAATATTTGAGCAGGTGTAATTATACTAATGATTTATTGAATGTTTGATTAATTGGAAATTAAGTGAATGCACAGTGGCAGAATTGTCATAGCAAATCGTTCAGCTGTTTGGTTAAAAGGTGCTCAATCTCCCTTCAGTAAAGCAATTAAGAACATCCTAAATCACGGAAATGAATTATCTGTGCAGAATTATCTGATGTAATGATACTGCACACAAACTAAAACCTATGAACACACTATCCTAACAAGGAGTGAATTCACGAACTTAAAATACAAATACCTTACACTGCTCATTAAAACAAGGGCCCTCCTGACTTCCTGAGATACAATGTGGGAAAAGAAGATATGGAGAGTCCAGAAAGCCTTGAAAGCTCAGAAAGAGGCTCACATTGCACATGATTAAACAATTAATTATTAGGAAATCTATGTCCCAGATAAATCTTTATGTTTTCAATGACATGTTTTAGAGTAACTTAAAAAAGAACCCCTACTACTGCCTTATAAAAAAATCTTTCCAGCATTCCAGAATAGAGTTCTGATGTTTCTTTTTCATTCTGAGTTCACTGATTACAAGTCCAATCCAATTCCAAATTACTTGAGTGCTACAACTATGGATTTAGCTTGGGATACTGAAACCCATTTGCTCCCTGACATATTTGGATCAAACATTACCATTTGGATCCAGAATGTCTTGCAATAGCTTTTTGATAGTGCAGTTAACAGGAAAAAAAGCCAAGTCCCTTCATAATTGGAATATTATCAAAAGATGAAAATTATATAATGCAAAGCCAGAATCAGAACATGCAAATGAGTAGTCAGCCTGCAGCAGGTAATTATCAGATAATAGATTTACTATTCTTATCTTTTCAAGTATTTGGTAAGGCAGTTCAGAAAATTTTAGAAGAGAACAGTGAGCCCACAGCCAGTTCTTGGAACAGAAGATTTCTTTAGGAGTTCTATAAAAAATAAACATTGCCTTTACTGTGAACCTTGATCAGCTTAAGGGAACCTTTTGGGGCATGGATCATGAGACCAGAGCCACTCTGCAAACCCCAGCTAAAGCCTGGGCCAGTAATTTGGGTTGTACTCATGTGTTGGCGTGGGTGGGAGAGTGCTGTCAGCTTGCAAAAGGCACATTACCAGGGAACTCTTGTCTTGGAATGCTTCTACTGAGGTTCAGGCACATTCACATCTAACAGCTAAAACAATCTCTTTCCTAAAAAAAACTGGATTTTCTTTATTAACTGGTATATATAGAGGAAAAAAATCTTTATTGATACAAAGCAAACAGCTCTGCCTAATTTCAAGCCACAACCAAGAGTTAAGAGGACATGGCAGCTACAGAAGATTTGAAGAATTTTATGTCTAATCACAGTGGCTGTTTTCCCACAAGGCTGATGCAAACCATATAGACTCTTTAGTTTAAGCAGAGAGTTCTAATGATCAAAACTCAAAAAAGAAATAATCTGTGTCCTAATCCTGTCCTCTAAAATGGACTCTTCTAGCTACTAATTTTTGTCTTCTTCTGGCAGGGAAAGGGTAGTAGCCCCGTGGGCTTGCCGAAAGTTGTAAAAGCCATGGAACTGAAGAGAGATCAAGAGCTGTATCCTGCTCTTTGAATGCTCATTCCCAACCTGAAGAGCTCCTTCAGCAGCACTTGAAAACACTTCATGCTATAACCACAGTAATGGAAGGCACTTGACCGAGTCAAGCATGGAGCAAGTCTATCATCACACAGCTCCTCCTCTCCCACTTTGTGACAGAATCCTCTGATCCCAATTAACAGAAAAGCTTAATTAAAATAAAATTAGCACTCTTTGCTTTCCCTGCTGTCCTCCTGCTGTGAAAATCTACTGGTACACCGACTTGTAATTACCAAATTGACTTATTTTAAAATGCGTTCTTTGAATTTCCATTGATCATATTTTGTTCTGCAGTCAGTCTGGCTCTTCGCCAGTTCAAGGAAAAGAACCACCACCCTCACCTCCGCATGAGAGATGCCAGTATCAAGATCACTGCTATGATCCACACTGTCTATCAAGCAGCTGAAATATCACTCAAGGTTTTACATAACCCTAAAACCATCAAGCCATGTGCAGAATTGATGTTAACATGCCAAAGCATAAGAAAGAACACACATGCCCAGCAATCCATTCACAGAGAAAGTTCCCCAGGCTAGAAACACCAAATATTGTAGATTATTTCCAACAATTATCAACTCAGTCTGGTACTGTTGTATATGGCAGGACTGGATTTCCCTCCTGGCAGACAAACAAGAGGGATTTTACCTTACTGCTACTGAGACAGCAAAGCTTGAGAAAATAAATTTGAGTGACTCTGAAACCACTTTACTCATCCAGCAGCTTTGCCAAAGAGAAACTCTCCATCTAACACTTTCCTTCACCAATAACAGGATAAGATCTTTCTATCCTGGCAAAAAAGAAAAACACTTGATGGACCATATGTAAGACACAGAAAATGTAATCTGACAAGATTTAAAGAAATAAATATTAATAACTCAGGTGATTTCCCAGATGTAGTATATTATATATTGAAAGCTGCAGAGGAAATACGAAGGTTCAAGTCTTTCTTCATAAACTTGTATGAATAATTCCACTTCTATTTGGATAATGACACAGATTTGAATAGGTGTTGCTATTGAAATCACCTTGCACATAGTAATTACACACCACAAACTGCTTTTTAATGTGGGATCAAAAGAGGTTCACCTTTGATAAAAGCACACTGAAATATTAAAAAATTTTATCAAGCAGCTAAAAGAAGGAACAGATAATGGGTCATCTTAGAAAATGAGAGAACGTCAGTTAGTTCAGTATTTAATAAATTTAATAAATTTTTTAGGTTCCTCAGTAGTATAGAGGTAAGAGTTCTGTATAAATTGAGCAACAAAAACATACTGGTTATTTGGGATTGAAAATAATTTTGAAAAATCTAACACTTCAAGAAAGAAAGATTCCCATTTGCTAGAAGGACAATATGAAATGCTGATTTCCAGATTTCAACTGAAGTATGATATCTTTAGCTTTAAAACAAAGCACATTCTTTAACTTAGATCTCTCCCTGAAAGCTAGCTGCAAATCTCCAAATTTAGTTCTCAAACCTGTATATACACTGCTGGAAATCCAGCACAGCCCAGCCCAGGAGAGCACCAACACACAAAGAGCTGTTTGGTCACTCAGGAGCCTTCCCACTGCTTCCATTCTCTTAAAAAGTTCTGAGGAACAGATGGCCAGATATCATTTTTATTTATCCTTGACAGCAACTGGCCAAGCCACAATGGCTGAAAAACATGAATCTGGTTGTAGACAAAGTTGCGGACACCCATTTCCACTTCACTTCCTGGGTGCAAATATAACCAGCATTTGAGAGTTTGCAAATGCTCCTTTCCCTTTCTAAATAAATCCCATCCTTCCAATTGCTAAATTCACAAACACGCCCCCATAAATGTACTCAACAAGAGATGACGACATTACTCTCATCATCCTGCACGTTGAGAACAAACACCAGCAGCCACTTCTCAAGATCACTGTCATGCCTCTGCCCTTGCCTTTCTCAGAGCAGGGCACCTCCAGCTCCAGCCAGCCCAAGGCAAACACCCAGGGCATCCTCAGAAAGTCTCAGCCTGGCAGAGGAGAGTTACTATGACAGTTTCTGAAAAATCCCTTTGCCCAGCTTTCCTTCTCCTGGGAAGCTGAGGAGCCTCAAAGAAGAATGAAAAAAATAATTATCTGATTGCTTCTCCTTGTGTTCTGCTGCTTTAGAATGTAGTAGGTCGTTGTTTGATTGGTCTCATGTGAATTGTTTTTACTTAATGACCAATCACAGCCAACTGTGTCAGACTCTCTCAGTCAAGTTTTCTTTATCATTCTTGTTAAGCCTTCTGATGTAGTCATTCTCTATAGTTTAGTATAGCATTCTTTACTATAATATCATATCATAAAATAATAAATTAGCCTTCTGGGAACATGGAGTCAGATTCATCTCCTCCCTCGTCCTGAGGACCCTCACAAAAACCACAGAGGAGATATTCCTGGTGGGTGCTCAGCCTGGCACAGGATCTGTGCCCTGCCCTGCACTGTTTGTGCCAACCCTGTGCACAGCCCTTGTGGAACTGGCCGTGCTGGTGAGCACTGTCCCACAGGCAGCCAGCCTGGGTGCATCACTGCCCTTACAACAAGGCAATGCTGGCTCCTCTCTCTGACCAGCCAAGATTCTTAGCAGAAATTTTCATTTCCTCATTACAGACATACTTCCCAACAGAAGTAGTTTGAGTTTACAGCAGGAAAGAAAGAGCATCCTGAGCTATTAACTGCCCTGTTCTGTGTTCTTACATACTTTAGTTTTCACTTTTCCCTTCAGTTTCTTCTTATTTTTTTTCCATTAACATGAGCTGTGTCTCAGTGCAACTGCGTGTCTGACATCACAAAAACCAACCAAAATCTGACTTTAAGATATCACACACACATTGTTTATATAGCCCATTAAATAATGGAACTGTGGCAGAGAATAACTCACACAAATCCTACAGTTTTCAATACATGGTGCAAACAGCTACAAATCTGCTGCTGGTGGTGGGGCTTCCTGCTTCAGAGCTTAAGCCACGTGCCTGGGAGACTTTAGAAAATGAGGGATCAGTGATGGAATGTGGCACACATTTTCTGAGATATTACTGCTCCCGGCATCCTGGTGCTGCCTGCTGGAGAGCTGGGGGCCTGCTGCTCGCCACCAGGCACCAAAGTTTCATTAACCAACCCCCAGGATTTATTCCTGACAATGTTTTTGACATTTACACAACATTTGTTTCATTTTTCATTACTCCAAGGAAAAACAAGAATAAAGGATCTCGTGTTTCCAGACCATCATTTAAAAAGACTGAGCTGGCTTTATGGAAGTGTTTTTATGCAGTAATTTTTGATTTAGTATAGAATTATAATCAGCAAATAACTAAATGCATTTGTAGATTTTGTAGTTTATAAAGGGAGTCATTAGAAAACAACACTTTACATATTTTATGTTTTATGAACTGACAACAACAAAAAACTGAAAACACTCTTATCCCCACTTACCTCAGTCTTGGGTCTTATTTCCAGCAACTAGAGGAGTAAAATTTTTGCCAGTGTAAATATATTTATTCCTACACATGTGCATTAACCTCAGTTGACAGTGTAATATGAAAACTGTATATAGTAAGCATGAAAATAAATTTGTGCAGATATTTTTGTCACCAGAAATTAATCAGGTTTTTTCTATTAAACTTTTTTTTAATCTTACGAAACTTTTCCTCCCCTAGTTTTGCCTTTTTTTTAAACAGTAAGTGATGCTTTCTATATTGAATTGGCTGGAAAAATTCCAGTTAAACCACATCAACTTGGTTGTTTACAAGGGGAAAATGGATTGTGAAAATATTGTTTTCTTTCTTCCATGCACTTAAGTATTTTGCATGTTTTATCTGGAACTATGCATGCCTCATCCATTTAGCAAACAGAGAAAACTCACATATTGGGAAACTTCAGAGCAAAACAGCTAAACTTTACCTTTTCATTTCTTTTATTTTCAATGTAGAGCAATCAGCATTAAAAAAATGTTATGTTCTGGTATGCATACTGATAATAAACACATTTATTTCCTCAATCAGCTCCCATAACCATCATATTACCCACATTACAACAGGTAATTTTGCAGAGAACATTGAAGGTCAGCAGTTCTAAGCTCTTTTCTGTTTGAAACCCTGAAAGTGCTTCAGGGGACATGTGTCCTGGGGACACCCAGCCCTCTGCCCAGCACCAGAATGCCCTGACCAAAGGAAAACCCTTTCATTATAGACAATTACAGAACCATTATTAAAGACAGCAATGCAGCCGTACAAAAACTGCCAGCCAGTTCAGCATGTTTCACATGAAATCAGAATACAAGAATGATTGAAGAGTCAAAGCTCCTTGGAAATGTCCCTCACATTTCCTCCTGTGTGTTTGCAGCAGATGAACCACACACCTCCTGTACAGGGAAATTCTAGGAACAGAACACTCAGAGAGTCATTGGGCATGCTGAATAAAACTCATGGTACAGGCTCATCATTAGTCTTTCTTTTCCTGCTTCCACTTGGAGCTAAGTCAGCATTTTATGTCTGGAATAATGTGCTTGGGCAAACATTAAAAAAATGTATTCTTCATTAAAAAATTCAACATATTCTGTAGGACACTGAAGGTCTTTGTCTTTTCCCTTATAAGAAAAGCAATTATACTAAAAATGTGGTTTCACTTTACAGCATCTTAAAAACAAAAATCACTGAAAATATTGTTGTCTAAAATCACTTGTACCTTTAATGCGCAAAATAAACCAGTCCAGTGCTATAATTGTTCCAGAGATTATGGCAAGCATCGAGATAAACCACAGCACCCTAAAGGTGGCCAAAGAGGCCCCAGTGCATGGCTCAAAGATGGCATTGATAACACCAAAGAAACAATAGGGCGTTTCCCCCTTTTTATCCTCTTTGCATTTATACTGCTTACACTTTGTTTTCAAGATTTTCACCATCACTACATAGAAATCTAAATTCTCTTTTACCATTTGCATACTGATCAGTATACCAGAGTTACGAGGGAGATAACAAGACATTTCCAAAAGCAAGCCATTAAAGAAACAATTAAAAAATTTGCATTTGTAACAATTATGGTGAATTTTTGAGGTATCTGCACATTTCCATAAATGCACAGGTATATCTAAATAAAACCTTTTAAGGATAGCTATAAGGATTTTTTTTTAATTACATGACCTCAGGATATCAGCTGCTTTTCATGATCATACTGAAGAGAACCTGGAAGATCTAATTAAATGTCAGGATTGATTCCACATTTTCAAGTTTGAATTTAGTGGCTCTGCTTTACAAAAACTTCCAATAATAAAACAATAATTTAAAAAAGAAAGTTAAAAAGACAAATTATATATAGTTTTGTCAAAGAAGTTATGAGTTGCTCAAAAGGATGGTTTATTAGCCATTTTAGTAAGACTGATTTACTAGCAAGGGTTTCTGATGAAGACAACTGATATAGTCTGTATAATTAATCTGTGTCAACTCAAAGAGATTCTTATCTCCTATAAGAAATTGGAAGGATTGATTTCCTGCCCCTCCCATCTCTCAGGTGAACCCCTGTCTGAAGAGCAGCATCACTGGTTTGTTATTTGCTGCAAAAGAGACACCTCACCAATATATTTACCAACCAAATGTCCAAGGCTGAACCATTAGCTTCACATTATCATCACACATAGAAAACAGGAAACTCAAATTAGTGAGCAGTGGCAGAAGGTTTTGTTTGAATGCAAAGAATGTCTAAACTGAGAATTACACACATATCACATGAACAGTATAATTTATCTTCCTCAAGTAAAAACAAAACCACATCACAGGGATCATTCTAAAGGAGATTTGTTTGTGCCTGAATAACTACAACAGTTCAAAATAACCATTTTTATGTTCCTATATGATAAGCTGGTTCTGAAATAATAAACAGAATTCTTTTGCAACCTAATTAACAGTTCCACCTGTCCTGAGGCCTCACAGCAACAAATTGTACTTGGAGGTCACACAGGAAAAATAGCAAGACGAGTCATGCACAAAATCCACACAGAAAAATCAGAGCTCAGAAAACCATGGAATCCCAGAATGGTCTCATTTGGAAGGGACCTTAAAGATCATTCAAAGATCATTCAGTTCTGACACCCCCTGCCATGGCAGGGACACCTCCCACTGTCCCAGGCTGCTCCAAGCCCTGCCCAGCCTGGCCTTGGGCACTGCCAGGGATCCAGGGGCAGCCACAGCTGCTCTGGGCACCCTGAGCCAGGGAAGCCAGTGGCAGACTGAACACTTTTCCTAAGGGGAACAGAACAGGAATTCTTCCTCAAACAGCCAAATTCTCCATCCAAGTCACCAAGCAGGTAATTAGCTCCCTTCAGGCAATATCCAGCCCTCGCACTGTACAGTCATTTCAGTCTTTTCAAAAGGAATTCAACTGTCTTAATTACTAAAATAAAAAGTGGTGAGATATTTTAGGAACCTCTTTTCACTGCCTAGCCCTTAGCATGAAATATTAGAAAGTTAGAAGATAAGCCCTAGTAAGATACAGTTTATTTTTTTTTTTTTACAAGATAAACTCCCTGATGTAACATTGAATCTCTGGCAGCTTGTTTATTTTTTTTAATCTCCCATTTCATGACAGGTAAATATTTATTATCACTGGATGACTTATTCATGTGAAAGATCTTTCAGGATTCCCAAGTACTCACTATACTAATAGAAATGCAATTAAGAATTATTTAGTTAAAAGCTGTAAATGGTAACTCCACAGTGCTCACCTCCAGTCCCAGCTCAGAAACATATTCAAAATACAACTTCCAGACACCAAAATTTCTTATGCACTCCATCCATATTAAAATGTCATTGGCTGTTGATTTCAACTAGATTAAACCTAAAACAGTTTACTGAATAATTAGAAAATACCATAAACATGTATCATATTCCTTTGAGGAGCACTGTTACAAAAGGAATGACACATACTAAACTTTCCCTAACTTTTTAACAGATTCTTAAGTACAAATAAAAACCAAAAATCAGCCTGAGGAGACACAAGCAATAAGTAGAAACTTTGAGTAAACAAGACTGTGTACCAAAGACTTTACATTATCTACTGAGAAAATCTAGATTAGAAAACCCAGTAAAAGGAATATGGGACAAAAAAAACCCAAAAAAAACAAAAACCCCACACACACAAAAACAAAAAACCAAAACCCCAAACAAGCAAAAAAAAAAAATAAATTAGAAAACCCCAACATCCAAGGCAAACTTCATTACAGAATTTGCCAATTCTGAGCTTTGTTGCACAAGCTGATAGATTTCCAAGGCCAGAACCACAGTCCAGTTGGGTTAATCAGATCTCTAGACAGGCAGACATAAAAGCTGCTGCACTTAGCTTGAAGCACACATGGACAACAGTGAGCACCCAATTAGCTGAACCAAGTACACTCACAGCTGCCAATTGCTGTAAGAACTTACTGTTCAGTTGTGTCCAGAGTGCAGTTGGATGTCATTAATGTGTCTAAAAACTACAATTCCTCTTTCCGTAGTCTATAAATGGCTGCGTGCAAATAATTATAACACCAGATTTGAAAATTCTGATAAAAAGTTTAATGGCAACTGAGCTTAGACTTAGAATGTGCTTCTGTGGCACATGAAATTGCATTGGCAAGTGTGGGACATCCACTCTGTGAGACAATGCACATTATCATATCAGCAGGGGCACAAAGGTTACAGGGAGTAACACAGGCCAGGCAAGTTCTGATTTATTACTAAAACCTGCATTATTTTTTATATAATACATAAAAATATATTCTCATTATAGCATATATAAATCGATTATATTATTAATATTAAAGTAATATATTAATATATATAATAATAGATTGTTTTTGTATAGTCTGTTATTATATTATGTTACAATGCCTACAGAAAAAAGCAGCTTTCCCTACACACAACCATGGCACTTATTAATCTTGCCAGTCAAAAAGCCCCCTTCAACTCCCCCAGATGCTGTAAATAAATGCCTGGCTAAGTAGCCAGGTCCTGTGCTGTGCCCTGCAGGCCACAGGAGTCAGGCTTTCATCGACTGGCTGGAAAAGGCAAGTTAATAGTTGTGGGTCTCTGGTTTATCCCCAGGAGTGTCACATGGCAGCACCGGAGTAAAAGAATCCACTGCTAATTTCACCCTCCCTTATATAAATGTCAAGCATTGTGTCCCTTAGGAACTCATGTGCAAATGTTTTTTTGTGAACAACATTGTAACAGCAACCTCGTTGTGAAAGCCCAAGTTGTTAGGCAATCCCACACTCATCAATAAGTAAAACAAATAAATAAACCCCACTATTATAGGTAATAAACCTGCTCTGATAAATACACTTAAGCATAACAATCATATTACAGAGCAAAGCAAATGTCAGCAAAATCAAAAGCTTTAGTAATGGTGGGGCTGAGGTGTGCTTTTCAGTTTAGTGATGCATTCACTTGTGGTTTGAACAAATTAATAGAATTGCTTTTGTGAAGGAATTTCATCATGACTATTACAAATATAAATAAAATAAACTCTGTTTTCAAAAGCATCATCCCAAAACAATTCACCTACTTATCACCAAATCCTTCAAGCTGGTTTTGTGTTATATCATTCATATTCCTGCTTTGAGAATTGGCTATCCCAGCTTCTCTTTGCTCATTATGAACAGAAATAAATAAATAAAAAGGAAATCCTTATCAAGATACATAAATCCAGCAGTAATCCTCTCCCTCTAATAAAATAATCTAATACAAATAATGCCTAAATGACATCAAGAGTTTCGGGAGAAAAGGAGGAGGGAGGTGAAAGTATAATAGAAAAGCACTGAGGCTTCTGTCACAGTCAGGCCACTTGGTGACAAAAAGTACTCTCATTTTAGGTTGAAGTGTAAAAAAATAATATTTAGGACTAGTTTCCAGAGGCCTGCATGAAAAGTAAGCTGCATTTTGTAATGCCATACCTCAATCTAATTTCTTCATTGCCTGGATCCTGTGTGATCCTGAGAGAAAGAGCAGCTGCTGTCACACACATGCATTTGATGCCATATATAAACAGGGAACTACAGTTCCAACTATTTTAATGTATTACAGAGATGTGACAATTGGAATTTTCCATTTTTACTACTTGTAACAAACAGCAGCGAAGAAAATAATTAGAATGAGGAAGAGTGGCCTGAGATGAGCTAATTTTTATTAATTTTGTTGTGCAAAATGCTTACAGAAATGGTTATAGTAGAGTGAGGATTCACCGCATTAAAGAATAATACACAGGCATTAGAAATAAAATATTTTGGCTTTGTATCAGATCTAAACAAGTCCAACAAACATCCAGAAGAGCTGCAGTGCCAGTGCAATAATGGAGAACCCAGACCATGGCTTCTGCTGAGGATGAACAGGCCTTAAATTAACATCCAAGTTATTATGAAATGAAGTCGTTGGGGGTGAGGAATAAACCCAACACCTATTCCATCCAGAAAGGACAGGAGTTCCAGGCAGGTATGTTCTTTAGCCTGCAGTGCCATCGTCTGGCTATGGAAGCTATATCAGCATGGGGTGGGGAATTGCAGCCAGCTGAATATTTGAATGTAAAAAAAGAACAAGCCTTAGTACTATGCACATTTGTAAAGATACGTGGTACTGAGTGAAGTTGTAGTGTTTACATGGAGAAGCATTGCATGCATAAATGAAAATGTGATTCTCAAGTAAAGACAGAATATGAGAGCAGAACATTCAAACCAACTGACTAAAAACTATGGCTAAAATGGCATGTAATAGAGAATCATTCTTGTCTTGCAATTTTTTTCTTATTTTTCTTTTTAAAATAGAGTTATTAGTTTAAAAATTAAGCTAAACTATGTAAATTGAAAACCACTGCTAGACAGTTTACAATTGTGGACCTCAAAGGCAAATGCACAACGTGGTACTTCATTAATTAAGGGACTACAACAACATATTTTGAACTACATATCTTGTAATATTTAAACCACGTACATATAATCAACTCTGAGCTTCACTATGCCAGGAGAAAAAACAAAACAAAACAAAACAAAAAAAAAGAGCATTTTCTTTCTTATAATGATTATTACAGCTCCCACAGCTAACCAACTTTAGGGGTAAGCAAACCCAGCTTGAGTGACGTTTTAGACAAAGCTCAAATAAAAGGAAGAGAGACATTTTTTGTAACTAAGGACCATTAGGATCATCAGTCTGGTCCTAAAATTCAGAGAGACAGGATAAAAAAATCTCCAGGACAGGACACAAGTGGCCCTGAAAAAACTCAGAATAAGCTTGGGTATGTTTGAAATACACAGGAAAGTAAGAGGCAAGGTAAGAGCAGTTTGTGACATTTACATCAACTTTTTTTTAAGTGAGTCTGAAGTTTCAGAGCTCTTTTAATTAATTTTGAAGCACTGCTTGAGGTGAGAGAGAATATACAAGAAATGTTTTGAAAGATAAATTCATTATCATGCAGAATTACTTGGTCGAGGCTCCAGTCTGACTCACTTCTCACAGTCTTCTGTGTCAGATTACAACAGATCAGATTTGAGTACACTACCATTTGGTTTAAAGGCACAAAGTTAATAAATTCCCATTGGAGTTCAGCTTACAGAGCCTCCAAAATAAAAATGGACACTCTGACAGAGTTTGCACTGGTTAAGAAACTTGAGAAGTGTGCAGAACTTCTAAAAATGATGACACCTTCCTTTGAAGACTCAGCTTTAGGAACAAACATTAAAAGTTTTGAAACCCAATAATCTCCAAATCTCACAGCAGCAAGTAATATTTGTTTTTGCTCTAGCTGAGGCGGGAAGCACTGCAAGTGAGCCCACATAATCCCTTCTTGCCCCAGATGGAACTGGATGCTTTTTTCTCCATGCAGTGAGACAGGGCCTCACTGGAATCACAGCTGCAATGTGAATACAGCAACCTTACCCAGCCATGGCCAGGACTGAGGGAATTCCCAGAATTACAAAAATTTTGGAGGTTTTTCAATGGAATTTCAATGATACAGCAACATTCCATTTAAAGTCATTTGGAAATGCCAGTGACTGTAAATAAGGTCACATGGGCTGGTTTAAAAAACGAATTGGCAAGTCCATCGAAAGCATTTTCTTCTCACTGCAAACAAAAACTGGCCAGAACTCCAGCACCTGGTGTAGGGGGGCTTATTCTGCACAGCACAGGAAAGCTGTGACAGACCTCTTTTAAAGAAACCAGCCTTCAGCTGAGTGTTTTGGGATCAGCTTTTTGGGACAGAGTTTGAAAATAAATGCAGCTGGAAAACACAACCATGTGCTAATTTGTGCTAGGATCAAAACTAGGTACATGGTGGACATGGACAACTTTTGCACTTGATGGCTTGACATAACAAACTCAATAACCAAGCATCCCAAAGGGATGGAAATACAGAGTCAAGGCAGATTCAGTAAAGTCTACTAGCTGGGGCAACATTTGAAAAACAGAGATATCATGTTATATAATTGAAGTATCAAATCAATAAGGGCTATGAAACTACATGGAAACAGAAAAACAGGTTTGCACATTTAAATGTTGTCCTAGAATCAGTTGCAAAAAAAAAAAAAAAATTTACATCACATTATCAGTGATTATATGAAATGACTTATTATATGAAATGACCTTTATAACAAAATACATGGGGAAATTACTATGTTGTAGATTAAAATATCAGACATTAAAAACCAAGATGTGGTATTGGTGGCAGAAGACAAGACATTTTAATGCACAAAACTAGGGGAGAACTTCGTACTTCACAGAACTGAAACAATTCATATGTGTTCTTAATTAATAATGTTCTTAATCTGATATACAACTTTAAGAAGACTTGGATACAAATGAAGCTGTACAAGAGAGATGGAGTGTTACTTTTCTGCATGCTATTGAATTTTAATGCTCTCAGAGATTTGATGCAATACAGATTCTAAGGGTTTTCAATTTAACTTTTGCATTTTTTTACTTAGACTGTGTAGTAAAGATTCAAAATTCATTACATTTTAAACAGTGCATCACAGTTCTTCAAAAGCATTTCACAGAATATAACCAATACGGAAGGGCAAAGTTCTTCAGGTGTTCCAACTTTTCAAAACTACTCAAATACTGCCATAAGAAAATTCCTCCCAAGGTCAGTTAGAAATACACTGAGTAATCATTCTGCATCTTCAACAGCAGTGAAAAGGCATTAAAGCAGATATAAACCCAACCCTTTTAATGCAGAAATGTGTTCTACAGCTTTGGAAAAGAATGGGGGAGGTAGTGACTTGCAAGGTCAGAGGGCCAGCCAGGATGTTCCTGACTGGATGTCACCTCCCACTCCTGGCATCTCAGAGGCAAAAAGCAAAGCCTGATTTCCTTTGGTTGCCGTGAACCAAAGAAGTACTGGAATCTGTTTAGGAGAAATACAGTAGTACAGGCAGATGAGGACAAAGGAAATGCAAGCCAGCAACACAATAAAACAGCATCAAACTTTGGGTGCAAAGACAAAAAGCATTTTTTCTATCCAGCTGGTGTGACAGCACCTCAGATGGTATAATAAGATTTTACACCTCCCTGCAAATTTTGTCTTACATTACCCATTAACCAATTACCAGCAAAAGGCCACAGCAAGCCAAAGTTTTAAGAAACACAAACAAATCTGCTGAAACAGATGTTCCCTGCTGGATTTCAGACAATTCACACATGGAACAAACCTGCTCTGTTCCTCAGACTTCAACCTTTATCAAGCATGGAAAGTGAAAGAGGTTAACAGAGATCAGGTTTGTTTTTTTAAATGGTATGCATATTGCCATTATCTAGGAAAAACAGCTAAATTAACTTTTTTTTGTCTATTAGCCTGCTGATAGGGAGGGATAAAATGAAGAATAAAAGAAGCCTTACTTTAGACTTTGAATATCAGCATTCTTTTTTCAATATTTATACTGTATTTTTTCCAGAAATAATCCCTGATCTTTTAAAAATCAGTTGTGAGACAGCAAGTATGACATAGTGGGACATGCCTGTACAGCAATCCATTTAATATTGTCCTGTTTTAGTACTGAAGAGATAAATGGCAGAATCCCTGGATTTTCCTGACCTTGATCAAGAAGAACAAATTTTCAGCTGAAGTGTGCAAAACTGCTATGATTACATCAATCTAATCTGGAAAGCACACGGTTTATATATAAAGCATGGTCTCTGTCTCATCCATCACAATGAAAGACAATAAAACATACTTCTGTTTGAAAAATCTGAAAAAAAAAAAAATCCATTAACTCTTATTTTACTCCTAACATAAGAATCCTCAACTATGTTTCAAATACTACAGAAGGATGCACACATATTCAGGTTTCTAAATATGTATATATATATAAATTTAAATGTAAGTGTTCTTATAATAACAGGCTTCATTAGATAAAAAGACACTGCATCACTGATGAAGAAATCAGTTCTGAAATAATGGAATTAGGAGGTTTTGATCAAACTGCCCAACCACCACTATAAAAAGCCATCTATTGCTACAGAGAAAAGATTTACCTGGCAAGAGATGCAATACAACTAAAAAAGACAACCTGGAATCAACGAGAAATGAATTGGATTACTGGACAGAAGCATATTCTTGCACATGTTCAAGCTACTGGGAAAGCAACAGAGCCAGCAGGTAGAAAAATCCTTCCAAATGTCTGCTTACCCTTTCCTGATCCAATCACAGCCATGCTGTTAATCAGGCTGGATTACATCCCAGATATTAATTTGGCAAACAAAACAATCATCTGATTCAGTCTGTCCCCTTCAGATGTGCTGAAAACAATCTGCCACTGATAATCTTGCCATGCATGTGCTCCTGGAGAGCCATCTGATCAATTCAGGCTGAGGTAAGATCTTTGCATTCACACAGAAATGCCACAAGGTTTTCCCTATCCATTCACAGTGTGGAAATGTGTCCTATAATGCCCAAGGAATATGCACAGTGAAGGGAGGCAGCTCAAAGAGTTATGGACTCTTTTTGACTAAAAATAAAATAAAAAAATCCTACAGATGAGCTCATGCTGTGTAAGAACAAAAGGCTGCTGGCTCATCAAAGCATCACTGACCAGAGGAACCCTGTGCTGCTGCTGGGATTCCTTCAGACTTCCTCTGCACCTCCTGGGGCTTGGGTTTAGTTAGGGTTTTTTGTCTCTTCACCTAATAAATTAACTCACTCATGAATTTTCTCTTTTACCTTCCCGTGTCTCTGCAATCCCAGTGTCAGGTGTGGGGGTACCAGCTGCTGCCGCAGCCAGCTCATCCACTTGTCAAACCCTTTGGGTGACGTTCTGTCCCTCCTCCTGCACTGTGACAATGCTGTTAAGCACAAGCAATACTTCTCTTTGAATCACTGTTTGCAGAGAGCCTCAATGCCCAAAAGGAATTCCCAGCAGGAGCCAAGTCCTGGACACCAAGAGAGGGGTTAACAGAGAGGGGGAATCGCAGAGCTCCAGCCCCTGGAGCCAAACATTCCAGTGTAGGAAGGAGGAATGAACCTGTCCTACAGACTCAGATGCTGCTGCAGGCACAGAACTGAGCCCACATGCACAGAGGGTCAGTGCACAGCCTCTGCTCCCATCCATAGTAGACATGGAGTAGAAGAAACAAATGAACATTTTTAATACCTAATATTCCTAAATATTTCCATAAGAACTTATTCTTCTTATTTTTTTGAATTCTGGCTATAAGTGGAACAAATGCACAAATATAAGTAGTGGTTCAGTGCCTAAAAGGACTCAAATTTTCAATATAAAAAGTTAAACTTTCCATAGATACACAGCATTTGATACAGAAAGAATGTTATTTATCTCTATTTTATGATTTAGAGAAGTGTCCTGCACTGAGTTCTTCTCACAAATCTCATTTGTGCCATTTCCAAGTTTCCTACACAATACTTTCAGTCAAGAGTACACAGGACTATACAACTTTTACAGAGAAGCAGCCTGAGGTCAGAGCACGTGTCTGGTGTTAAATAAAGACAGAGCAACTGCAGCCTCCTCAATAGCAGCATATTGGTGGGCTTGTCTCAACAGGAGCTCTGCTACAAGGACTCTGAATAAATCATAAAAGAACTTGAATTTCCATTCTTTTTTTTCTGGGGAAATGCACAATCTCTGGATTTCTACCTCACCAACAGGGCTCTTTAAGGACAGTTTAGGAAAACAGACCTGTCAGTGGCTAATTTCCTCACTGAGAGCAAAATTAAAATGTAAGAACAAAACACTTCCATGTCTAAGCACAGGTTGGCAGTAATTTAAATGAAAGAAAGGCCCCAGCCCGAGACTCTTCTGTCTGTACAGAGATCATTTTTCTCACAGCAGTGTAAGCCCTCCCTTCTCTTTCAGTGCTCTTTAGACCAGGTCCAAAAATACCTGCAAATATGGTGTTGTCAGCTCAGTCCTTCTTTATCAAATCTCCCATAAATAAAGATTAAAATCTTTATTTTAAAAAATGAGAAAAAAAGACAGAGAAGGAAATGTCAACTGGAATCTGACTTGTCTCTAAAGCATCAGTGACCATGGAACTGGCACAGGTGAACACTCTAAACCCCCCCACTGAGGAGCCTGGGTTATGAACATCTGACACCACCCAGAACCTTTTAAAAGGGAATGTTCCACCCCAGCAGCAGAAGCTGCAGTCCCGCACTGCTGTGAGGTTTTATTGGTTCACAAACACACCCAAGATCCAAGACATGTTCCCATTCACAGCATTCTAATATTTATAAATCTGTGAGGTTTTCCCTTCTTTATACAACTTCAAAAGCCAATTCCCCTCTGTTTTTCTACCCGTTGAAAATTTAATGGCCAGGCCTAAACAAAATTTCAGCGAGACCTGAGTCTCCCCCAAATTATTCTTCACTTAATTTTGACAGGTAATTAGCATCAACTCAGACTTGAGTTTTCCCTTTC